>NC_040096.1:36333217-36634884 GCF_003369695.1 Bos indicus x Bos taurus | reverse complement strand
TTTAATTATTTAAATTATGAGTTCTGTTAAGTAATATGTTTTTGCCTTATATTTTGTGAAAACATTGTCTCATGGAAATTAATAGAGGCTTATTCTGGAAATCAAGGTAGGTCTGCATTTATTTGCAAAGGTCAGGTATTTAGCATTTATGCTTACCTCTATGAAATGACTAAAGAATTTTTATGAGAAACAACACTTCTTTTCCCTGCCCCCATCATCAAAATTACATCAGTTTGGCCACTGCCCAAAACAATAAAAGACCAATTTGCATCGCTTTAACTCAGAATCAAATAAAAGAGCAAAACATAAGTGAAATCATATGTTCAAATGGTTGATAATCAAAAGGTTATTAGGTATAGATAACTTCTTTATGTATAGTAACAAAGAAAAGTTGGACTCCTCTGAGCCACAGTGCCTCAATTTTCTTTAATGTGATTTATACATTATGATTAAAATTGTTAATATAGAATACATATTTTCCCTTGAATTGTGACTTCATAATAGTACATATTTAAAATTTTTTAGGGTAAGGTCAACTGTTCCTCTTATCAAATAATGTAGAGTCCCCGTTTTAGAAGCACTGCTTTGTAAAGGATAGATATACTAGAACAAATACTGATGTGCACATGTGTGTGTTTTAATATATATATATTTTGTCATTCTGCTTGAGCAGAGATGCTAAATAAGCTTTTAGTTAAGGAATCAATTCCAATTCTACTGAACTGTGAAGAGCATTCAAATTATAATTAAGTCTTTGGCTTTGCCAGTTTATTAGTAAAATGTTTGGGGAGATCTGGCTTACAAAAACTTTAACATATGCTAAGAGCGTTATTCATTGGCTTATCCAATTTTACAGCTTTTGGTCAATAACAGGAATACTGTCTCTTGTCAATATTTAAGATTATGGGTAATAATATTACTTTTTTCCTTTGAAGGAGTTATTGTAACCTAATTTCCAAATGATGACTTCTCAAAATTTTCATGCTTTTAATGGTATATTATTTTTTATAAATATTAATATAAATCAAGTTTATAGTATATACAGTAATATATTAAAATATTTCAGTGTATTTACCAAACCATCTTGGATAAATGGGATTATTTTATGGTATTTGGGTATTTTATGCTATTTTAGAGATAAATGCTAAAAGAGGCTCTGATTAGAGGAAGCCCATATAGACTTGTGGTGAGACCAATCCATGCGGAAATTGTATTGTAAAATAAACTATTACTTTTAGGGAGTAAAGCATAGATAAGAATCAAATTGTAATTAAAAATATATATATATTAGTAGGGTACAAATTAACATGTTTTTGAAAATGAACTGCTTTGAATCAAGTAAGTCAAAGCCTAACCATCATATTTCCAAAATATCTTAAGGTAAAAAGTAGGAAACTTTTCCATTCGGTGCTGTACAGGATATATTTTTGGGGGTCCCTAATAAATTCTTAAGAAAGACAACTCTTAGAAATCTTTAACATTTCTGCCTAACATGAGGATTATGGTGTTTCTGTGGGGAGGGGTAATGTTTAAATACAGGCAGGTTAGAAGGAGGATAGAGACAATTATCAGCAGTATTTGCATTCAAACTACTTGTTTTATAAAAATTTATTCAGAAGGCCAAATACTTAATTAGCTATTTTCAATTATATTTTCTCATCACTTTGCCAGTAGAGGGAAAACTTTTGAGGTTGAATTTCCTATAAGGTTTGACGTCATGAATTCTAGAAAATGTTAATTCTATATGCACTGCAAAGGCTTATCTAGAGACCTTTACAAAATTCATTTGTATTTTTTTTCCTTCAAGTTGATGAAATTGATTTTTATACATTCTAGCCGGTAACTAAATATTATTTAGTTGTTCATTGTCTTAACAATATGCTTATAATTTCAAAGCCTTAATCACTAATGCAGATATTTCTGAACAAAAGATTCTTTTAGTGAAATTTTAAAACCTTTCTTAGGACTTCTAAAGAAATTTTCCTTGTACTCTGTTCCATTTAGGAACTATAATTCGATTGAATAGCTTAAAAAATTATACGCATTTTTATTTTAATTGACATCTTAATTCTTACTTTATGCATTAACTTTTGCTATTTAGTATACAATAGTTTTCTCTAGATATCAAAAATATTTGAAGGTTTTAATAGATTAGTATAATGATGTTTTTTTAAAACATTCTGAAAAAAATTCTAGATACTGATGGATCCACTCATCAGTATGCTTAAACATAGTCCCTGTACAAACCTCAAATCTGTCAGGCGTTAGTTTCAGACAGTAAAGAATCTGCCTGCAATGCAGGAGACCTGGGTTCAATCCCTGGGTTGGGAAGATGCCCTAGAGAAGGGCATGGCAACCCACTCCAGTGTTCTTGCCTGGAGAATCCCCATGGACAGAGGAGCCTAGCTGGCTACAGTCCATGGGGTCAGAGTCTGACCCCACAGTACAGCACAGGCATTAGTTTTCATGTGGATTTCTTCACTGTGAATCAACTCAGCGATTCTAAATCGCTAGCTCAGAAAAAAAAGGGGGGGAGGGGGGAAATATGGTGTGAAAAGGCAAAGCACTGGAGAAATGGTCTTTCAAACAGTGACCAATCAAAGTAACCAAATCCAAAGACCAGAGCCAGCCAGAATAATGCATTCTGAGACCTGAACATTGCTCAGGCATGCAGAGGTTAGTGACAGTGTAAGGTTACCTCTGTTACACATGTTTGTATATTATGAGTTTGCCATCTCTTGGGTACTATTTACAAATTAATACTACATTAATAGGTCTCCTGTAGTGATAAGCAAAGATATACACTAAATTACCAATGAAATGGCACATAGAATGTAATGTTACTGAAAAAAATTACATTATGCTGATAATACCACCCTCATTTTCATTACACCAACTATTTACAAATTCACACACACTTTTTGATAATTTTATTTTTTGCTAGTATCTATATCACTTTCTACCCTGATATGAAGAAATTGTGGATGAGAGGAACTTCTAATAATTTTTAAATTTTGAGAAGTGTTATATCTAAAAGCACAAAATTAATCATGAAATTTAAAATGCAGGTGCAAAATCCCTATTTTTCTGAATAGGAGGTTATAACATTCAATTGAGGTTATACTATGTATACACTGATTCTAATTTTGAACTGGGTAAATTTTCTTTACTGTCAATTATGCCATCATTCATCTATAGTGAAACAGTAAGACTAGTATAGCTAAGCTTTTCACACCTCTGTTTTATACCACTTGAAATATTTGGGAAATGCAGAGTTAGAGTTTAAAGCATTACAAAATTATTTTTCTTATTAACATCAGCTTTACTATCATTAGCTTAAGTATATTCAAATGTTAAATTTCTGAAATTAAATTTCTGTGGGATTTTTAAAAATACAAAAGTAAATAAGAATTTTTTCTCTCAAGTATTATTAGTGAAAGTATTTTCACAAAATAATTTCCCAATATGTGATGCAATTATAACTGATATTTTTATCTTCTGCTATTTACAGAATGTACTTGTATTCTTTCTTTAATTTTCACTATTATAAGATGTATGTATTAACTTTATCCTTTTTCTCAGAAAATGGAATAATATAGAACTGCTGAGTCTCAAGACACTATGAACTAAAAAATTGAGAATTTATCCCACTTTATCCAGGACATAAATATTTCAAATTTATAAATTAAAATTATAAATTAAATGTTTTCAAATATTTTAAATAGTAAACAACTTTAAAGCAAGTTGTGTTTTTGTTTCCAAAAGTTTAAATAGTCTGAAGATTTCAGAATAATAGCTATCATATAAAGCAAAATATACTACTAAGCAGGCTTACCCAGTGGGTCAGCGGCTAAGAATATGCCTGCCAATGCAAGAGACTCAGGTTCGATCCCTGGGTTGTAAAGATCCCCTGGAGATGGAAATGGCAACCCACTCCAACATTCTTGCCTGGGAAATCCCATGAACAGAGGTCCCTGGCAGGCTACAATCCATAGGGGTTGCAAAAGAGTTGGACATGACTTAGCAGCCAAATACCACCACCAGATACTAGTAAGCATGTTTCTCCTCAAATTTTCCATGTTACCTCTTTATGGATACCTTAGTAAGTACAGAAATAAAGCCACAACCTTCGTGGGAAACTAAGCATTTTTGGGGAATAACGAAGGCAATGGCACCCCACTCCAGTACTCTTGCCTGGAAAATCCCATGGGCGGAGGAGCCTGGTAGGCTGCAGTCCATGGGGTCGCTGAGGGCCGGACACAACTGAGCGACTTCACTTTCACTTTTCGCTTTCATGCATTGGACAAGGAAATGGCAACCCACTCCAGTGTTCTTGCCTGGAGAATCCCAGGGATGGGGGAGCCTGGTGGGCTGCCATCTCTGTGGTCGCACAGAGTCGGACACGACTGAAGCGACTTAGCAACAGCAGCAGCAGCAACGTATTCAAGCACTTGGAATAACATGGTAGGGATATATAAAATTATTTGTAATAAACATGTAGCTCTTCATCTGTCCAATGCATGGTTAGATATGTGGCCCTGGAGAAAAGATTTATTTCATTTTGAGTGCTCACAAGATTCAGTGTACTACAGACTTGCAAAGCTACTTTAGAAGTGCTATCGTTGGTTAACTTTGCTCTAAGAGTGAATAAGGAAAGTCCTGCCACTTGGTAGATTTTTTTTAAATTAAGCAATATATATTTTCTCAAACTACCAAAGAATGCACATTATAGAGAAGGATCAAATGTTGGAAAGTTTTCTGAATTTTACTTGGATCTTCTAAACCTGTGGCAGTGGAAGTGAATTAATAATACATGTTCAGGAAGTGTTTAAAATTTGTTTAGGAGGTACACATTTCAAAAAGGAAAATTAAGTAGCCCACATCAAAGTTAATGTATATTTGGAGAAATAAATTAAAGTTGTATGAAATGATATGTCAATTTCTTTCTATATACATGAGACTACTAATACATTGTTTCTTGGTTATTCTGTTGAGAATCTAATTTTCAAGCATATTTAGGAATTTTGTTGTATTTTTTAAAATTTATTGAATCCTTTAGTAAAATAAAGATTATTGTGTAAAACTTATCAAAAATGTTAGTGTGTTATAAATTAACCTGTGTTGTAAAAAAAGTTCAGAAATGACATTTTATGAGAGACCAGTTTTTTAAAATATGGATAAGAGGTAAAGGAAAATTTTTAAAATTCTGCAATAGCAACTCTTTGTCTATCATTTGCTGTTCTTTTTCTGAGAGGCAGGAAATTTAAAATATGTAGAAACTTTCTATATCTGATATAAACTGATTTTTATATAGTTTAAATTTTTTTTCAGTCTCCTTAATGATCAAATGCACACTTTATATATTTTATCTTTCCTTATTTATTTGATTGTGAAAATAGGTGTGACAATCAAATTAACTCTCATATCTGATTTGATCATCACATTTAACTCATCTGGTTCCCTGGTGCTTCAGATGATAAAGAGCTGCCTGCAATGTTGTAGACCTGGGTTCAATCCCTGGTTTGGGAAGATTCCCTGGAGCAGGAAATGGCAACCCACTCCAGTATTCTTGTCTGGAAAATCCCATGGATGGAGGAGCCTTGCAGGCTACAGTCCATGGGGTGGCAAAGAGTCGAACACAACAGAGCAACTAACATAAAAAGAGGTTTGTATTTTTTTATATATAGAATAATTGTAACACTTAAAATTTTAAGTCCTAGAAGTAGCTCAGTTGTTTTAATGAATTGTTTTGCTCACACATTCCTTATACTAAATGGGTTTTTAAAATTTCCAATATACCTATTTCTTTAATTAATTTCTTTAATATATACATTTCCTCTTTCATCAAATGATGCTGTTTTCCAATTGGGAGGTAGCTTTTGCATATTCACTACTAATAATATATTCATCTTTATAAGTCTACAGGATAAGCAATAATATATAATCACTGAAAGTACTGTATAAAATAGCCTGTTTGCTTTACACTTTAGAGTGTAAAGCACTCTAGAGTGATGGCAAGAATTTTAGGACAATCATGTCCTTTCTATAGTAGGAAACTAATTGTTTCTAAAATAATAATAATCAATAGCATGACCCAATAAGAAAAAATACAACTGTTAGTCTCAAATATTTTAAAATTATTACCAGTACCTTGGTCTCCAGATGAGGAGACATGTAAATCATTTGAGTTTATTAGATTTTCTAATTTGTATTATACCCTAAAGGAGAATCTAGGCTGTCCGAGGCAATCCATTCATCTAGCCAAGGATGGATTGAAGTTAATTCTCTAGAATAAATGATATTCAAAGTGAAACATGGTAAGAATTTAAGAGTTACAGATATGATTTCTATAATCTCAAAGCAAATGCAGTAGATATCAGGGTGCTTGTTGTCAACTAGGAAAAAGATTTTGTGACTCTTCTTAACTAGTTAGGTTATCAGAAAATTCAAAGAAGATCAGCTAGAGAATATAAATCTCACAGACAAAGCATGATATGAGGGAAAGAATGGAACTTGAGGCAAAGAGGGATTTGAATCTCAGTGTCACTCCTACTGTTGATAAGCACTTTGTGGATTCTAATATCATGTGTAGAATATGGGGGTCACAATTGCTTCAGCATGTAAGGATTAAATGAGATAATGTTTGTTTTAAATACCTAATTTTCATTACCTAAATTCAACCTCAAGGAGACAAGAGATTTTCGGTAAATTGTCAATTGTGTCTAAAAATGAAATTCATAAACTATATTGAATCAGAATCTAGTTTGTGAATACACTTTACAAAGTATGTGCATGAAGAATTCAAAGATAAAGACCTAAATTTGAAAAACTTAGAAAAGTACCTACGTACAATACAAACACAAGAGATGTTACATGTTTTCTCATAGCCGTTTTTATTACAGTTCCATCTGGGTGACCCCCATAAAGATATTACAACAGATTTTTATTAAATAGTCAATAGAATTCCTCATACTGACTGAAAACAAATAGCAGCAATTCCCTAACTTAATCAAAGAGTAGGAAAAATGATTAAACAAAGATGTGGCTTTTTAATCCTGGTTTATTAATTTGATAAAATTCTAATAACAGTCATGAGAGGCTAGCTATGAACACTCAAGGAAAACACTTTTTAAATATATTTTGTGCCCATAAATTTCAATGAATAAATGAGAAACAGCTGAAAACTTGTAATATTCTGTAAGTTTATAATAGAAAAACTTGCAGTTAATAAAAGACCTGCTGAAATTAAATGAACATTAGCAATTGATGACCTTGAGAAAATAAATTCAATGAACTGACAACAAGGTTATCAGATTGTCTGTTAATTAGTCTTATTTCAGTTTAAATCTTCCATAAACCCCCCAAAAATATCTTGCTGCTCTATCATGTAAATAAAATAAATAATGGATAGTAAATTCACCAATAATTTTATTATGTTGAATATTCATAAAATCTAATAATATCTCAGCAAATTTTGTTGTGTTTAGTACTTAGCTTTTTACATCTCAAATAATTTCCCTGTATAAATTTACTATTATTTCATCTTTAGTAAAGGTAATGTATAATAAAATGGTATAGACTACTATTTTAAAAGGTCTACTACACATGCTTTATTAAAAGTAAAAGGGAATTGATCTGAAATTTTTTAAGATAATAAGTATCTGCTTGTAAGAAAGAACTCTTGAAAGCTAATGAAAAGATTCTGGGCTATGACACTATATCTTCGTGGAAGAATTGTAGGATAGCAGAGAAATAATCAGGTCATTAAAGGACTGCAATGTTCAAAGAAAAGTTTATACAATAAAGAAAATAGAGAAATTTGGCAGTCTTTGTGGAGTATATTTTGTGGAATAATTTTAGCCATACTGCATTCCACAGAGTATATTTACAGCTTGCATAGCAAGTTTAATGTTTAAATAAATCAGCAAATGCCTACACTTTTATAATAAGATCATGTACCCTAAAATGTTCAAAATACTTTGACACTACATCATTTAAACTTTTTTCTTCACTAACAATCTCTTGAAAATGGCAGAAACAGTATCAAATGTTTTTTTCCTTATGCCTTGATAATATTTTTTCCTTAGGCCATGATAATTTACCCAGTTCAATACTGGGGAGAAGGGCAAGGCAGACATAACTGTTTACTCATAGTGGGAACTTTAACACACACCAGATTGTATTAAAGGTAGCTCTTGGGCAGTTCAAGATCCTGTATTAGAATTTAAATGTTACGGTCAGGGTTTCTTCACCAGAATAGAAACAGAAAACAAAAGGTAATTTGGACAATCCCATGGGGAAAATTGATACTGCAGTTAATATTTGAATCCTTGAAGTATCTGTCATTTTAGTGATAGTTATTGGTTATGGGGTATTTAAAACTTTAATGAGAATATGTTTTTAAAACATGTTCCCCCATCAGTACTGTGCTGGATTTGGCTCTTAAGCTCAACTCCCGTATTTGACTAAGAAGCTATCATCATCATGCATATAATTTAGTGTACAGGCAAAGATTTAAAACATGGCTCAGTGCTTTTTTTCTGCTAGAGTGTGTTTAATTTTATTGTGGACATAATATATTACTAGCTTCTTAGAAGGATAATTACAAAAGCTACATGGTCTGAGGATATTTTGGAAAGGAATAAAAAATGAAAATTCAAGGCCACAGAATTGTTTTTCTACTCTGGGCAAGAGTTATTCACTGTAAAGGATATATTTAAATACTTTATAGAGGTTAACAAAATGATATTTAGTGTAATGTATTACATAAGAGCCTATCTAGGATAAAAGTATATTTGCTGCCTTTAAAATGTTTCCTAAGACTGGCTATAGTGGAAAAGAAGCAAATATTGGGAGCAGGAGGAAAGTGAAAGATGGATATCCAAACTAAGCTAAGGCAGTGTTAACAACTCTTCATATTTGAAAGCAATGGGATTTTAATAATTAAGCAGGTTTTTATCAAATTGAAATATTGGCAATGGTAATCTCAGAAAATTTTCCTTGCTATGGTCTTGAAAGCATCAAATTGAATATTGTATTTAATGTTCAAAATACACTATTTTTCAAATGGTAAAAAAATTCTTTAAAAAGTCCATCAAGATTCAGGTAATAGGGAAAGAAGGGAAATGAACATTCTTGAATTTATGAAATCTCATGTATTCAGGCTTATTACTAGTTTTAGTGTGTAATAAGCAACAGTGATCATCTTAATCATTTTTTGTAGGTGATTCTATTCATTAAGAAGATAGAATAAGAAAATGAATATCCTAGGACCTAGATGTTTTATTTATTTATTTATTTATTGCAATATAATTGCTTTACAGTGTCGTGTTTCTTTCTGTAGTATGATGAAGTGCATATAGCTGATAGAACCTAGATGTTTTAAATCAGCACTTTAAAATGATTTCTTAATGCCATGAATGTAATATAGTGACGAACTCTTGTTATCATGGCCAAAAAAGATAGTTCTTGGAAACATAATTTAAAGAATGAATTATAGAATAGAGTATGAAATTCTAATAAAGAGTCTAAGTGCAGTAAAAATGAATGACAAATAGTGACCCTAAATAAAGGAAGGCTTTTTATCAGAACTTATCGATAGTCTACAGACTTTACCTGGTGCCATAGGATTATTGTACCAAATATTTTTAAGAACTAATTCTGAAGGGAAAACATATTTTTTAACTCTACTGAAACTTTATCCATGATTGTCAAAGGGAGAAGTGATTTTGATGTTATGGGAGGGAATTATGTGATTCATAACCCTTTTCTAACTCAGTCTTTGGTTGTTTAAAATGGGAATTCTCAATGTAAAGTTTAGAGACAATTTCGTTGCTCGTGAGTGATATGTTTTACTTCTAAGGCTTAAGAGGAGAATTGTATTTCAAAACAAAAGCCTATGTTTGCTGGTCTAACTAGGGGAAATGTTTTATTTTTATTTGCCAACTATATTAAAATTACATGTCAAGTTGGTTATTATACGATATTAGGAAACATCTTTTGTTGTGTTCGTAAGAGAAAAGCCATAGCATAGAAATGTACATTAAAAAAAAAAAATGATCCACCTTTATTTTTCTTGCTGTCTAGTTTTCTCTAACTTCTTTGTCTGAAAATGATGTGAACGTTCACTAGGGAAAATTAGATACGTGAAAAATATGAAGTACGGGCCTGGCATATTGAGTGAAACAGCAGCTCTGCACTGTGGGCAGTGAGAAGACTGAAGGTGATCCCATGGGAAGCAGACAGCAAAGAGGAAGGTGACGGTGTCACCTCACACGTGTGTTTTACTCTACAGAGACGGAAACACTCCCAAGCAGTTATCTCGTTTGATTCCTCATAGCCCACCCTTTATGTGTAAATTCAAGAATGGGAAATTTTAAAATATACACAACAGACTTTTAAAGCATCATACAAAAAGATTATATATTTTTTAAATCTAGTCCATAAATTTGGTTCTCTCAAATTTATGCACTGCTCTCAGTTTTATACTGTTTTTAGAGAAAAACCTTGAATTAGAAAAGAATGAAATTTTTGCTTATGAATTGACTTGTACTATTGAAACCTAAAATATCAGAGGGACAAAATGAACAAATATGAATGTTTTATGCAGACTAGCAAATTAGTATAAAAATCAGAAATTATCTGAAAAAATAAATACAAAAATCCCATAGAGCCCACTTTTCCCCCAACACTTAATCCTGGAATGAATAAGTTTCTGTATTCATTGGATAATAGGTAATCTTGATTTACTTTTATCATTCCAAAATTTAGAACGAAGAATATTTCTCCTGACCTGTTCACAGATTTCATTGCTAAATCGATAAAGTTATTTCAGTTTCTGAATATTAGGAATTTTGGCATCTTGGCTTTCAGCATAATCCAAGAAAGATGACAAAAAAGTAGAGAGAAATTGCTTTTTTATAAATTATCATAGGTTTTTTTAACTTTGAAATGAAAAGTAAAAACAAAATTACAATATGTATGTCATAATGTGAATGTCAACTAACTTAAATCCCTATGCCTATACCTGTTCTCACATTCTATTACACAGTATGGCTCAAAAATAATTTTCCTTTATTTCTCTAAAGGACAAAAAATACTAATTTAAAATGTGAATCATAATATATTTTATCTGAAATTCTGACAGCATATATGCTGAATGCCTGATAATTAGGGCCAGACCCCTATGAAGGTCAGGTCACTTTTAGTGTATGAAGAATATATGCCACGTGATGCAGCAACAGTGGTGATAATATTTAAATGTGTAATATGTTAAAATTTTAACCTGTTTGGTGTCTACCCAGTTTAGCAGCTCTCAAAAGTAAGCCAGAATCTGAGAAGGTAAGTTAAAGTGTACCTGGGTTATGTTTTAACTATTATTCATTATAGAGACCTGACTTTCAAGAAATAAGTAAATATCCACATTGACATAGTAAAAATTTAATGACCATTTGATGTTACATACTTCAAATAGCTCAATTAAGTAAATTAAGACATGAAAGGTGAGAAATGTATTATAGGCTCTTTTATTAAATATTGATTTAAGTTTTTTTTTCCTTTTTCATTAAAGAAGCCCACATCTGGGGACACTGCAGCTGACTCCAGGAAGTGTGACTGGCTGAGGTCTGGCTTTACGTTTTTTTCCCTCAGTGTTGTTGTTAGTCACTCAGTCGTGTCCAACTCTGCAACCTCATGGACTGTAGCCTACCACGTTCCTCTGTCCATGGGGATTCTCCAGGCAAGAATACTGGAGTGGGTAGCCATTCCCTTTTCCAGGGAGTCTTCTTGGCCCAGGGACAGAACCCAGGTCTCCTGCATTGCAGGCTGATTCTTTACTATCTGAGCCACCATGGAAACCCTTTTACCCTCATCTTGGTCTTAAAAGTTCGTGTTTTGTTTTTTGCTGAATGATAAGATAAAGTGTGGTAGGGTAAAGTTCCCTGGTTGAATTTAAACAACTGCCTCCTAATCAAATCCATAGTTAAAAGTTTTGTAATGGCTCTTACTTTCAGGGAGTAGACACTGGACATTGCTGTAAAATTACTATATAAACTTAAATAATGCAGCAAAACTAATACTAAACTTCTGCCCGCTGTAGACATTGTTTGCAGTTCACATTATATACAAATAGATATGATGGTTCTTTTCCTAAGTATGAAGATGATCAACTCTTATAAAACTATGTGGATATAATTGTGATATTCATGGTCATATATTTCTCAACAACATCCTTGTTGGTCAGGCGTGAAAGTAAACACGAGAAGTGACGGGGGCAAGCACTACTCGATGGGAGCCTCAAGTCAATGCACAACTAGGATGGTAGGTTTTTACGCTAATGGCCCAGTTCTAAAAATCTCCTTTTAGAACAGAGTACACAGCTATAACTCTACAAATTATGTGAGCGTTCACATTCGGATTCACAAAACACCAACCTTAAAGAAACGGGAAAGCACCAACACCTGCGTGTTATTTCCTGTGCTACCTTCAGGTCACAATGCTCATGACCCTTGTGTGAAGTTGAGAGATCCTCATACTGGATAAAAATATGCTTAATTCCTGAAGTTCAAACTTACATGTTTTCATATTAAATAACATTTTCCAACTTTGAAAAAAAGTGATTTGGGAGATATTCCTTAATCCCTTGAGAAAGGATCTGAGTGAGAAATTTCAAGAAAATGAGTTGCATTTTTTAAAGTTTATAGTCCTTTCAACGGAACGATAGTTACAAAACTAAATAAGATAAAAATTAGCATCAAATAAGTCTTTTTTCCATTACAAACAAGGGAGAAGTCTCAGAGTAATGATGGTAAAGTGTATTTTCATAGTAATTTTGTCACATAAAAATGCAGAGCATTTACTTTTATTGCAGTAAGAGTCTCCCCAGTGTCACACATACAAGTTCATTATTTACTTAAGTATTTATTGAGCACCTGTATGTGTCTTTCTAAAAGTAGTGGGTAACCATTCCCTTCTCCAGGAGATCTTCCCAACCCACAGATGGAACCCAAGTCTCACACTTGCAGGCAGATTCTTACCTTCTGAGCTACCAGGGAAGCCCCTCTAAAAGGCACAACAGTTTCTAAGTGGAACAAGAAAGGTAAGGTACCTGACTGATAGAGCTAACGTTCCAGTGTGGCGTAAAAAAAATAAACTATGAAGAAAATAAAACAGGGTAAAGAAATAGTGACATGGGACAGAGGTGGAGAGCAGTAAGTGTTAGAGAGGGGAGTTAGAGAAGGACCTTTTTAAAAGGCAAGACCTGCATTGGCAGGCCCATTCTTTGCTGCTGAGCCACCAGGGAAGGCAACACAACATTGTAAAGCAATTTTTCTCCAATTAAAAATTTGTTTTAAAAAAAAAGAGGAAGGCAAGACTTTCTTTTCAGTCTTCCCTGTGAGTTAAGAACCAGAGTCTAGTTATTCCCCATCTGTAGGTGAGGACAGAAGTGAATAGCAGAGACTGCTTATTTTTGCCTGTGATTTTCATTCTTTCATTCAATAAACATTACATGCCTGTAATATGCCTGGAATTGGGGTGAGTCTTATGTTTATTAAGATAAAAAAGAAACAGATCTTGTCCTGACATTGGAGGAAACATAAAAAGAAACCAAAGATTATACTACAATGTGATACTTGATATAATACAGTTATCTATAGGATGATGGGCTCCCCTGATGGCTCAGCAGGTAAAGAATCTGCCTGCAGTTCAGGAGAAACAGGAGAAGCAAGTTTGACCCCTGGGTTGGGAAGATCCCATAAAGGAGGAAACGGCAACCCACTGCAGTATTCTTGCCTGAAAAATCCCACGGACAGAGGAGCCTGGCAGGCTACAGTCCATGGGATCACAAAGAGTTTGGACACAAGTGAGTGATTAACACCTCGTGTGATATCAGCCCTTAATCAGTCATAAGCTAATCAAAAAGGAACACTTATTGGACATCTCTTTCTGCTCTATTTTGCTGAGTGTAGCCTGGAAAATCCCATGGATGGAGGAGCCTGGTGGGCTGCAGTCCATGGAGTTGCGAAGAGTCGGACACGACCGAGCGACTTCACTTTCACTTTTCACTTTCATGCATTGGAGAAGGAAATGGCAGCCCACTCCAGTGTTCTTGCCTGGAGCAGCCTGGTGGGCTGCTGTCTATAAGGTCACACAGAGTCGCACATGACTAAAGCGATTTAGCAGCAGCAGCAGCAGGAAGAGAGGGGACATACAATCTTTGTATGAAAATTTCTCAAAAGATCGCAGGGTCAGATATGACTGAGCAACTGAGCACACACACGTCTATAGTATGGTCACAAATGCATAGGAAAATGCAAAGGAGATGGTATTAGTAGATGGGCCAGTGACCAGGTGAAGTAGGCCCTTTTTTGTTGTTGTTAGATGAGTTGGTAGTGATCACATGGCAACCACGTGACAGAGTTGTGACTGGAATTCATACCTCCTGATCTTCAGCCAGGTTTGCTTCCCAATAATCCATACTGTGTCCATAAATCTGCTTGGGGGAAAAGTTCACTTTGACATAATGCTTCTATAAAAGGAACCTGTTTTAAGACCCATTAAAGCACATGATAATCCAGGAAAGAAATGACTGATGGTCTGAAAAGAAAAACTCTACAGATAGTGTTCTTATGTCCAGAGACCAGAATTTATAAAGAAAAAAATCATGAACATTAATGTGTAAATCCCCACACTAAGATCATTTCACAATCGGCCTTACAATAATGCAAGCCCAGCTGTGCTCCCTTCTAAGGCACACACTGAGAAGGCCCAGGTGCACGTTGAGAAGAGTAATTACACTTTCCAAAGCCAGACAGATTGGGGGGTCAGAATGACCTTTATACTTTGAAACAGAGATAGTAACAATTTGAAGTATCTATGTTTTTAGAAGAAATGTCCTGCTTTCAAAAGCCAACGACAACATGAAACACTAGTCACAGCTCTGTGGATGTAGACTCAGGGCTGGGAGGGACCCTGAGTAAGAGGTTATCCTATAGTATGTGGAGCATGCAGAGGCCTTTGGGTATGAATTAAAGAATTAACAGTCCACTGATCCAAAATAACTCTTCACACTCTTAACATTAATGATCTCTTCTGAAAATGCAAGTTTATTGGAAAAACCACATTAAGCTTTTCTATTTATGCAAATTAATTTATCCTATTGACCTTAATGAAGGCAGAGATTTGAATAAATAGAATCTGAGGAAGAATTTAAACCAAGAGAAAGTGCCCAAAGTAAGTACGCATCCTAGCACCAAAGACTTCAGAGAAAGATCCAACTGTTGGGGCAGATGATTACCAGCTTGTATCTGATTGGGGAAGTGTGAGGATGGAAGTCATTAGAGAAATGACAGTGAAGAGACATTGGAAAAGCAACAGTATTGTTCACCTCCTTCACAGGGTGGCTACTCTTCAGGGCTCTATTCTTCATTTCCTCTTTCAGATCTTTCCACCACCCGCCTCTTTCTCACTTTCTTTACCTCCACTTACCAAGCTTCTGTTCTAATTTTATTCCTTTCTACTCTTCAACTAAGAACATAGGCAGTGAAGAGAACCAATCCCAAGCATGTGTCCTGTATCAAGACTCAGCTTATTTTGATGAAAGGCAAAGAGGAGAAGAATGCTGGCTGCCAGATGGGACCTACTCAAATAATCAAATGACCTATTGTGAACCTTCCCCTCGGTCATTGATCTGGACTCACATAGGAGGCCATCACACTGTAGGAGAGGGAAGAGACTACGTTAATCAAAGCTTGTATAATTTATTGTCCAAAGCAGTCCAATTCCACAAGTCACAGGGTTGGCTATGAGTAATTTTTGTATGAGTAAAAATTGGCTATGAGTAAAATTTTGTAGCAATGCTACGAAACACAGGACTGGGACTTCCGTAGCAAACTGGAACATCAGATCACACT
The DNA here is from genome assembly GCF_003369695.1 of Bos indicus x Bos taurus. Classification (NCBI taxonomy): domain Eukaryota; kingdom Metazoa; phylum Chordata; class Mammalia; order Artiodactyla; family Bovidae; genus Bos; species Bos indicus x Bos taurus. The sequence continues at coordinate 36,618,973 of NC_040096.1, read as the reverse complement.
ACACAGTAGCTGCCCAGAATCAGCTTTGAACCACACTCACCGTGACAATATAGACAATTATTGTAGTCACTGATGTGAAGGCCTGAGAATATAAAACAGACCACTGAAGTCAAGTAAAAGAACTGAGGGGAAATAGCTGCCTTCTCTTCATTGTCGTTATAGCAGTGTTCCCTTCTGAATACAGTATTTAATAATTGCAGTATTTAATAATAGTATAAGGGTTTGGACAAGTAAACCTTGAAAACAGTGATATGAAACATATCTACTTCCTCAGAACATTCCCAGATGTAAAAACCATCAGGTTCTGGTTTTAAAAATTATGTTTATTGTTTTGGTAGTTAAGTCGTATAAAAAGGAACTCCCTTCAGCATCCATTTGGCTTAGGTTTCAGTGAAGATACAAATTTAGGATTAAAAGGACACTGGGTCAGAATTCATTGTTCCACTTTACTGCATTCCCGTTTCCTTTGGGACAATTGATAAGGATATCCTATGTAAAAATATATCCCCACTGAGTCACTGTCATGAGTGTGACATTGATGCATGATAAGGAATTTACTGTGAAATCCCAAAGAGCTTGCACACAGCCTCTGGAGTTTAGACAAATTTCCAACACATGTGAGCCCAGTGGCTCCAGTTGCCTCCTGAACTGCCCTGGTCCAGCCATTTCCAGTGGTGCACTCAGTCTCTCTTCTAACACTTGCCTCTGAAATACCTTGTGAGTGAGTGTCTTTCTTTTTCTGTCCTACTACACATCAACCTTTATTTAGTTTAAATGGCACATTAAAATAACTCAGCAACACTGACGTGTGATATAGAAAAATTCCAAAGAAGTTTTTCTTCGGAACTGCCTAATAATTCACAACTAGAGTCCCAGTTACAAAAAGTATTGAGACTCAACTTGGAGAAGAGAGGACTGACAATAACTTGGTAACCAGTTCTAAATGTAGAAGGCCATGGTGAGTGAGTTACTAAACAATTGTATTCAATTTCTAGGAAAAGTTGTGTGTGCTAAGTCGTTTCAGTCGTGTCCAACTCGTTTCCACCCTATGGACAAGAGGCCACAAGTCTCCTCTGTCCATGGGATTCTCCAGGCAAGAATACTGGAGTGGGTTGCCATGCCCTCCTCCAGAGGATCTTCCCGACCCAGGGATCAACCTGCGATTCTCTACGTGTCTCCTGCACTGGCAGGCGCTTTCTTTACCACTAGTGCCACCTGGGAAGCCAAGTTGGGGTAGCCTTAAATTTTAAAAAGTTTTCTGTTCAAAGGAAGTATTTCACTGCCAGAAATATACAAAACCGTAATATTTTACCATAAATGGCTTCTCTTGGAACATTTTAAGAATGGAGCAGTCATGTTTTTGTCATTTATTTCTGAATTATCAAGAGGACAGAATTTCTATGGCATAAAAATGGTATCGAGGCTTTCTACATTTTATTCCCGAGCAAATCTTCTCACTCCTTGATAATTTTTGTCTCCTCTTAATGAATTTAATACAAAATTGAAAAAGTGTCTGAAGAAGTCACTTGCAAATAAGTTTTTTATAAAGAATGATTTCCAGTCTTCTATTTCTCAACAAATATGCTCTAGTAAACACATAATATAGCAATAATTCTCCTTGTAGATAGCATTCAGGTCTTTGATCCTTATACATAATGAATATTCTACTAATATTTGATGAGTGAAATATTGAGACATGTGAAGCTATACCTAGGAAGGAGAAAAAAAGATATTCATCCTAGGAGAGATTAGAATCCATTGTGCCTTTTATAATCTTGGATTAAGTTTATACACGTGAGGATTTTAGACAGTTGACATTTCTTGCTGGCTTACACCTTGTATTATAATAATTCATTTGTATTCACAATAAATCCTCTACTTAGAGCACAAATAATCCTAAAATAAGGTGTGACTATGATTTCCTACAGGAGTCAGAGTTAAAACATCTTTTTTAAAATGTTTTAATTGTATTTCTTAAGATTCTTGGCAAATATCACAGAAAAATTTCAGGCTCACTCTTCTACTATTGCTGATAAATATACTCTCCCTCTGTCTCATCAAGGTTTTCTTGGTCCTTAAATTGTCATTCTTTTATTAAAGAATTTTTTAACTCAAAACATTCTATAATATTGTTGTTGATGTTGTTAAGTTGCTAAGTCATGTCCAACTCTTTGCAAGCCCATGGACTGCAGCATGCCAGGCATCCCTGTCCTTGTCTATCTCCCAGAGTTTGCTCAAACTCATGTCCATTGAGTTGGTGATGCCATCCAACCATTTCATCCTCTGTTGTCCCCTCTCCTATTGCCCTCAATCTTTCTCAGGGTCTTTTCCAATGAGTCGGCTCTTTGCATCAAGTGGCCAAAGTATTGGGGCTTTAGCTTCAGCATCAGTCCTTCCAATGAATATTCAAGGTAATTTCCTTTAGGATTGACTGGTTTAATCTCCTTGCAGTCCAAAGGGGACTCTCAAGAGTCTTCTCCAGCACCACAGTTTGAAAGCATCAATTCTTTGGTGCTTAGCCTTCTTTATGGTCCAACTCTCACATCCATACATGACTACTAGAAAAACCACAGCTTTGACCATACGGACCTTTGTCAGCAAAGTGATGTCTATCAGTTCAGTTCAGTTCAGTTCAGTCACTCAGTCATGTCCAACTCTTTGCAACCCCATGAATTGCAGCACGCCAGGCCTCCCTGTCCATCACCAACTCCCGGAGTTCACTCAAACTCACGTCCATCGAGTCAGTGATGCCATCCAGCCATCTCATCCTCTGTCATCCCCTTCTCCTCCTGCCCTCAATCCCTCCCAGTATCAGAGTCTTTTCCAATGAGGCAACTCTTCGCGTGAGTTGGCCAAAGTACTAGAGTTTCAGCTTTAGCATCATTCCTTCCAAAGAACACCCAGTGATATCTATAGATCCATATAATTTTAGAGTTAGAAAAGTACGTTTTAAAACATTGTTAGGAAAACAGATGTTGAAGAAATAAATGACTTGCTATTAGGAAACTGATAGCAAATTGAGGTGATATAATTTGCCCAAGGGGACACAGCTTGTTCTGGAAGCAGATAAAAGGCAGCTGTCCTCTGGTAGAGGGGCTGACACACAGTCTGATAGTTCCTCTACCATTTTGCTTTGGCCAAACTTGATTTAAATTTCTATTATGTGATTTGGGTCTTAGAACTAAGAACAAACTTCAGGATAATCCCTTGTTATCTGTTACTGGGAGAAGTCACCAAACATTTGTCTTAAAATGCGGGATGATATACCCAATCTAGCTACCTTTCAGAGATATTGCTGAAACAAGTGAGGTAGAATTAGAAATATTAAATCTGTGCTAGTTTGTAAGGAGTCCAAGGAGACAACAGCCAGTCTGCGTGCCATGTTCGCCTTGCATAGCATTTTACATTTCTGTTTACACTGTGTAGGATGATAGCGTTTTCTTGCAACTGATAGTAAAAGAGCCCAAGAAGCCAGGCAGAGATTAAGCTGCTGCTATGAACAAGAATGGCCAGATGAGCACACACAGATTTTCAGAAGAGTGAGTAGGCTGTTTCTGAATGTATTTTTCAGTTAATTCCAAGGCACTGACATTGTGAGTGGTAACTACAGGTACCTGTCTGACCTATACACAAAAGTGGATTAGATTTGGGTACTCGTAGGGAACTGCCTGGCATTTAAATCTGACTTACAGGTTCATCAGATGTGATTGATTTCTTGTCAGCCTAATGAAGTATAAGCTCTCATTTTCCTTATTCATTAGCTTATGTAAATTCTTGCCAAAGTCCACTTATAGGCTTTTCTTCCCTAATGCATGAAACTAAGAGGTCTCCTGATACATTTTTGCTTCCCAAGAGAGATTCCACTTCTTGATATTACAATTCATTATCTCTTCAATCATAAACTCAGTGTCTAGAATGCATGGTGCACCATGCAAGATCCAACATTTGGTGCAGACATAGTGTGTATATATATATATATATATATACACACATACACACACATTTATGTACATATATGAATCATACATAAAATCATACATAAAAATTATATGTTTGAACTCCTTTCATGGTTGCTGAATTTCAAACCAATTTCTACATTTTTTCATAAATACATATCTCTCGTTTTACTCCCTGCCTCCTTGAAGTGATAAGACCCTTGATAATGAGTTTCATCGCTCAGCATCTTAATTCCTGAATCTCCTCAATCTTATTTAGAATATGAATTATTATTAAACCTTCCTAAATTGCCCTTAATGTTTTTTTCCTCTTGTTCTTCATCTGTTTTAATCCTTTAGATTCAGAATTTAATTATTAAAAAATCTCTTTCTTAAGTAAGTGACTACATGTTGTAGGAATTGTTTTTCTTTTTTCTGTCCTTTCATGAATGCTGAAATGAAATGCAAATCTCATTGTGGATAACAAATGCTTTATCCAGTTGGTTGTCTATTGGAAAATCTTAGGTTGCCACTCTATTTCAGTCAATGGAAAACTCTCTCTTCTCCTTACATATACCTTGTCAGGATGACACATCTCAGACAGAAAGTAAAACCTCACAGAGCAGCAGCTCTTACTGTGCATTACTTTGTACTTCTCCCTACCTTAGATCCCTTCAGTTTTGTCTTGTTGGGACCTATTATAAAGAATAAAATGAATAAGAAAACTTATTTTTTTAATCCCTTTTTTCAACAAAAATGAATTTCTTATCCAGAATATATCATGAATACATTGACACCATAACAAAAAGGAGTTAGGGGATGTCTCACCAAATGAGACCTTCATAGTGTAATCGAATCAGTATCATGCATTTTGTTCTCGGGCCTAGAAAACCTGGACTAGTATTCTGTGGACCTTGGGAATCTTTCATGCGGAAGCATAGTTGTATTTTTCTAAGGCTAAGTAGCAAACTCTTGAAAGAGTCTCTATTCTGAGAAGTTACAAGGTAGAAATAAAAATAGGCTAAGAAGTCCAAGAGAAAACCATGACTGTTAAATCCTATTGAGAGATACTTAACCATTGTAAGTATAATGTGCTTATCATATATGTCAGACCTTATGAAGTAAACCATATGAGAACATTTACACATTCCCCTGAAATGACCTTTTGTGCCACTAACTTTTGAACCTTCTCAGGTACCCGAGGGCTATTGTTCCCACAGCCCTGGAGATAACACTGGTCCTTACATAGAACCAATGCTTAAATTGGTAACAAATGAATGAGTGAATGAATGAATGAAACATGTTTGTTTACTGAGGTTTAAAAAAAAATAAACTTTACAGACTCTAGCCAGATGGATAATTAGTCTGACTCCAGGGGCAGTTATTTTGTTTTAAGGCCAAGAGCATGGAGGATAAAAGAAAAAGAAAAGGGTAAAAAGAAAAGAATGTTTAGAAAAAAGACACAAACCAAGAAACAGAAAAACAAGCTCAAAGGCATTTAAACTAATGATGTAATTTCAAAAGAGAAATGAATATATTCAAATTCACACTGACTACATGAGAATCTTCCACTGTGGGTGAGGAAGGTTTTTAAAGTCATGCTGGAGTGACATGCCCCAAACAAAAACCACAAGGGGACATACAAACTTTTTTCCACCCCTATATGTGGTTGCCAGAAAACAAGTCACCAAAAGAGAGAAAACAATTTGCTTTGAAAATAAAGTTTTAATTGCAATTTTCAACTCCAGTTAGTGGTGAGGCTTGATTAGATAACCTTTCAGGAAAATAAATGATATCATTTATAAAATGTTTAGAATTCTCCAAGAAGCACAATAAACAATGAGTAAAAAAACATAGATGTCAACAAGTAAATGTTAAACTTTACACCATGTAACATCTCAATAATTGTCCATGTTGATGGGAGCAGCAATAAACACAGTCCATCTGTCACATTCCACTTAATCTATTCACAGAATTGAAGCCTCTGTGAAAACTCCCTTTCCTCTCAAGGCTGTCAGAGGGGAACTGGGATGCCTATATTCCTGCTCCAACTCTGCCAGTGACCATATGACAGTTTCCAGGCTATTTCACTTCTTTGAGCTTTAAAGCCTGGTCTCTATAAACGAGAGAGGCCAAATGATTTCTCTGATGCCTTCCATCTCTGGACAGTGTTTTGTTTTGGAATTGAAGACCAAAATGCTTACCTACAGATTCACAAATAGTCACCAAAAATGATTAGTCTTTTCTCTTCATTCTAGTTTCCATCATGTAAAACTGTCATTAATTTGCTGTAGTCTAAACTCACCATTGAGCCATTCACATTTCTCTTTCTGATTTTTTAGTCTTAAATGAAGTGACCTATTGTTCATTCACTCTACTCTAAAATCTTCTCTTTCCTTGATTCCAAGCCTAGTTTCCCAAAGAAAAATAAAAACGATCTGGTATATATTGAATTCCTTACTAGCAAATTTTTATTAAACTTGCTCTAGTGCTTTTGCTTATAGGACCACTGGTGCTTTTGGTAATAGCATGTCCCAGAGACATAAGAATTTAGCTTTCATATGATAGAGGCCATAGCTGTTTAAGTATGTTTAATTTATATTGACTCCAAAGTAAGAAACATTACTTTCATTAGAGGTATTATCAAGTCTCTGCAAATCCTGCTTTTATTTCTATGATGTCTAAAAAAGATATTATGCCAATTAGGTACAAGCCAGGGCTTTTTTCTTGGCAACATAACTCTCTTCTTGGGAACCAAGTGTCCACTGAGAACTGGGTGGGAAATAAAATGGTCATTTCCCTTCAAATTTTGCATGTGACTGCCCTTGAGCTGCAATGATATAAACATAGAAAAATGACTTCATCTCAAACAAGTCAGGTCACATTATCCCACTCTTAAGACTGAACCCAGATGTTTTCTTAAATATCTGAGCTTGACAATATACAGCTGTTCTCTTTCCACTAGAGAAAGTATAGTAAAAGATGAGATTGGTCTGTATTAGATTTCCCCTAAGTGTTCCCTGAGTAAAAACGGTGAGGCAAATTAAAAAAAAAGAATGAAAAGAATGTTATTGGCACATCTCATTCTCTCCCTCTCCTTCCCAACTGTACTACCTGTGTTTTAGAATGGGTAACACATCAAATTTAAACTTCATCTGATTCAGAAGTTCACCAAAGCAAGTCGATTGAATTTTTCCAAAACCATCTCAAAAGCCATCTTTTGAATTCACACGCCAAGCAGCTGATCTGACTTCTGCTCTCAATCATTTTCCTGAAGCCTCTGTTATTGGAGCTCTGACCACCTGAGTGACGTTATTTCCAGGGCTCCAGGAAAACCAGACATTCCAAATGATATTTTAGCCCCTGCTGATATATGTGAATGCTACTGTATAGAGCTTCATTTCTTTAATAAGATTTTTATCTTTTTGAAAATACAGTCATCCAGCCTATGAAATAGGTGAGAAGAAAGAAACAAAATGCATAAAGGGTTGAAAGACAGCAGTAATACGGCCTCCTTTCTTCACTCTCCTTACTCTCCCAAGGGGTAACAACTCCAGATATCATCAGTTATTTCATCCTTAGTGTATATGTTTGTTTCCCTAACGAGCTAGACAATGTTTTTGCCAAGAAATAAATATTTATTGAATGAATTTATAACCTATTCTGTTGACCTTAACTCACACATCAGGCCCACACAAACATCCAAATTAATACATACAGATATATTTTGAAAGACACTCTTACACACAATAAATACGATGACATATTTTTTTCTAGTTTTCTCTCCATACCATTTACCCCCGAATTTCTTAAAAATAAAGCTCCTGTCTCCACCGTCCTTGGGGAAGTACAGCACTATATTACTTAATAATACTATTAACATTTTCCCAGACTCTTTGCAGCTAAGGTGGCAGTGGGACCCAGTTCTGGCCAATAGATGCTAGTAAAAAGCTCCAGGTAGAGCATCTGTGAACAGGGAAGGGAACAGATGTAGACAGGCAAAATTCTTTTTTTCAAGTCTTTATTGAATTTGTTACAATATTGCTTGTTTTATGTTCTGGTTTTTTGGCCACCAAGAAATGCACCTGGCATGTACTAAGTGCTTTACAAATTATGCAGTTGAATCAAATTAAATGGAGTTCAGTTTTTGGTTCTCTTTTCAGAAAAGAAAACTCAAGTGTTTCTCACTCAGTGTCTCAATATGAAGAATGTGATTGTCTAAAACTTGCTTTGCAGATCAATAATGAAAGAGGTCATCTGGTATACCTTGTTATTACTAGTCAGCTCTTGGTACCAACTGCAAAACTTCTCCTATGACTGGTGAGGTCTCTCTCCCTTATTAAACTATTAATTTTCCCTGAGGGATAATCTATCCTGATAAGTTCTGAGTACTTTACAGTTCACCAAGTTTTCTTGAACTAGGCTTTTAGGGTTTCACGGATAGAAGAGTATCAGGCTGTCCATCTGCAGAGTGTGATCACAGATACCCAGTCCAAAGAGTCAGAATAGCAAAACTCCAGTCTCTTATGTACTGATTGGCAAATACAAATTTCCTTTAATATAGATTAGGATATTATTTCTCCCAAGAAAAAAAGCACTATTAAGGAATATAAAATAATGTAAAAATAAACATATAGCCATTAGTTTGCCATTCCTTTTAGTGTAAATGGGGACAAATATTTTCAAACTAAGTCTTCCCAGGTGGCGCCAATAGTAAAGAACTCTCCTGCCAATGCAGAAGACATAAGAGATGCAGGTTCCATCCCTGGGTTGGGAAGATCCCCCAGAGGAGGGCATGGCAACCCACTCCAGCATTTTGCCTCGAGAATCCCATGGACAGAGGAGCCTGGCGGGGCTACAGTCCTTAGGGTCGCACAGAGTCAGACACGACTGACTCAACTTAGCATGTTCATAGCACAATATTATTAAAGTCTGGAAAGACTCAATACCAGAAAGAGAGGACACTTCTTTGACTTCTTTGGTCATACCTTGTTAACTTGTGTCTTTTATTTTTAGCATTCCTTTCCATAATCCCCACTTAACATTGATCTGAGATATCTGATCCTTTCTTTTTGTACAATAAAGAAGACTTAAAATAACCAACTTCACTCTTGCTATTAGAGTGAGGCTCTCACTAATTGGGCTCATCTAAACTTTTAACAATCTACTTGGAGAAAATTTAATTGATAATTAAAAGCAATTCCATCACCCCAAAGGACTTTTAAAAAATACCTGAAAAGCATATGGCTTTTAGCTTAGATTAAATGAAAGAAAGAGAGAGGAAAAAGAAAAAAAAAAAATAGTAAGTACACAATTAGGTAGAAAGACAATCTCAATAGCTTATATCAAAGCTTACTGTGTTACTAAGAGGAATGAAATTTCCTCTTTACATGAAGCCCTCTTTCATGGTTAAATTAACTTTTATGCCCTCATATTGATCACCCCCCCACCCCAGCAAGAGCAGCATTTTATGTGATTACTGTCTATCCAAAAAGTGTAAATACCAAAGATTACACCCTTAGAGGAGAGCCAATTAGACCTCCTTTGTTTTTCAACAGTAAGTGTACAACACAACCAGGCACTTCAGCAGACAGATAAATGATCCCTATTCTTCATAAACCTATATTCATCAACAGAGACATTTAACACAGTATCGGCAGGATCCAAAAAGTCTCTTTATAAACTTAATGCATCCTTGAAGCTCATATCACATGTAAAATATTATGTGTTTGCATGCATGTGTGATAAGTTGCTTCAGTTGTGTCCGACTGTGCGACGCTATGAACTGTAGCCCGCCAGGCTCCTCTGTCCATGAGATCTCCAGGCAAGAATACTGGAGTGGGCTGCCATGCCCCCCTCCAGGGGATCTTCCCAACCCAGGGATCAAACCCTCCTCTTTTACTGTCTCCTGCGTTGGCAAGCAGTTCTTACCACTAGTGCCACCTGGGATGCCCATTATGTGTATTTATCTATGTTCATTTTCTTGAAAGAAGGGCCAAAGCTTTCTCTAGATTTTCTAAGGAGTTGATGACCACAAATTTGAAGAATGACTTCCCTCTGTGAATATATACTAGCACTTCACCAGGAGAGCTAAGCATCCATGTTATGTTGGTCAAAATTTAGTGGGAAGCCCCTCTTTCCTAAGCTACTGCTTCTCAAACTTTAAAAATCACTAAATTCTTTAAAAACAGCAGGTCTGGAATGGGGTCTAATATTCTTAATTTTTAACAAGCTCCCAAGGAATGTTGATGGTGCTGGTCCATGGACTACACTTTGAGTAGAAAGGTCTGTGCTTTGTGTCATATAAGCCTTTAATCAGTCAAAGGCCAATCAAAAGGGAACACTGGGCATCCCTTTCTGCTTTATTTTGTTGAGTGTTGCAGGAAGAGAGATATACCATCTTTGCATGAAATTTTTCACAATCTAAGTGCAAGTTTTAGCTAGATGAAGAGAAATCAGCAAGTTATACCAAATTGGCTATAATCAAATATGTGATTTTATGGTATAAATTATATGTTCATTAGAGTTTAAATTAAAGGAAAGAAAATCATATCTTCTAGAGAGAAGAATTCATGAAAGAGAGGTAGGATTTAAGCTTGAACTGCAAGACACATAGGACTTAGGGTAAGGAAAAGAAACGCAGTTGTAAGAAAATAAGTAACCCTCATCTTAGCACCAGAAGTGAATTTCAGACAGTAGGAGAATAAGTGATTAGAGTAGAATTGTTCTGGGGATAGAGGAGAACAAAATAATAGCTTAATAATAACACTTACATTTTTTTAGAACTAACTGTAATTATATGTATATTATTTCTCACATAAAAGTTGAGCTGCACTGCATAGTATTTAGTTTTTAACATTCAGTTCATGTTGGAAAGATTAGGTACTTTTTCACTTTTATGCATATGATAGCCATGGCACATTTGAAAGACCAAAGATAAAACATTAACAATGAATCCGTAAAGGGTATGACTGCATTTCCCTTGTCAAGTGCAGTAACTCACTTCATTGCTTTGCTTTATTTTACTCATGCTATTTTCCAAGGGCTTCCCTGGCGGCTCAGCTGGTAAGGAATCTGCCTGCAATGAGGAAGACCTGGGTTCAATCCCTGGGTTGGGAAGATCCCCTGGAGAAGGGAACAAAGTGTCTCATGTTTAAGATAAATAAATTAGTGACTTATACAACATTAAATTGCAGAGAACCCTTTTATCAAAGGGTTAAAAGGTAATCTGGGTCGGGGGAGCTTCTGAAAATTCTCATGAGCATAGGTTGCCTTAATACTTTTCCTAAAGCAAGTGTGTGTGGAACAGAGAGTGAAGAAATCCTGGTTCTAGACTCGACTTTGACCCTAACTGGGTCTTATTTCACTAAGCTGTAAAATAAATGAGTTGAATACATGGCTCCCTGAGATACTATAAAAATCTAAAACCATGAGATGATATCCCTTAGAGGTGTTTTCTAATATTTTTAAACATTGTTGATGGGCTTTCATTCCAAAACCAGACAGCAGAGGGTCAGCTGAATAAATAAGGAAAAGTTTCTATTTTTCATCTCCAGAGTGTAGCCAAGGAGAACATCCATGATGGAAAGGTTCTAAGCAGAGTTTACAGGGGTGGCAAGCTCCCTGTTTCTACCTGAAATAAGAAGATACACCAAGGTCACGCCTTGCTTCAGATAAAGACGTGCCTGCTCTCTCAGGAAATCCACGTCCTTCAAGAGTTTAGGTTATTTTGCCTGCTGTGAGTTTTGCATGTGAGTTGCATTAGGCCCAAATGTGGCCTTCCTGTCTATGTGTGTTTCACTGTGTTCTCTGCTCAAAACCAGGAACCAGAAATATCTCTTCAGTCTACAAACTGCCTCATATACAGGAAGCTTTCCTAAGTAGCTCTCCTTGAAGCCAAACTCATCGATTGCTAAGGATCCATGGAGATGAGAAGGAATCATATTTTGGTGATTGTGAAAAATGTGTTTAGTAGTACAAGGCTTTGTTGAGTCTCACTTGTGAGCCTAGAAAACAAGGGGACAACACCCATCAGTGGGCTCTTGAGCAAAATAAGGGAGAAATCCAAAACACGTAGGAATGTATCAAATGTGGGGAAATCCTGGACACAGAAATTAAGGTCACCCCCTTCACAGTTTCTCCAGCCTCAGACTTGCGCCTATTTCTGTATAGAAGATATGAAGAGGATCAAGAAGTCTTTGGAGAGATGTGAAGAATAAGTGCTAAGAAATATGTGGCTAAGGAACACAAGACTGGCAAGCACCTCGTTCTGCAGCATGTGAGAAGGATTTTTTTCTTTCAAATCAGAGCCTCTGTTGTGCTATTAATTAACCTTTGTTAGAATTGGCACTGTATTCATTTGGGTTCAGGAGAAAGGAATGTACGCATGGGTGGTTTGTGCTTTGTAATCTGTTTACTGTTTTTATTGCTCTTTGATAGAACATCATGCAAAACGGAGCTATAAAAATCAAGATCCAAGGAGGATGAATCTGTTGCCCTGAGATTTTGCTCAGCATAGTCCAGCACCTGGCCACAAGCCGATTGACGTCAGCTGTAATATTTGACTTCACTAGGAGCCTGGCCAGTGAAAAAACTGTCAGATAAGCCCCAGAATTTACTTAGAACTCGGTCAGAGAAATGTTCTCTGGGCAAGAGCAATTTCTCCTCTTCCTCTGCATCCCACAGAGATGATCTGAGCCCGGAGCCTGCTTTGATGTCAGTAAGAACTTGGCAACCTGATCAGTTTCACGGGGAGCAGAATAAGACAAGCAAGAAGCATAGCGAGGAGCCCCTGCCAACTATGAAAATTTCTAAAATGTAATTAAAACACACACAGAGATGCAATACACAGCATTCACATAGACATTTTGCAGGTGAGAAATGGGATCAATATAATATCAATATTTTGGCCTCTCCCAATACACGAATGTCATCAGAAGCTATGGCAGGGTGCAGGTTGGATATGAATCCATCCTGTTTCACCCAAAGGAGAAAATAATGTTGACTTTGAATAGCCAGGGTGAAGGAGGAGGAAGAAAAAAGATGCTGTAAATCCATTATGAATGCACTGCTTGCCTCCATTCTTGTATGATGTTTCTTAAAGCTGTACAACTGTATTATGTTCATGCAACATGCAGGCCAAGTTATAATGGCAGCTAGTGTGGTTCACTCTCACTGTGCAAGAAAGCCTTCAGTAAAGCTGCTGGCCCCTCACATGCCATTCAGCCCAGATTTTCATGACCCAGGGTGGTTTAGGAGCAGTGTGCATGTCACGTGGTGACTGTGGCCCCACCATCCACAGAGACATCTTCAATTCCATGGGAGGAGCCTGGTCTCTGGCTTCAACATTAATCTAGCCAGGCATTGCTTAGATCCAACTTCAGACTCTGATTTATTACTTAGAAATTAGGACTATCCATTTTGTATCTCTTCCTTTCAGGTTGTCCCCCCCTCTCCATTCTACCTCCACCACAAAAGACACAGCCAAGACTCCCATGGTGCAGTGAAAAGAAGGAATCATTGCAAATATAAGTTGACGATGAGGCAGGGGGGAAAGTGAAGAGGGTCTTAAGTGTCAGGCCAAAAAAAAAAAAAGTAAACTTTACCCTAGAGAAAGTAATTTTTGATTGAGAGTAGCAGAAAGTGGCATTTTAGAAAAATTAATAAAGAATCTGCATCAAAAATTGATTCAGAAGGAAGGATAACTGTCTCCAAACTGGTCTATCCCTTTGGAGACAATTATCCTAGAGGAATGCAGAGGTGATAAGGATCTGCAGGAGGTAAAAGCAGGAAGAATGGCAATGAGGTCAGCATTCAAAGGATGTTTGTGTGAGGACTTACTGATGATAGTAACGGCTAACACAAATGTAGCACTTACAGTGCTTCTAAGTATTTTATGCACATTCAATTCAGTTCAGTTGAGTCACTCAGTCCTGTCTGACTCTTTGCGACCCCATGGACTGCAGCACGCCAGGCTTCCCTGTCCATCACCAACTCCTGGAGCTTGCTCAAACTCATGTCCATCTAGTTGGTGAGGCCATCCAACCATCTCATCCTCATGTCCACTTCTCCTCCTGCACATTACAAGATTTAATTATCTCATCCCTTTGAGGTGAATACTGTTAGGAAATAGAGGTACAGAGTGCTAAAGTAACTTGCCAGCACGACCCAGGTAGCAACAGAGCTAAGAAGTGAGCCCAGGCAGTCTGACTCCATATCCTTGCTTTTAACCAATGTACTGGTTATACTGCACTGCCCTTCTCAGTAAAGAGTCATCCCTACAGGATCTTGTGAGCTCTTAATGGGGTGACACGAATAGGCATTACCAATAATTTCACAGAGGGCAGACTGGGACAGCAATGTCTTCGCCCTTACTCTTGTAAAGCACACAACTCTCAGCCAGTGTATCAGTCCCCTCAGGGAGACAAAACCTAGATGCTAGGAACACACACACACATTCCGTGACTTTCCTGTGTGATAGATAAGCCAGTGCTTGAGGAGAATCACTGATTTCCCAGTAGATCTAACTGCTTCTCCAGTGATGAAAAATATTGACCCCCTTCAAAGACACTTCCTGATTGCATCACCTGCGGAGGATAGAAAATACACACCAAAGGCTAGTTGAACATTTTCTTTACTTGTGGTTGTTTACCCCTAAAGACAGAAGGAGGGGTGAAATCACATTTAGAATGAAAACCCATATCTGCCAGAGATGCTCAGAGGGCTCAAACAAACCTCGTGCAGACCAGGACCCAGAGACCCCATAGAGACTGAGACAGAACTGTGTTTGAGTGTCTCTTGCGGAGGTCCAGGTCAGCAGCGGACTGCTGCAGGGGCAGGGGCTCTGGGTGCATGAGACCTGCGTATGGCATAAGCCCTCTTGGAGGAGGTCACCATTAACCCCCCCACAGAGCCACCAGAACTTACATAGGACTGGGAAATAGACACTTGAGGGCACAAATAAAACCTTGTGTGCACCAGGACCCAGGAGAAGGGAGCAGTGACCCCATAAGAGACTGACCCAGACTTGCCTGTGAGTGTCCAGGAGTCTCCAGTGGAGGCGTGGGTTAGCAGTGGCCTGCTGCAGGCTTGGGGGCACTGCATGCAGCAGTGCCTGCATGGAACTTTTTGAAGGAGGTCACCATTATCTTCATTACCTCCACCATAGTTTGGCCTCTGGTCAAATAACCAGGGAATACAGCCCCACCCATCAACAGAAAATTGGAATTAAGATTTACTGAGCATGGCCCCGCCCATTAGAACAAGACCAAGATTCCTCTTCAGTCAGTCTCTCCCATCAGGAAGCTTTCATAAGCCTCTTATCCTTATCCATCAGAGGGCAGACAGAATGAAAACCACAATCAGAGAAATTAACTAATCTGATCACATGGACAAGAGCCTTGTCTAACTCAGTGAGACTGTAAGCCATGCCATGTAGGGCCACCCAAGAGGGATGGGTCATGGTGGAGAGTTCTAACAAAACATGGTAATGGATAGGGAATGGCAAACCACTTCAGTATTCTTGCCTTGAGAACCCCATGAACAGTGTGAAAAGCCAAAAAGATAGGACACTGAAAGATGAACTCCCCAGGTCAGTAGATACCCAATATGCTACTAGAGATCAGTGGAATAATAACTCCAGAAAGAGTGAAGAGATGGAGCTAAAGCAAAAATAACACCCAGCTGTGGGTGTGACTGGTGATGGAAGTCAAGTCCAATGCTGTGAAGTGCAACATTGCATAGGAACCTGGAATGTTAGGGCCATGAATCAAGACAAATTGGAAGTGGTCAAACAAGAGATGGCAAGAGTGAACATCCACATTTTAGGAATCAGTGAACGAAAATGGACTGGAATGGGTGAATTTAACTCAGATGACCATTATATCAACTACTGTGAGCAAGAATCCCTTAGAAGAAAAGGAGTAGCAATCACAGTGAACAAGAGTCCGAAATGCAGTACTCTGATGCAATCTCAAAAATGACAGAATGAACTCTGTTCATTTCCAAGGCAAACTATTCAATATCACAGTAATCCAAGTCTATGCCCCGACCAGTAATACTGAAGAAGTTGAAGTTGAACGGTTCTATGAAGACCTACAAGACCTTCTAGAATTAACACCCAAAAAAAGATGTCCTTTTCATTATAGGGGACTGGAATGCAATAGTATGAAGTCAAGAAACACCTGGAGTAACAGACAAATTTGTCGTTGGAGTACAGAATGAAATAGGGCAAAGGTTAATAGAGTTTTGCCAAGAGAATGCACTGGTCATAGCAAACACCCTCTTCCAACAATATAAGAGAAGACTCTACACATGGACATCACCAGATGGTCAATATTGAAATCAGATTGATTATATTCTTTGCAGCCAAAGATGGATAAGTTCTACACAGTCAGCAAAAACAAGACAGGGAGCTGACTGTGGCTCAGATCATAAACTCCTTATTGCCGAATTCAGACTTAAATTGAAGAGAGTAGGGAAAACACTACACCAATCAGGTATGACCTAAATCAAATCCCTTACGATTATACAGTGGAAGTGACAAATAGATTTAAGGGGTTAGATCTGATAGACAGATACCTAAAGAACTATGGACAGAGGTTCGTGACATATAGGAAGCAGTGATCAAGATCATCCCCAAGAAAAAGAAATGCAAAAAGGCAAAAAGATTGTCTGAGGAGGCCTTAAAAATAGCTGAGAAAAGAAGAGAAGCTGAAGGCAAA
The DNA here is from genome assembly GCF_003369695.1 of Bos indicus x Bos taurus. Taxonomy (NCBI): domain Eukaryota; kingdom Metazoa; phylum Chordata; class Mammalia; order Artiodactyla; family Bovidae; genus Bos; species Bos indicus x Bos taurus. The sequence continues at coordinate 36,602,316 of NC_040096.1, read as the reverse complement.
GGAGAAAAAGGAAGATATACCCATCTGAATGCAGAATTCCAAAGAATAGCAAGGAGAGATGAGAAAGCCTTCCCCAATGATCAATGCAAAGAAATAGAGGAAAACAATAGAATGGGAAAGACTAGAGATTTCTTCAAGAAAATTAGAGATACCAGGGGAATATTTCATGTAAAGATAGGCACAATAAAGGACAGAAATGGTATGAATCTAACAGAAGCAGAAGCTATTAAGAAGAGGTGGCAAGAATACACAGAAGAACTACCCAAAAAAGATCTTCATGACCCAGATAATCACAATTGTGTGATCACTCACCCTGAGCCAGACATCCTGGAATGCAAAATCAAGTGGGCCTTAGGAAGCATCACTATGAACAAAGCTAGTGGAAGTGATGGAATTCCAGTTGAGCTATTTCAAATCCTGAAAGATGATGCTGTGAAAGTGTTGCACTCAACATGCCAGCAAATTTGGAAAACTCAGCAGTGGCCACAGGACTGGAAAAGGTCAGTTTTCATTCCAATCCCAAAGAAAGGCAATGCCAAAGAATGCTCAAACTACCACACAATTGCACTCATCTCACATGCTAGCAAAGTAATACTCAAAGCCAGGCTTGTACAGTACATGAATCATGAACTTCTAGATGTTCAAGCTGGATTTAGAAAAGGCAGAGGAACCAGAGATCAAATTGCCAACACCTGTTGGATCACTGAAAAAGTGAGAGAGTTACAGAAAAACATCTACTTCTGCTTTATTGACTATGCCAAAGCCTTCAACTGTGTGAATCACAACAAACTGTGGAAAATTCTTCAACAGATGGGAATACCAGACCACCCGACCTGCCTCCTGAGAAATCTGTATGCAGGTCAAAAAGCAACAGAACTGGACATGGAACAACATGGTTCCATGGTTCCAAATCAGGAAAGAAGTATGTCAAGGCTGCATATCGTCACCCTGCTTATTTAACTTATATGCAGAGTACATCATGAGATGCCAGACTGGAAGAAGCACAAGCTGGAATCAAGATTGCCAGGAGAAATATCAATAACCTCAGATATGCAGATGACACCACCCTTATGGCAGAAAGTGAAGAGGAACTAAAAAGCCTCTTGATGAAAGTGAAAGAGGAGAGAGAAAAAGTTGGCTTAAGCTCAACATTCAGAAAACTAAGATTATGGCATCTGGTCCCATCACTTCATGGCAAATAGATGGAGAAACAGTGGAAACAATGTCAGACTTTATTTTTGGGGGCTGCAAAATCACTGCAGATGGTGACTGCAGCCATGAAATTAAAAGATGCTTGCTCCTTGGAAGAAAAGTTATGACCAATTTCAGTTCAGTTCAGTTCAGTTCAGTCACTCAGTCGTGTCCGACTCTGTGCGACCCCATGAATCGCAGCACGCCAGGCCTCCCTGTCCATCACCAACTCCCGGAGTTCACTCAGACTCACGTCCATCAAGTCAGTGATGCCATCCAACCATCTCACCCTCTGTCGTGCCCTTCTCCTCCTGCCCCCAATCCCTCCCAGCATCAGAGTCTTTTCCAATGAGTCAACTCTTCGCATAAGGTGGCCAAAGTATTGGAGTTTCAGCTTTAGCATCATTCCTTCCAAAGAAATCCCAGGGCTGATCTCCTTCAGAATGGACTGGTTGGATCTCCTTGCAGTCCAAGGGACTCTCAAGAGTCTTCTCCAACACCACAGTTCAAAAGCATCAATTCTTCGGCGCTCAGCCTTCTTCACAGTCAACTCTCACATCCATACATGACCACTGGAAAAACCATAGCCCTGACTAGACGGACCTTTGTTGGCAAAGTAATGTCTCTGCTTTTCAATATGCTATCTAGGTTGGTCATAACTTTCCTTCCAAGGAGTAAGTGTCTTTTAATTTCATGGCTGCAATCACCATCTGCAGTTATTTTGGAGCCCAGAAAAATAAAGTCTGACACTGTTTCCACTGTTTCTCCATCTATTTGCCATGAACTGATGGTATCGGTTGCCATGATCTTAGTTTTCTGAATGTTGAGCTTTAAGCCAACTTTTTCACTGTCCTCTTTCACTTTCATCAAGAGGCTTTTTAGTTCCTTTTCACTTTCTGCCATAAGGGTGGTGTCATCTGCATATCTGAGGTTATTGATATTTCTCCCAGCAATCTTGATTCCAGCTTGTGCTTCTTCCAGCCCAGCGTTTCTCATTATATCCTCTGCATGTAAGTTAAATAAGCAGGGTGACAGTATACAGCCTTGACATACTCCTTTTCCTATTTGGAACCAGTCTGTTGTTCCATGTCCAGTTCTAACTCTTGCTTCCTGACCTGCATACTAATTTCTCAAGAGGCAGGTCAGGTGGTCTGTTATTCCCACCTCTTTCAGAATTTTCCACAGTTTATTGTGATCCACACAGTCAAAGGCTTTGGCATACTCAATAAAGAAGAAAGAGCTGTTTTTCTGGAACTCTTTTTCTCTTTCGATGATCCAGCAGATTTGGCAATTTGGTCTCTGGTTCCTCTGTCTTTTCTAAAAACAACTTGAACATCTGGAAATTCATGGTTCACGTATTGCTGAAGCCTGGCTTGGAGAATTTTGAGCCTTATTTTACTAGCATGTGAGATGAGGGCAATTGTGTGGTAGTTTGAGCATTTTTGGCATTGCCTTTCTTTGGGATTGGAATGAAAACTGACCTTTTCCAGTCCTGTGGCCACTGCTGAGTTTTCCAAATGTGATGGCATATTGAGTGCAACACCTTCACAGCATCATCTTTCAGGATTTGAAATAGCTCAACTGGAATTCCATCACCTCCACTAGCTTTGTTCGTACTGATGCTTTCTAAGGCCCACTTGACTGGAATGTGAATTCCAGGATGTCTGGCTCTAGGTGAGTGATCACACCATCATGATTATCTGGGTCATGAAGATCTTTTTTGTACAGTTCTTCTGTGTATTCTTGCCACCTCTTCTTAGTATCTTCTGCTTCTGTTAGGTCCATACCATTTCTGTCCTTTATCAAGCCCATCTTTGCATGAAATGTTCCCAGTGTTCCCTTGGTATCTGTAACTTAGCATATTAAAAAGCAGAGATATTACTTTGCCAACAAAGGTCCATCTAGTCAAAGGTATGGATTTTTCAGTAGTCATGTATGGATGTGAGAGTTGAACTGTAAAGAAAGCTGAGCGCCAAAGAATTGATGCTTTTGAACTGTGGTGTTGGAGAAGACTCTTGAAGAATCCGTTAAACTGCAAGGAGATCCAACCAGTCAATCCATTCTAAAGGAAATTAGTCCTGGTTATTCATTGGAAGGACTGATGCTGAAGCTGAAACTCCTATACTTTGGCCATCTGATGTGAAGAGCTGACTCATTGGAAAAGACCCTGATTCTGGGAAAGATTGAAGTTGGGAGGAGAAGGGGAAGTCAGAGGATGAGATGGTTGCATGGCATCACCAACTTGATGGACATGAGTTTGAGTAAGCTTTGGGAATTGGTGATGGACAGGGAAGCCTGGTGTACTGCAGTCCATGGGGTCGCAAACAGTCAGACACAAGTGAGCGACTGAACTGACTGATTGACTGAAAGAATCCATTTCTATTCTAGCCCAGTACCTACATCCTAAAAGTACTGCTATTCACTTGATATGTTAACTTCCATTTTAATTCTCATACAAGCTAGTAAACAAAGACACCCAAATCAAAACACCCTTTCCCTCTTTTGATATGTGACTCTGGTCCATTAAGGTTTGTTGAGTATCTGGTTCAGTTTGAAAGAAAGGCAGAAGACCTCTGAGATGAAAGGTTTGAGATTTTGGATCTCAAATTTATTTGAGTGTTCCATGATTTTGATGGATTTATTCTATAGTCCATTTTGGTCTTAAATCTGGCTGGGTAATACTTGCAGTCAGAAGTACTAATTCATTCAGACTTTATTAACCTTCATCACTCTCTTGACCTAGCCCAGATCTGCAAGCAGAGACTCCTACATAACATGGTTCTCCAACAGGTCCACAGGAGCCAGGTGCCCCAGTGCATTCTTGGGACAAAAGCTTCATCCGCAGGGTGAAAGTTCAGAACCCAAAATCAGAGCTCTCATAGGCAGACATCACAGCACTGAAACATCAATGGGTGTGGTCTGAAAGCAGAGCAGAGTTCATTACAAGAGAAATGAAGTCATTCTTGGTTAATGAAGAGGCACACCAGGAACATGAAAGTTGTCCGGCTTGGGGAGTCATGAAAAGCCAAGAGGCACTAACAAATCGAGGAAGAGCAGTTTAGGCTTATTACTGCTCTGTGTGTATTTGCATCGTCTCTGCCCTCAAGGAGCATTTAACCCAGTTGAATTGGGGCAGAAAGGACTTTTTAAGAGTCATCTAGCCTTTTTCCCAGACCGCAGACCGAATTACCTACTTTGTTATTTAGAGAATTTTCTTTATACCTTAGCACTGAGCAAGATCATTTCCACACAGGAAAGATGGAAACGACAGATGTGTGTGTACAAATGTAAATATGTAGGTTCTTAGATGTGAATATCCCTCACTTCTTCCAGGATACTTTTAAGTGGTTCACAAGGGTAGATAAAATACTAGCAAGATGATGTCATATTTATTCTCCTGGAGTTAAACCAACTGGGTTCACATCCCAGCTCACTGGACCTTTCTCTGAATCAGTTTCCTCATCATTATAATGAAGATAGTAATAATCATTATTAATAACTAGGACTGACAACAGGACTTCCCAGGTGGCACGAGTGGTAAAGAATCTGCCTGCCAACACAGGAGATATAAGAGAAACGGGTTCAGTCCCTGGGTTGGGAAGATCCCCTGGAGGAGGGCATGGCAACCCACCCCAGTATTCTTGCCTGGAGAATCCCATGGACAGAGGAGCCTGGTGGGCTACAGTCTGTGGGGTCGCAAAGAGTCGGACACAACTGAAGTGACTTAGCAAACGCACAGGACTTACAATGACACTTATAGCAGCTATGACATAGGGTTTTCCTAGTTTTAATTAAGATAACCCATAGAAGGCACTTACTGAAGTGTTGGTACCTAGACCCCATCCTCCTAGAATATTTGTTCTTACTATTGAGAGCCTACCTTAAAAAAAAAAAAAAAAACTCAGTTCCTCCCTAACAGCTAGGGAAATACTAAAATGTGCTGACCTTTTGTCTCCTTATATATAAAAAGGGAGATAATTATCAGTAGTATTTTGTAAGAATTAAATTAGTGCTACGTATTGAGCTCTTAACCTATATCCTTGCAGATAGTAAACACACAATAAATGGAAGTTGTTATTATTGTTGTAAATTTTATTATATTTAATAATAAAATGGTGCAATTTAAAAGCAGGGGTAAAAAAATAGTATAATAAGGATGGAGATATAAAAACAAGGTGGGAACTTTCCTGGAATGTATTTACAAAGTCTGCACATGAGTGTATCACAAAATTGGGTGTAGACTAGTCATCATAAAACGGGACACTTTGCAGTTACACAGTCACTGTCTGTTCAACAAATACTAATCACTACAGAGGGTAGAACTCTGCTGGATGCTAAGACCAGGGAGTCATTTCTCTAAAGAGCAGAAAACAATAAGCTCGACAGCATCCTTGCAATAGACAGTTCTGTGAGGCCCGTGTCCACTGCGGGGAGATAGCAACACACCAAAGTATAATTTAATGAAACAATTCTTTAGGGATTGAAGGTGGTAACTGCACATCTCCAACTACAACACTTCCAGATATTTGGATGGATTCAGCAAGCTGTGGTTTATCATACATACTTACACTGAACTTTGAAAGATGAACTCATCTTACCTATTGAATATGATTTACAGAGATTATGGAGACAAAATATTTGCCCAGTTATCCTGATAGTAAAGGCAAAAGCACACACATTCCCTCCCAGATACAGTAATGAACATTTTATTCAGGCATAGGGATTGCATCTGAGAAGCAAAGCTCTGAAGAGTTGTAGCGAATACATATCTGTAAGAGGAGCTAGAAATAATTCTTCTTAAACAAATATTATAACTGAGCATGTTAAACTCTGCTAAGCTTAGTTCAAGCTTGCTTAACAGTATTTACCTTGGGGCTGGAGGTATTAAATTCTGAGATGCAATTCAAGTCAACAATTCGAATTCTAAAAGATCACGCTTAAAATGGAATGTTCTCTTTTCATAAGGTAATTTTTCAAATTATTTTAATTGTCCTGCAGAGTTCCAATAACCACTAGCTGAACATGTGGTGAACCTTGAATTTTCACCTTGCTGAAAAAGAAAATGTGTGATCTCAATCTGCCTATCAATTTGCTGTGTAATAAGGCAAGATTGGGTGGATCTTTTCCATTTTAGAAAAATGAGTCTAATTTCCATGAGACAATTGGAGGCACTGTTTAATAGGCTTTTACCTGTCAGACGAAAGCACAAGGGGAGATTGCTATTTTGGGCTTCCCCCACGCAAAGGACAGGAAGGAACACACTCCACGTGTACCTCACTGACACAAGGGCTCAGGTTTGTGTAGGTGTCCTCCTCTCCTTTCCAAGGCAGGGTGAAAGGCAACAGTGGCTCTGCTTCAGAACGAACAAGGACATAAACAGCAGCCCAGAAAAGAAGCCTCCAATGTTTCACCTACAGGAAACAAAATAGCCTTTGCTCCAGTTTGGAAAAAGAGTAATTCTGATGCTTTCTGATGCTCACACCCCTCTACCAACTGCTCCTGGATGCACAGATTCATTTCTGGCACAGACTCAGGCAGGAAAGGACTGGAGCTGCTCACCCAGAAACCAGCTTTGTTTGGCTGTCTCGGAGCAGAGATACAGTTATTGGGATTTTCTGAGCCTAAGCACATATATTTACTTGGGGTGGGAGTGGGGGGAATGTAGAAAAGTGTTTTTGGTTTTTATGTGTTTTTGTATTCAAATTTTTTTCTTTTGTATTTTTAAGTGCATGGTTGTTACACAAATCATTTAGCAGGTCTTAAAAATCCTTCTTTGTTAACAAATCCTTTTAGCTTTTATTCTTTATGGGTATTCATGACTTATGGGCAAGGTGTAAACACAAAATACATAAGCAGCTCTCATGATGTTAGAACAGGGCCTGGCCCAGAGATTCAGAAGTGTTCTTTCCAAGTAATATTTGAAATGAGTAATAATGTCATTCCTAAGGTTTTGTCCAATTTCATTTCTGTCTGTCTCCCTCCTACGCTGGAATTATGATTCTAGATAATTAGGGAAAATGCGTGTAATGTTTTCTCTAAACATCTATAAGAGGCTATGTAAAAATCCATTATTATTTTCCAAGAAAAAGTGGTAAATACAAAGAGAACACGGAAGAATTTCCAGTATCATCTTCATTGGAAATATCACATTTCGTCAGGTAAGGAAATTCTACCCAACTTGGGGAAATGGCCAATTATAGGTAAATACAAAGAAATCAAATCTGGTCAGAGAATCTGAATCCAAAACTGGTAAATGTAGTGGTAATAGGTATTTAAATACTTTCAGTTCCAGTTTTCTATTGCTGTTTAACAAACCATTGTATACTTAGCAACTGAAAGCAACCCTATTTCATTATTTTCACAATTCTGAGGGTTCAGTGGGCAATTTTTCTGCTGCCACTTATCACTGGGGATCAATCATGTGGCAATGGTCATCTGGCCACTTGACTGGGGCTGGAAGGTCCAAGGTGTCCTACTTCACTAGGCTGGCTACTGGCTGGGGCTCCTCCCTTGTCCTCCAACTGAACTCTCCTTTTCCAGTGGACTAAATTAAACTTTTTCACAGCCTGGGAGAGTTTCAGGGCTCTGTGTGTGTGTGTGTATGTGTGTGTGCGCGCTTGTTTCTGTGTGTGTGTGTGTGTGTGTGCGTGCTCAGTCATGTCTAACTCTTTGTAACCCTTGGGATGTAGTCTGCCAGGCTCCTCTGCCCATGTTATTTTCCAGACAAGAATACTAGAATGGGTTGCCATTTCCTCCTCCAGGGAATCTTCTCAACTCAGGGATCGGACTCAAGTGTCCTGCATTGGCAGGTGGATTCTTTACCACTGAACCACCTGGTAACCCCCTTAGGGCTCTAAGATAGTGAAATAAGCAGTAGGCTTGCCAAGATCTGGGCTCTAGAGTTTGCACACCAAGTTTTCTGCTACTTTCAGGTCAATGAAAATCACCTATTTGGCCCAGATTTAGGGGCTTCCCTAGTGGCTCAGATGGTAAAGAAGCTACCTGCAGTACAGAAGACCAGGGTTCAATACCTGGGTCGGGAAGATCCCTTAGAGAAGGAAATGGCTACCCACTCCAGTATTCTTGCCTGGAGAATTCCATGGACAGAGGTGCCTGGTGGGCCACAGTCCGTGGGGTTGCAAAGAGTCCCCAGGACTGAGCATGCACACACACTTGATGGGAGGAGTAACAAGAAACATTGCAAACAGCGTGATTTATTTGAGGTCTTACTGTGACAGTCTACCACACTTCTGAACTGTTTAATTGAAATAAATACATTTTCTGAAGGAAGTTTTTTTTTAATTAAAAAAAACCCTTCCATTGTAGTCATTCAAGAAATAGGATAAAAATCTTGGTAGATGAGGCCCTATGAAAGTTACATAGATTATAATTCCTGAAAGAGCAGGCCTTTTTGCTTCCAGATGTAGCCATTAGCAGTTGCTCTGGCTGCACATTACTTGGCATTTAGCAGAAGCTCAGTGAATTTTTGTTGAATAAATGAAAGAAGAAATAATGATATATAATCCAATTAGAAATACAAAAAAATCAAATCAGATACAAGTTTGAAAAGCAGGTTTTTAATTCTTTAGCAAGAGTTTGAATTAGAGTTCTAGCATATCCATGAGTTTCCTTCTTTAGTTCCTTGCCCTTAGATATTTGATATTGAATAAATGTTTGCTCTCTGTAAAATAAGCTGATGAATTCAGGACTTTTCTCTGAATATGAAGAATTGTTTTAGGGCAAACTTGCTGATTCCCATTGATTCATGATAATTAATCTATGTAAAGTTAACATACTTTCTCAGTTTAAAAAAAGGCTTAAAGTTTATCCCAAACCTCTGACTTGTTTTCACATCAACTGAAAAATACTTGTTGAAACTGCAACCATGATGAGCAGAAAAAAAAAACAAACAAAAAAACACAATACAAACATTTATACAAGCGAACCAGAGAAAGGAATATTCTTTTAAAACTTATTCTCTTATTAATAAGAAAAATATAGAGCATTAGCTGGTAAGAGTGGGATGTTGTTGGAAATACCTGTATGAATATATGTGCTCAGTTGCTCAGTTGTGTCCAGCTCTTGGCAGCCCCATAGACTGTAGACCACCAGGCTCCTTTGTCCATGGAATTTTCCAGGCAAGAATACTGGAGTGGTTGCTACTTCCTGTGTGAGGGGCTCTTCCCAGGGATCGAACCTGCCTCTCTTATGTCTCCAGCATTGGCAGGTGGGTTCTCTACCACTAGTACCACCTGGGAAACCCACGTGAATACGTACATGTGTAGAAAGGTAAATAGTTTTGTGTGCTGGCTACTCAGCATCTGAGCACTCCTCTGATTTTTGAGGCACCCCCAGTGAAACTTAGTCAACTTCCTCACCTCTGGCGGCTAAGATATGCACCTTCTACCCCTCTAGGTCTTTAAATCTTGAGACGGTGAATCAAAAACACATGGACAATAGATAAAATATTTACCACAAATAGCAGCAACATTCCTATGAGTCCATCAGGGTATTGGAAGGTGGCAAGGAGCCTGAGTGGTGCTTCCTACCAGTTATGATATTCCTAAATTAGATCATTCTCTGATGGCTTAGTGGGTAACAAGTCCACCTGCCAATGCAGAAGATGCAGGAGACTCAGGTTCAATCCCTGGTTCGGGAAGATCCCCCGAAGAAGAAATGACAACCCACTCCAGTATTCTTGCCTGAAAAACCGTATGAATAAACCAGCCTGATGGGCTACAGTACAAAGGGTTGCAATGAGTCAGACACTACTGAGCGACTACACAAACTGATTCTCAGACACCCTTAGTTCCATTTGTTTTGCCTGTTTTTCATAGAGATCAAGTCTGTGAACCACCTATTATCCTTCCAGGAAATTTTTTCCCTACTTAATTTTGTTGCCTTCCAGTACTTGCAATCAAGAATTGGCTGACAGATGGAATTCTATATTTCTGTGTTTTCTTCATTTAATTTAACCTTTCAAGCTAATTTTGATTGAATCAAATAAATAAGTTGAATGAACATCTAAAATTCTACCTAATTTTGAAATCTTCACATCAGAATTAATAGGATATAATAAACTTCCTGAAGGATTAAACATTTTCCAGAGCATTGCTCTTGACCAGATTTGCCTGTGGTAAGAAAAAGAGCTGTGGCATCCACATGTACTTTTGGAGATTTGGGGGCACCACGCACTTATATATCATCCTCAGTAGAGCCCTTGCCAATGAGAAAAGACAAAGGAAACAAGATGGGATCAAAGATCTGCTTCATTATCCAAAGCAGAGGCCTCAGTCATTACACAATAAGGCATCTTCTTACACGAAATCCTGGGTGGCATCATACAGTGGAGAAAAGCTAGATTCTGAAGCTACACTGCTGCTGCTGCTGCTGCTAAGTCGCTTCAGTCGTGTCCGACTCTGTGCGACCCCAGAGACGGCAGCCTACCACGCTCCGCCGTCCCTGGGATTCTCCAGGCAAGAACACTGGAGTGGGTTGCCATTGCCTTCTCCAATGCATGAAAGTGAAAAGTGAAAGTGAAGTCACTCAGTCGTGTCCGACTCTCAGTGATCCCATGGACTGCAGCCTACCAGGCTCCTCCGGCCATGGAATTTTCCAGGCAAGAGTACTGGAGTGGGGTGCCATTGCCTTCTCCAAGCTACACTAGAAGGGTCCAAATTGGAGTTCTGCCACATAGTCCTCAGTGTGACCTTGATGGAGTCACTTTCCTTTTCTGTACTCACTTATTTCTGGTCTAAAACTGTATAGCCAAGGGTTGCATGAGAACTGAATGACTTAATATTTACAAACCACATATGCTTAGCACATGGTTAGCACTACATGGGTTTACTACTAAAATGGGTTTACTACTACATGGGTTTAGTACTAATGAAATTTCAGTTACAACCGAAATGCAACAGGAAGTGCTGTTGAACTGAATAGCATCTTATATAATTGCATTTAATCAATACATGTTATAAATAAAAAAAACACAAAAAGACGTCTCCCTTTTTCATAGGTATAAAAATTAGGCTTTAAATTAGGATGAAGTCCTTGCCACGATCTGTGGGATGAGGCATTCATTCATTCATTCACTTAACCACAGCATAGTAAGTGTCTGTTATGCACCAAGCACTCCATTGCCTAGTATGTTTCATTGGCATGGAAGGCAAATTTAGTCACTGTCTTCAGGGAAGTTTCAATTAGAATTAGTTAAGTGTCCTCACCCTCGAATAGCTGAAATAAAAAAAAATTAATAAATAAGTGAAAAAGCTATCTATTCCTTTATGCCCAACCAAAGCAAGAGTTCACTTTTTTTTTTTCCTTAAAGGACAAGAGAAGAAATATTTTCAGCTTTGTGGACAGTCTATTGTCTCTGTCACAACTGTTCTACTCTGCTATAATAGACATAGACATTATATAAATGACAAAGACCCAGGACCAGACTCGACTCGTGAGCCATTGTATGCCAGTGCCCAGTCTAAAAGCTTATGATTCTCATCCTTATAAAAGAGTTAGTTACTCCTGAATTCCAGGAGGAAAATATCACCATCACCATCCATTTTATTTATTACCACATTGTCCCCAAGCCTTAGTCAATAACTTAGACTAGCTAAAACAACAGACGAAAAGACAAAGCAGCAGAAACCTACGGACAGCCCTTTCGAGGCTTCTATGAAACATACTAAGCCGTGGAAACTTCAGACTCCGAGCTGCACATTTCAATATGTTGCTAATCATGATTAATTCCTTTTGTATTCATTGTAGGAACATTAATCATGATTAATTAATTTCATATGAATGTGGATATAACATTTAATTTCTCCTGAATTTCAGGGGAGCCTATCTCAATGAATAATTGAACAAAAATGAGCTGCAGAGGAAGTCAACAGAAAGTTTGCAATGCCAACCACGAAATGCAAGATGAAACGGTATAACTGGCACTGCTTTAATGCTATATTAATGAGTGACAAGTTCAGCAGGATAGAAACACAGTATATGTGCCTCTTACAAATACCTTATAGTGAAGGAATATTTGTAGAAACATAAGAAACTCCAGAACTAGGGAATGACACATTTCAGGTTCAGGCAAAATTGATGCTGGCTCTCTACTCCTCACCTCTAATCCACTTTCCAGAATTTCTGACACAGTGACATTTCTCAATCACAAGCAGAGAAAAATTCTCAGTTGAAGCTACTGACGTCTGAAATTGTTTTTTATAATGCTTTCTTTTAACAAGGTCAAAACAACAGTTTGTCATCCTCCCTTTCTCTGTCTAATATGCATACATTAGTGTCTTGGCAGAGTATCAATTAGTGGAAAAACAATATCATTAATTGATCTGTGCCTTCCTTCCCTAGTGCCAAATTGATGTTTCAGTTTTTGAAAAGTGTCCCTTTTCTCTAGGTAATACCACAAATTATATCAGAAATTACCATCGAGCACGGATCGGGGTGGAAAGATATGAAACGTGTGCAAATTAATTCTCTTACAGCTATACCCCAAACCAACTGCATTCTCTTGCTAGCTTTAATTAGAAACGTTAGTTCATTCCTTCCCACTTTCTGCTACTGTTGGTGACATTTTAAGGCCAGGCCTGCTGAAAAATTTAAAAACAGAAAAAGAAAAGGCTTGAACAATTAAACCACAGGACAACCAAGTGCAATCAGACAAGAAAACACTGTATTTCCTTCACTTCCTCTTTCTGTCCTTCCTTCTCCCCTCCCCACTTTCCCTTATTTCCTTCCTTTCTCCTTCCTTCTTTTCAACCCTCTTCCTCTTTCCTTTCTTCTCCTTTTTTTTTTTTTAATTTTAACTCAGGTTGCCTTCCCTACAACATAGCTTAGCTAAGACACGTTATTCAACTTCCAAATCCACCTGCTAATTTAGTCTATTGCTGCCTCTTATTAGAATCAACTCAAGTGTGTACTGTGCTAAGTCGCTTCAGTCATGTCCAACTCTTCGCAACCCCGTGGGCTGCTGCCCACAAGGCTCCTCCATCCATAGGGTTCTCCAGGCAAGAACACTGGAGTGGGTTGCCATTTCCTTCTCCAGAACTCAGCTGTGGACTCCTCATATTTCTCTAGGTTGAGTCAGTTGTTCTTGTGCACCGTGATGGTTCTCTCTTTTCTCCATATTCTATCTACCATGTGGATTGTGATTGATATCTCATTACCTGCAGTGTAAGACTGTGAGCTCCTTGAGAGCAGTCCCTAATCCAGCTTTGTCCTCTCTCCCAGCTTTGTGCCTGACACATCATCTAGTGCCTGCTTCACACGTGGTTTTTGAGACAATGACCTCACATCTCATGGACACTGGCTTGCCTTCCTTCTATTTATCTTCTTACGTTAATCCCTCTCCTAACACGTGGGATACAGAATCGAATAAAAAACATTAAGTGGCATTTTTGCCCTGCTAATTTCCAGCTCAAACATTTGCAGCAGTTTGATATCTGATATTACTAGAAAGCCTGGGTTGTTCACTTTTGCTATCTATCACTTAGCATCGCCAAAATAATTTGTTTCAGCTATAATATGCAGAAGAATGTACACGTGGTTCCAGATGATGGATTTCTCCACTTTTACACTTTGCCTTTTCTTTTCCAACTCTTGGCTATTTCCTACTTAAAAAAAAAAAAAGACAAACCAACAGCAAGAATTAAAAAAAAAAAAAAACTGATCAAACTTTCTGTTCTGGGACTCTGCCCTTGCTTATTTCTTATCTGACAATTCCTTAGGTTGTCTTTCTCAGGTCTTGTTTACTATCCCTGTTTGAATGTGTCACACAGTGTTGTGTTGCTTTGTGTGTGCTCTCAAAGCCATTGCATACGTGTGTGTGTGTGTGTGTGTGTGTGTTTGCTTCATTATCTCTACTACATATTCCTTATTGGGAGTATAAGCAGGAAAGCTGTTGGTTATTATTTTGAACAGAATCTTCAGGGGCAACATCTTTCCTCTCTATTCTTAGTCAGGTGATTGAGTGGAATTGATCCACCCACAGTACCAGATGTGGGTCCTGACTGAGTCTTTTCCCTGGCTGAGTGATTGGTTCAAGGATGGAGAAGTAATCCTATCAGTATTTAATTTAATTTGATTTAATTGAGGATATTTGTTGGAATTCTAAGGGAAAGGAGTGTGTCTTTTCTCTAAGAGTTAAGAAGCAGTCTTTCTTTTCTGACTGGAACGTCGAAGATGTTTCATCCAGAACCAATGGGAAGGTATTTTGATAAAGAGACAGAGCTGCTGTGCCCAACAGAATCCCCTTTATGAAGGACAAGAGTGAACTGACTGCAAGAAATTATGCCTTTGGTGATATCATTTAAACTGCCAGAGCAAGCTTCCACTAAAACCAACCTCTGACTTTTACAGATATGTGAGACAATAAATTCCCATTATGTTTTAAGACATCTTACATTCGGTTTGCTTCCACTGAAAGCTACAAGGCTTCTTATCAATGTGTATAGCATGGACTATGGGTTAGCACAGGCCTTTATTTGTATCCTGGCTTCACCACATTACAATCTGAACAGTCAAATAAACAGTCTGTCCTGGTTTTCCCATTCAAAAAACAGACCTCTCTCTACTTACCAAGTTTATGTAACAGTAAAAGATATTTATAAATACCCTGCTCATCAGAGGGCTCAGCCAATGTTCATTGCTGTGATCATCAACTATCAGTGTAGATTAATCTCCAAGTTCTAGTGTTTTACACATTCACAGACACTCAGTACAATTGTCACCAATGATTGTTCAAAGCACACACACACACACACATCATACATGCACATCTATGATATGTATGCTCTCATGTATCAGTTTCAGACATCTGAAATGAGTCATAATTCACCAGAGGTAGGTGGCGAGTAGCTATTTGCAAAGGTAGATTATAAATCTCTGATTTAATAAACCTTTCTAGAGCTGTAGAGTTTTATTCCCACTTGACAAAGATCTGTAGAGCTTTTACCAAGTTGTGACAAGAGGCCGTTTGTCCCCACTTTGATGAGCTCATACTGTTGCTAGGCTGTGTCTTGTAAATCAGGGGAAATGATCATACAGATTCTTCTGAAGGAACTGGATATGTCAGCTGATCTCGGCCCCATTCGTTTCCAGTTGCTCATCTTACACAATTATATTAGTTGCTCCCTGGGGTGGGAGCCCAGGGCAGAATGAGGGAGAAAGTGGGAGGGAGGAGAGGATAAAAGAAAACTACGCTATGGTTTCTAGGCTTTCACAGCGACAAGAAGAACAGAAGGAAAACTCTTACCATGGTGGACATGTGGTTCAGACATTTCCACTGTGAAGACTAAAGACCTTTATCTAAAATCAAGAGACCCAACCTTGACTTCTAGATCTTATTGGTAATTGAGTAAACACAAGTTTAGTGCTTCTAAATGTAGACACTGTTTTCCTGGTGATGGACCTACACCAACAAGTGGAAAACAGTATCAGAAGTGCTAAGGGGCAGATGGTTGATTGCACAATCATCTGGAACCAGGACCTGCTAAAGTGTTTCCCTCTCTGCCATGGGAATGAGGACTAGGTGCTGGGGACATAACTCGGGGTTTATCTGATGGCTTGTCAGCAAATACTGTAACATTTTCATCACCCAGGCTGACAAGTTTTGCCGAATCAGGAAATAACTGGTGTTGAGGCGTGCAGATGTCTGTGTGTGTCTTGTAAACAATCTGGGGAGTGGGGGTATCGAACAACAAAGGGCAGCTTTGCAGATCACAGCCCAGGATGATTGCTTGACAGGTCTGCGCCAACTCTGCTGGTGAACAAATAAAAATGAGTCGTTCCCTTCTCTGAGGACTCTGTATTTTTAAAGGGGGATAATAAATGCAAAGCTGTGCAAAGCCTGGCTGGGGGAAATGTGAAATCCATCTTCCATCATTTGCATAACATAATCAGCAGTGCTCTGATAATCAGGCTGGGGAGGCAGTCGGAACATGTGTTCCAGGGAGAGGTCCTGGAGCAAGCCCCAACGTGCCCGCTGCAAGTTCTTGAGCTTGTTGACCTCTGCCTGGTCACTGGCACCCCTTAGACACTCCCCCTCCCCAGGACTGAGGACCACCAGAGCTGGCACCCTCTCCTCACTGATCCCTCCACAATAAGTGAGGACCACACCACAGTAAAGTCTGCCGGCCCTACCCATGCCTGTTCTTTGAAAGAAACTGACATTGGTCCAATGTATAACTATGTGCCTGGTGACATGACGGAGTGGGAGCATTTCACACTATTTCCTGCTTTGTGCACGAATGACTCATTTTTCAGGGATTCAGTTCTGGCCATTTCAGAAGGTATCTCAAGACTAAGGTAATTCAAATCATTGTAATTCTACAGCACAAAGTGCTACAGGGTCCACTTTGCATTAATGTTTCCATGGCAATCAGATACTTGACATTTTATTTAAACTATTAATCTAGAATGGCTCACCAGCCTATGAGAGGAAAGTCAAACCATAAGACTTCACTTCTGGAACCCATATCAAACCAATAGATTAGGTACATAATTAACTTTCATTGTTTCAAAAATCCATAGTCGCGATAGGTGCTAAACACAGCACAGGATTTAAGCTCCCCCCAGATGCTCCCTTTGGGGCCTCTTTTGTTACTTACATTCAAAAGAGATTGCACAGGCTGGGTTGAGCTTTCCAAGGTCCCCCGCTCTCCCCCTTGCTAAGGCCCTCCACACCAGCCCCTGCACACTGAAACTCTTGAGTCAATTCAAACTGCATATGATTAAAAGATGGAAATATTCCCCATGGACACTGGGCAATTTATTTGTGAAAAAGATTTAATGAAGAATTTCAAAGCAGCCAGTGCCCTACAAAGAAAGCTCATTTGTGAATCTCTGTGTTCTCTCTGTTGCCCTGAGCACATCAGAGGGGTGGAGGAGGAACCAGTGCCCTGCAGCTATTGCCAAATCCATCACATGTGAGTTTCTCAAGATATAAATATTCCCAGGCAGCTAAAGGCATTAGAACAGGCTGTTTTTAAATGGTTACCTCTAGTCTGGGCCTCCCCTGGCCAATTTGGGAGAAAGGCTATCTGCCTTCAGTCTCCTCCAGGTCCTGCTCACTTCACCTTCCCAGCCCTTAATGGTGTCCTCTGACCCCACCATCCCAAAACAAAGCCACACAGACTCTTTCCTGAAGGGTTCTGCTTCTTCACCATAACAAAATGACCTTGTCTGTCTTCCATTCAGTCAGTATCTGGATTCCAGCTGATACAAACCACCACTCCCTCAGACTCCCATATGATAATAGGCAATAAAGGGTAATAAAACTCAGTCTCCTGGAACATTTAAGCTTCAGAGGAAGAGGCATCTGGATTCAAATCTTCCCTTGCTAGCTGTCTGACCTTGGACAAAATATATGAACTCCTTGGGCCTCAGGAATCTCATATGTAATTTGGAGAAAACAATTCCTCACTAAAGGAGTTTTTTTGGTGTGTGTGAACTTAGTAAGATTAGGAATAAAAAGCTCCTAAATGCACTTTAAAATACTGGTTTTTGTAGCAAAGGAAACAACATCTAACACAATGTCTTGATCCAAACAACCTTTAATGGAGAACTGACAAGACCCTCCAAAGTGCAAGAGAGGGCGGTTCAAGGGGATGGTTTGTAAGGGTCTTAAAATTTCATCAGAGAAGTGCTACCCACAATGCCATATAATCTCAATCAAAACTACCACAGACGTTTTGTAGAAATTGACAAGCTGGTTTAAAAATTATATGGAACAACAAATGACCCAGAATAATCAAAATAACAACATGGGACACAAATAGTCTGATTTCAAGACTTACTACAAAGCTACATAATCAAGAGTAGCACTGACATCAAGATCAACATATGGATATTAAGACAGAATAGAAAGCCCAGGAACAAACCACACTTGCTAGTCATTTGATTTTTTATAACAATGCCAAAGCAAGTCAATTGGGAAGGAAAAGTCTTTTTAGCAAACGTTGCTACAACAAAAGGATATCCATAAGGAAAACAAAAACTATGAACTCCCATTATACCTTATATTGTACACAAAAATTACTTCGAGATGGAGCATTTGTAAAGGTAAGATCTTTTAAAGGATAACATAGGTGGGTATCTACATGAATTGGGGATAGAGAAAGATTTCTCAGGTCACAGAAAACAATACCATAAAAAAACTGGTCTATTTGACTACCTCTGAATTAAAAACGTCTTTTCTGCCAAAAAAAAAAAAAAAAAAAAAACTTATTTAAGAAAATAAAAGGTAAGCCACAGACTAGAAGAAAATGTTTGGAAAACATATCTGACAGAGAATGCCATATCCAGGGAATATAAAGAAGTGATGTATCTCAATAATAAAGATACCAACAACTCAATTAAAAATAAAGTTTTGAAAATTTTACAAAAGAAGACATGCAAATTGTCAATACACCCATTAAAAGGTGCTCAACAGCATGAGTCACCAGGAAAATGCAAATTAAAGCCAGAATGAGATGCCTCAAATCATCCATGAATATGACTAAAATGGATAGGACTGGTGACAGCAAGTGTTGGCAAACTTATAAAGGAACTCAGGTATTCTTTGTGGGAAAATTGTGAGTCATTTTGGTAGAAGTTCTGTAACTTTCTTGTAACATGAAACATACGTTCTATAACCTAACAATACCTATAACCCATGATTCCACTTCTAGGTATTCACCCAAGAGAAATGAAAACTATTTCATAAAAATATTTTTACAGGAGTGTTTATGGAAGTCTTTATCCATGATAACCTCCAAATGGAAATAACCAGGGTGTCTGTCAACAGGAATATGAATAAACTAACTATAGTATATTCACATGATGAAGTAATACTCAGCAGTGATAAGAGATAAATAATTGATATATGCAACAATACCAATAATCTGTACCATTTTCCTAGATTCCACATGTATGTGGTAACATGTGATATTTGTTTTTCTCTTTTTGACTTATTCATTCTGTATGACAGTCTCCAGCTCCATCCACGTGTTTGTTAAAAATTAGTAAAAATACTCTTGAGTCATACATTTCATAATATATAAACTTTATATCAAAATAAAAACTTAAAACAAATATTGAATTTTACTTAATAATATTCTGAAGTGTTTAGGACGAAGTATATTGCTGTCTGCAATTGCCTTTGCAAGGTAGAAAAAATCAGATGGATAGACGTGTAGGTAGAGCAATGGATAGACCATTAGATATGTGATAAATTGAGCACAAGGAAATGTTAATGGTGGAATCTGAAGAGTGTTCACTAGAAACTTTTCTAACCTGTATGTTTGAAAACTTTTAATATAAAATGCTGGGGTGTGGGAAGTGTTACTTACTGTTTCTGTTTACTTGTAATTACTTTAATGAACTCTCAAAAGGCAGTCCACATGCTATGCTTTGGCCTTTAGATCAATTAAATTATATATGTTCATTTATTTGACCAACAGTTTGGGAGCAGGCCTTGGAGAGCCAGTAGTGAATGAGACAGTAATAGACTCTGCCCCACAGAGCTTATGTTCTAGTGGAGACCAATACATTATGAGCAAACAGACTAATCGCAAGTCATGATCTGTTATAAAGGACTCTATCACAGGGCTGAGGCTGAAGGGGCTGGGGGACATCCCATCTTATGTAAGATGGACCCAAAACACCAGCCGCGTGAGCTGGGGCTATTTTAGGAGAGTCTAGAAGAGCAATCCAATGGGAGGTACAAGTTGTGCATGACTCTGGGCCTACACATAGAGCTGAAAGGCTAGTGGGGCTGGCCAGGGAGAGGGATATAAAATGAAGATGGAGAACCAGACAGGAGAGGATGAGTAGGGCATCATAGCTCATGGTCAGGAGTAGTCTAAGTGCAGAGGGAGAGCACTGGAGAGTTTTAATCAGAGTGTGACATGAACAGATTTATGTTTTAAAATCAGTGCTCCTATTATGGTGGGCATGTTCTAGACAGAGGGCTACCAGGCCAAATGAAGATACCAGTTATAGAGATTGGGTGAGAGAGAGATGGCAGTGGCCTAGACTAAGGTGATGATAGTAGGCACGGAAGGAAGTGGATTGATTTCTGATGTGTTATAGTTGGAGGTTGCTCATGACTATTTTGGTTCTAGTTCTCTGCTGAGTTACACATATACACAGACAGAAATGCACACACATGCATATATATATATATATATATATATATATATATATGTGAAAGCAGAAAGCAGAGACTCATAACTAAATGTCATAATGGTACCCTGAAGTCAGGAAGGAAATGAGTATGTAAAAGGTTTTTCAGCCTCCTGGGAGGGTGACCAGGGCAGTGAAGGTGAGCCATCTTCGTGCTCATCTTCCCAACCACCAGTGCTGATGTTGTCATCCTGTAACTATGTTAGTGGGCTGCATATTAAGATCTTCTAAATATTAGTCAACAAAAATAGCTGCACAAGTCTTGTTTGTGTCCACATGGACTAAACGAAATGGGGCTTTTAAAATCATCAGTGTGACTATCAGTGAAGCTCTGTTAAAGACCACTCCTGTTGGAGAAAATAAGTCTTTCTGGGTTTGTTTTTAAACTAATCCTCCAGATTGCTTGTCAGTCTGTATTAATCAAAATCACTAGATAACTACTTGGTACTGTTCCGCTTTGCTCACATAGACGCAGTCATAGCATTTCATCTTTTAAAAAAATTATAAAATAAAAACATCATGGCAATCTGGCTCCCACATCTGTCACAGTGCTCTTTGCCAGGGCTAATTTGGCTCATTTGGTGAAGTTAGCTGGCCAGCGCAGCAGCCTCACAGTGCTCTCACGTCATCTTTCCCTCTCAGAAGCTCTTGCTTCTGAGGACAAGTTTCTCTGACAGAGAAGCTTGCAGGGCCATTCTTCCCTTTGCATGCTAAGTCGCTTCAGTCGTGTCCGATTTCTTGCGACTGCATGGACTGCAGCCCACTAGGCTCCTCTGTCCATGGGATTTTCCAGGCAAAAATGCTGGAGTGGATTGCCATGCCCTCTTCCAGGGGATCTTCCCAACCCAGGGATCAAACTGGTTGTCTCTCTGTGTCTCCTGCATTGGCAGTTGGGTTCTCTGCCACTAGCGCCACCTGGAAAGCTCACCTGGGAAGCTTTCTTCCCTTTGAAATCTCTAAGTAGTATTTTTAAAACTAGCTTTGTTACGATTAGAACCGAAGGCCTAACTAGTGTTTATATACAAAGGACTTACTGCAGTTGTGTTTACCTTTCTTCTGTGAAGAGCACTCATTCTGGTTGAAGTGAAAAACCTCTGTCTTCATTGGATATATCAGGAAAGGAAGACATTAAACCAGGCCAGGTATGGTTGAACAGCTAAACTTGTTTTCATTGGCTACTTGCCATTGGAGTCTTAATGAAGGTAGGATAATCTTTCCTCAAACAAGCAAATGATCACTCTTAATATAACATGCAAACAAAAGTCGAATTGATGGATGCACCTACTATGTCTTTGTGCCTCACTCTTCCTTTCTGTGGGCCCAGTATAGTCATACTTTCATGCAGAGCTCTACCTCATATGTCAAGCATACAGTGACCTTACAGGGAAGGAAGCCAGCTACCAAGTGATGTTTTCCACCTACGAGGACACTATTACCACGCCCTGGGAAGGGTCTGAGCTTCTTGTCCCCTAATAAAATATAATGGATTTGTTCTGAAACATTTGAGGTTTACCTAGTCTCCCTGACAACCAAGTACCTGCCCACTGGGTGGTTTAGCTGAGGTCTGGAGAAAAGTGGTACTTACAGGGATTGGCTGAAACTCTGGCTTCCTCCTCCTTGTGGTCCAGGTGAGGTAGCAAAAGTCATCCCTCCTTCGTTGCACTTGTGTTCAAGGAAACCGCACAGTTAAGAAAGAACAGGGACCATCAAGAGGGACTTCTGGGACTTTCATTTTTTTAACCCAAGTTGAAAACACAGGGGCTTGCAGACCTTAGTGGTAACCCTTTAAACTGAAGTCAAAGGGTTCAAAAAGAAAAGGGAAGTCTATGAAATATATACTAAAGGCAGAAACCACAGTGAGAGAGGGAAGTAATATGTGATTTGGGATAGATGCCTTTGACATATTCATTGATCTCAGTGACTTGCAGAGTGCTGATAGCACTCTGGCCTCAGGGTGAGGCGTCTTGCCAGCTCCCAGATCAAAGGAGCGCCTAGGTGCCGAATCCCTGGCGAGCTCCCAAGCAAAAGTGCCTGGAGCCACATTTGCTAATTACAGGTTGTGTTCTGCTGTTTCCAAACAGGGTGAAAGTGACTGAAGTTTAACTGTGAATAATTACACACTTGAATAAGTATGTGATTAGCACTATTTGTTGTGGTTGGGACTGGAGTGACGGGACAAGAATGGAGTGATTGCATTATTTACAGCTTAATTGTAGACAAGTAATTACTTATGTAAGCTGATGGTGTGGGGTCAGAGAGGACCGGCAGAAGAATGCAGCCGATCTGAAATTCAACTTCTTAAACCAGTCACCCTGACCCCCTCCCCACCGCCAAAGCTCTCCGAGCTTGATAAAGAGAATCAACTATGCATTTCTTGAATGAAATCCTTTAGAATATTAAACGCCTTGTTCAGTCTAAGCAAAAGATCAGCAGAGACATTTTTTAAAAAATCTCAGTTTCGAAAGTAATAAATCACAAATGCCACCTAGTGGTTCTTGGTATCGGCGGCTGTTTTATCTGCTAAGTGTAGCCGTAGCCCAGTTCCGGGCAGTTTTCTACTGGAGTGGGGGGTCTTCTAGTCGTGGGAACTGAACTGAATGGAGCAGAACTCCAAGTCCATCCCTTCATTCCCAGTTTCTCTCCTTATCCGCCCCCGCCCCCACACTTCTCATTCACTTCGCCTTAAAACCTGCCTACACAGATCATCATAGTCTGAAATTTGTCCCCACTTTACATCATTGTAACTTCTCTCTACAGTGGAAATTTGAGTGCAAATCACTTTGCAGTTTTTCCTTTCCCCAAGCCACTAAAAAATAAATGAGAGAGCCAACGGTTTTCTTGATTTGAGAGTAGACTCATGGTTGTGTTTCCTTACTTCCCACTTCTCATTCACCAGGTGGTTGAAAGCCACTTTCCCAATTACTACACTCTTCGTTTCAAGTGTTCACATCTAGATTTGAATCCGGAGGGATCCTGTTGCTAAAAACTCTCCCGGGGAAAGGGCCTGTTTGATAAATGCATTAAAGGGGAGTAGCAGAGAGAATAATTTTTGTCAAGCCTTGTTTATTTTCACACACTCCCTCTCCCTGAGCTTCTTCTCATGATTTCATTAGTAATAAATAGAAAAGTCAATTTTCCTTAACAGGTCAACATTGTACAAGTAAAGTTCCTTGAACAGATCCCAGAGACTGTTGCTGTAAACCCAACAGTACAAGTTGAGCTGAGAGCTGCCCTGCTGTGTGGCTCTGTGCAAATGCTGTCTTCCACAATGGACAGGGTTGACATTGGAGCCGCTGTTTTTCTTGTTGTAATACAAGGAAAAACTGTAGTAGTGACTCTCATGTCCCAGGGTACCAACGCAGCAGTGCTCTTTGTAGGTGGTGGCCACTTTCCATTTGAGAGAGCTACAATTTCACACGGAGCTTGTCATTTCCTATGGTGGGTCCATTTCCCTGTGTGCTTATGGCTTCCTTTGTGAGACATGCTCCTGCAGGTGGCTCCTCCTGTCTCACCCAGGGAGACGTCTCTCCTTCTTGGGATTTTACCTGCACCCTCTTGGATCCTGTCACCCCTCAAAAATATGTCTAACTAGATCACAGGGACACCACTTACTGGTATGTTACCAGAAGCCTCTTTCCTTCCCTAAATTAGTCACAGCATCCTTAGATCACGTTTTAATCATGCTTCTTTATTTTCTGTGTTTCCAATGTTTTGACATTTGGGGCTTTACTGACCTGTGCTCTGCATGGTCAGTCATGTCCGGTTCTTTGTGACCCCACGGACTGTATCCCACTAGGCTTCTCTGTCCATGGAATTTTCCAGGCAAGAATACTGGAGTGGATTGCCATTTCCTACTCCAGGGATTCTTCCAACCCAGGCATTGAACCCACATCTCTTACATCTTTTGTATTGGCAGGTGGATCCTTTATCCCTGAGCCACCTGGGAAGTCCCTGACCAGGGACGGAACCCAGGTTACTGACCCTGTAGCCAATTTCTAAAATAGTAAACAACTCATCTGCTAGAAGGCCTTTCATATACAAACTGATCCAGAGTCCACGCCCCAGCACCTCTCTATCAGGCTCTTTACACTCCAACCAGGCTGCTATCCTCACGCTCAACCCCTGCCCGAGTACCAGCCAACTAGAAATAATCTTGTACCTCATAGGCCACTGGAATTATTCAACCTATCCAATCCTAATCCTGCTTACCTTGCCTTGCTCATCCCATCCCGCAAGAAACCACAATGAAGATTCACACGCATGCTTTCTTCTTGCTCCCCCAGCTTCTTGGTCAACTCTGGTGCATCCTGGCATGATTGTGCATGGGGCATGGCACCACACCTCCTCGTGGGAACTGTGAATAACAACCATCTTTTTACTGGCAGTAGACTCCTGATCTGTTGGTCTCACCAAACCTAAATGATCACAAACCTATGTGTTAAACAAAGAGCCCTTGACTAAACCTAGTCATGCTTCTTCAGAATGCTTATTCCAAGTTACCATTTGCTCCCTTTACCTTGGGGCTCTCATCCCAAATACTCAGGGAACAACACACCCATCTTGTAGTAGGAAACCTCATTTCACTGGAAAACTTGTGGTAGGCTGCCATATGCCAACTTATTCTTGGCATTCAGTTCTCCTTACTCTGTCACAAACCCCATTCTACCCACAGGGGGCATATTTCACTCTTAAAGTTACTGGTCCCCCTCACCCCACTTTGCCTACCAAAGGGCATGTCTCTTTTCTTGGAAATGTTTGACCTGACACACATATTCTTAAAACCCTTGCTAATTTGGGAATGACACTTTGGGAACTATTTTTTATCTTCTCCACTTAAATATTCTGATTTTGTGCTTCTGTTTGCTCTGAAATGTTGAAAATCAACTTCATATTTTGAAAAATAGAGAGTGGCCTTCAGCCAAACTGCAAAGGGTTGAGATGGAAATGTCAGGATGAAAAGGGAAGTTCGCTGGAAGGTCAGCTTGGAGCTTGGCCGCAGCTCTACAAAGGACAAACTGAGTGAGTCTGGCCAGGTCACAGCTAATCAAAACCTTATGTTTCTAAGTGTAAACTAAGAAGCTGAGTTAGATGAACATCCATGGAAGGGACATGGTGTGCCCTTAGGAAGCGACCCCTCCTGGGATACCCTCTTTGGGATAATTTCAAACTAAAAAAGATACACACTCCTGCCCTGAATGAAAAGTCTCTTTCCAACATGCTCTTTGCCTTCCATGTAGGGATGCCTTCTTATTTGCAACTTTTGCCACCCACATACCATTGACTCTATCCCCTTCTCCATCACTGCAGCTCCTTTTGAACCTGATAGATGCTAGTTCCCCAGGAGTGACCAGCACGAAGAAAGCTCAAATCCAGCTGAATTGCAAAGCTGGTTCCCAGGAACCCATCATAGGCAAGGAGTGTCCAATCATCCCACATCCACAGGGAGCTCATTTGGGATGTGTATTCTTCATAAAATGGGCACGGTTACCATTCATGTCAGTGCTGGTACAGATCATTCCTTCCAAATGATGAAGTGTGCAGTGCTTCTGATCTCTCTTCCCTTCCAGATCTTCTGGGAGTCTGTTTCTCTCTGATACAAATACCAGTTCTATTTTATATGCTGCTGCTGCTGGTCAGCAAATTCTATTCTTACTTTAATGCTTTCCCTCAGAGCCGGGTCTTCTAAAGGCGTAGGAAGATGTGCTTTGACTGAAAGCATGTTGAAGGTTGCTGGACATCAGTATAACCCTTGTCATTGCCAAAAAAGTTCATTGAATAAATAAAGGGTGTTTTTCCTTTTTCCTTTCTCAGCTATGCCAATACAGTAACTCCCCTGCATACAAATGAGTTCCATTCTGAGAGTGCATTTGTAAGTCCAATTTGTTCTTAAGTCCAACAAAGTCAGCCTAGGTACCCAATAAACACAATTGGCTATATAGTACTGTACTGTAATAGGCTTATAATACTTTTCACACAAATAATACATAACAAATAAACACAAAAGAAACAAAATGTTTTAGTTTCACAGTACAGTACCTTAAGAAGTACAGTTGTATAGCACAGCAGCTGGCATACAGGGACTGGCATCAAGTGTACCCGCAAGAAGAGTTACTGACTGGAGGAGGGAGAGGAGGTGGGAGATGGGAGAGCTGAAGGATTGCCAGCAGCGGGAGACGGAGGGCAGGCTGCAATTTCACTCATGCCCTATGTTGATGGAACATAGGTTTGCATCACTGAAAGCTCAAAACTTGAAGGTTCCTATGCAGGAATTTACTGTAGTGTACAAATAAACTGTCTATCCTAAAGGAACTGAGCCTACCGTATTTTTTTAAATTAATGTACCTTAGCTACTTGGTGGAAGGTTTGGGGGATGGTCCGAGGCTTTGGGTTGTCCTTTACTTTCATATTATAGCCATGATTGCGGGATGTTCTAGCCCTCATCACTTGAACAGCCAGCCATTACACACACCAATCAGAAGAGAATGTTAAATTGCTGGTGACTGCAATGGCATAAGCTGTATTTAATCATTTACTTTGAATCTCTTTAAGACGGTAATACCCTAGCCTATAAGACAATCAATATGTTGCATTAAAACAGGATTTGATGTCGCATAATACAATATTTAAAAGCACAATGAAAAAGATTCTCGCAAGAACAATTCAGCCCTGAGTAGAAACAGATAATAACTGCTATGATTTCCATTCTCCTGTTTTTAAAGGAGAAGTGGTTTCTTTCTTTTCTTTTCTTTTAGAAGGGCATATTTTTGAGAATGTTCTGTTCTATCAAAAGTTGTAAACTCTGTGAGGCCATTGAGCTTAAATGCCTTTAGATTAGTTTTTCAAGAACCATACAATATGCCCAGGAGGCAGGACAGTGTGATCTTAATCTCCATTGTAGTGAAGGAGAAGCTGAGAATGTCATGAGGTGCCATGCCAAAGCAACAAGGGAACATCTCAGGATATTTGTTGATGGGAATTATCACTCTTTCTTACTCATTTTCTGCCTCCAGTCAAAATAGCAGGGGCTCTGGCTTGAAACTGGGCTGAAAAGAACAGCATCAATTTAGGAGAAGATGAATGAAAGGGGCTGGAGTGGAGATCGGGCCACCTCTCCAAGTGCTTTTAGGTGGTGAATCAAATGGCTCTGTACCAAGCAAATTGTGGATGTAGCTGAGCTCATCAGGGGAGTTTCTAAGGCATGCATCCTCCAAGATCCCTCTAGATATTCCTCTGATATTGCCAAGTATTTGGGTTTAGTAAATAGAGGACTTAATTTACTGGAATTCTGACTTGGCCACTAACTTGCTGATTTTAAGGTATGAAGTCTTTTAAAATTGTATACAAAGCCACTTCCTGCCCCACAAGGACCTCCTGGTGTTAGTGAATCAATGACTCAGGTTATTGTGTTTTGAGCTCCTTGGCAAGGTTCTAATATCCCAAGGTGTTACTCTCTGTGCAAGATTTCCTGACTCCAGTTGGTTCGACAGCAGTTACACTGAACGCCAATCTCTGAGCTGGGACAGGTAGAAAACTGGGATTTCCTTTGTTCAACCAACCTATGACCTAAGGCAGTCTGGCACAGAATGGTTTTGTGGATGGATGAGCATCTGTTATTATTTACAAGGATGCTACAGAGTACTGTCATGCTCCTTGCCTACCTCCTGGGACTTTCGTGAGGTTTATCATGATTACTCCAGCAGTGCACCAAAGACAAGAGCTTTAGAAGTATAAAATATATTTAGTGTTTTCTGATGACTAACAACACTTTCAGTTTGCCACTTACTTTCGATTTGTGATTTTCTTCAAAATGGAATTCGTGCTGAATATGCTCAGAAGGCGGAAGCTGGTGAGGCAAAGTATCTCGACATTATTTTGGTGATTTTTTTTTCATAAAATTTCACATTGTTTAACCATAGGTCCACAAGAAGCTTTTATATAATATCAGTAGATACACTTTCAGTATGGTTCTTCTTAGGATGTTGTCACATCCCCTCTATTCTCTCTTCTCATCTGCCTGTTCCTGAGTGAGTTCTAATCTACATTCCTGGCTTCAGCGGAGCTCAGGTAAGAATATGCACCATGATCTTCCACTGCTGCCAATCAAAGAGTAAACACTTTTTATTTCCAAAGTAAAATTTGTGTTTCTTCTTTCTAACTTTGGGATTTTGCAGTTTCACTTAAACCTTTCTTTCACATCCCCAAGGTCCATTTAATTACCACGTTGTGATACTCCATCTACTCATCACCGCAGCTATCCATTTTGTCCTCTCTATCCACACTGCCACCAACCTCGGGGATATTGTTAAAAGCCTCCTAACACTTCTACTGGTTCAGTCGCACTTACTTCTACACCCTCTGGCTGCTGTCAGCGGAATCTTTTTAATACAATAACCGCATCACGCTGAACATCCTTCAATGGTTCCCCATTGTTTTCATGCAGAATCTCTTCTGACTCTTCTGTCCATTTTCATCTCTTTTAACTCCTAATACTCACTGTATGTGCCCAGTCATACCAAAGTACTTACATTTTAAAAACAGTCATGTTCTTTCATGACTCTGCCCTTGGGCCAATTGTTCTTTCTTTCTAAAATGACTTTCCAGCCACCTTGACTTCTTAAAAAAAAATTTTTTTAGGCTTAACTTGACTTGCCTTTCAAGATTCACTTGAGTTGTTTCCCAGAGAATGAAATCAGAAGATCTTCTCAGAATTCCCTGATCTGAGCTACAAGCCACCTGTTTCAAGTCCCAAAGTACCCTGTGCACACCTGTCAGAGCATCCTGTGCACAGAAGGTTATTTCACAGAATTGGCCCTCAAGTGTGTGTTTCTCTCTCTCTCTCCACTGCGCCCCGGACTCTCAGAGTGCTGGTTTCACTTTTCTTTTTTGATCTTTTTTATTCCTGTGTGCTTAGTCGCTCAGTCATGTCCTGCTCTTTGTGACCCCATGGACTGTAGCCCTCCAGGCTCCTCTGTCCATGGGAATTCTCCAGGCAAGAATACTAGAGAGGGTTACCACGCCCTTCTCCAGGGGATATTCCCAACCCAGGGATCGAACCCTGGTCTCCTGCGTTGCAGGCGGTTTCTTTATCATCTGACCACCTACCTGGCACACGGTAAAGGATAAAACTAAGAAAAAACTCAGATTCTGAGGTAAGTAAACTTTCTTTTCCTATAATATCAAGTGTAATTTGCCTGTTATAAAGAATGACCAACATAAAGCCTATTTGAATAAAAATACATCCAGATAGGATTCCTTTTTATCTTAAACTGATACGTTTTTTATTTTATTTTTGGCTGCACTGTACAACATGCAGGATCTTGGTTCCCCAAGCAGGGATCAAACCTGTGCCCCCTTGCAGTGGAAGTGCGGAGTCTTAACCACTGGACTGCCAGGGAAGTCCCCAGGATAGGATTCTGATTTTATGTTCTGGAGGACTGAGTAGATATATTATCCGAAAGAGTTCTGTAGAAACTGGAGAGTAGATCTGGTAATTTAACCTAAGAAATGGATTAGAAGTGCCTGCAAAACAGACAATATGAAAAATGCTTACAGGCCCAAATAAAGTGCTGAGAGAGGAACACTCAATCCAGTCTTCCACCAGCTTCCCTACCATCCCCGCACCCTTGCTGTTAGATAGGATTGTGTACCCAGTCCTTGATAAAGAAAACTGTCACTTCCAGGATAAAGCAGTGAAAAGCCCATGCTTGAGTTTTTCTCTCAATGATGTCAGGGTAATTGATGAGGTGATGCTTCCTATGTTACATTTACAAGAAGGTAGAGTTTGATTGGGCTTCCCCAGTGGCCCAGTGGTAGAGAATCCACCTGCCAAGCAGGAGATGCTGGTTCCACCCCTGGGTTGGGAAGATCCCTTGGAGAAGGAAAAGGCAGCTCACTCCAGTATTCTTGCCTGGAAAAATACCATGTGCCGTCTCAGGGTACAGTCCATGGGGTCACAAAGAGTCAGACATGCCTCAGCAACTGAGCACAGAACATTATTATGAAGACTAGAGTTCTATCAGTTTGGGTGATGGCCTGGAACAGAGCCTTGAAGAGACTAATGTGAGAAGTAAGGTTTTATCAAACCTCTGAGATTTATTTGGGGGGGGCATTTGTTATCACAGCATAATGTAGTTTATCCTAATACAGATATGATTTAGGGATAAAGAAACAAAGAAAAGCAAATGTCCTTTTTTTAAACTGGGTGATGGTAATTTGATGCAGATAAGTTGATGTCATCCTTCTCCAAGGACATTTAGACCTGAATGCTCCTACAGAGAACTGTTGAGAGACAGTTCTCCGCAGATCTCTCTCACACGTCTGCGTGTCTTATGAGCAGAGAAATTGAGTGCCTTATTTTGTACTGTCTTTTCAAGGATATTTGCTCAGTGAGCATCCTTGGGAAAGAGAAATGGTGTCCCGTTTTGGAGCAAAGGGCAGGGTTACTTTCAACCTTGGAAGAGAGTGTATCACTCTGGAACAATGAACAAATGTGCTTAATCCACAACCAGTATATGTTTCCTAATTTCAGAGGTCCTCTTCTGTCTTGCAATTCATCTCTTGTGCTGGTGTTACTTGGCCCTCTTCAAATTGCCCTTTAAGACCTGGGGCTTGGGGACCAAGCCCCAAGGAAGTGCTGCCTACTGCTATTTCTGTGGGTAATAAAGATTTTTGTTTCTAACCCAGGATTCTCATGTCTTTCATCAGCATCCATGAAACTATTTCAGAGTATCTTAGCCTACAAGTCAAGTTAAAGTCACGTAAAATCTCAGACCCTTCACAGTTCTTGACAAATACTAGGGAAATCAAGTTCGATATAGGGCCAGGGCTTGACTTAATGGCAGCTAGTTATATGACACCATTCCTGAGAATCAAACAGATCATGGATAAAGGAAAGACTTCTCAGGGGCTCAGAGCTGCTGAAGCTTCCATCAGAATATAAAAGAACTGACCTCAAAGAGTGTTTCATAGCCCAGATGGGAAAAAGCCTTTCATGTGAAGTAGATAAGGCATTAGGAAAGAACTCTTAGAATCAGTGCAGCTTCAAAGTACAAGTGCAGGGCTGTGAATTCCAGAACATCATGGTATTTCTGGCTGCCTATGGGAGGAGGAGAGGAGAAGGTAGACAAAGGAAGAAATCACTTTAGAAAATATTTTGACATTATCGTCTGTAACAACAGGCACACACCTAAGATCTAACAATTCTACCTCTAGATGTATTCTCCACAGAAATCCTTACATAAAGGCATCAGGTCAGAAGAATATTCACAGCAGCACTTTTTGTTAAAATATCAGAAACTATGCAAATGACAACTGACAGGAGAATGTATAAATAAAGTGCATTATGATCCTACAATAGAATATTATACAGCAGTGAAACTAAATCAGCATAGATGAACCCTGGACCATAAAGAATAACTCAGTGCTTTACAACTTTTTTTTTAAAGTTTGAAACAACAAGAGTGACAATAGATTGTTTAGAGCAGTGTTTTAAAAACGTTTTGACAATAGGCCAAAGGAAGAAATATATCTTACACTGTGATCCATGAACCACTGTAAGAAATGGTTTCACACACACACACACAGAATGAAACAAATTTTCTTGCAACATTACTTGCCCTTAACCATGTTCATGTACTCTGGTGTTTTCTACCCCATTATATTCTATTTCATTAAAACCAAATTCTGGCCATGATGCATTAATTTGATTTCATGTCCATAACCTGAGTTGGAAAGCTATTGACTTAGGGATATTTATGTATGTGGTAACACTATAAATAAAAGCCATAGAACAATAAATACAAATGGGATTGTTGGGTTAAGAGCCCACAGGTAGCAATAGTGAGATTAATAATATTTTAGTTTTAGTTATGGTATTGGGCTCACGAATAGTTATTATTTTACTTAATTACATATTTAAATTGCATATATTATGTATGTATTATCAATTATAATAAAATGTGTTTACAAAGAGAGAGAATAAAGTGAATATGAGAGGGGAAGAGAGCAAGAAAAGAAGGAAATGGAGACAGTTTCTAGAAGGGACAAAGGATCTCAGTCCCTTAGGTATCATGATGAACAGGTATCTTTAAATCTAGAAATCTGTATAGGCTTGTGAACTATTCAAATGTTTGAACATGGGTTTTTGTCTTCACATGTTCAACTAAAAGTGACTAGAAAGTGTCTGGAACTCAGTTCTCATTGTCAGAAACCACCTTTATCTGGAGCCAGCTGAAATCCCAAGAGCTCCATCAGAACTCTAGGGAAAAGAGGACAGGTTGAGTAACAGACCAGATAAAACACGGGGAGCTCTAAAGAGATAGCACCAGAGCCAGCCATGAATGCGGTTCACTTCTAGCCAGGGCCATTTCCTTATGGAGAAAAGGAACTGACACTTTAACTAGATTCATACTTCTAAGACCAAACACAATGAAAAAATAAGGAGCAATTAATCTACAGAAAATCTATGAAGAAAAATAGTCCAAATAAATTGAAATTATATTGTGGATCTGAGCTCTTTGAAATAGTGCAACTATTTATATTGATGAATATGATGGAATCATATTGTTAATCATATTGATGGAATCACTTTCATGCTTACCCTCCAAACTTCACTACTTCAAAACTAAATGAAAAAAACAGATATCTGAGTGTTCCTGAATTATGTGTTAAATCCAGAAAGTAAATGATTTTCTATATTTTCTGATATTTGAAACTAGCTCAGAATGTGAGGTTTTACATTCTCTTTTCCATCCTACAAAATACAAACTCTGGGTCATAGGATGTGTGGAATATTGAAGTAACGATGCCTACCAATGTAGTGCCTCTTTTTCCTAATGAGTCTTAACATGGATTTATTCCAAAGGTGAGGTGATCCAAGTGAGTTGTTCATTATATGCAGAAGTGCTAAGTGGATCATACATTTGCAGTGTGGATCAAGAACTGACACTTTCTATAGCTGATATTGGTTGAAGCCAGTCCTTCACTGTCTGGCCTCAATCTGTAGTATTCAAATTTCCTGAACTGTGTGTGTGTACATGTGTGTGCACTCAGTTGTGTCCAACTCTTTGAGACCCTGTGGACTGTAGCCTCCTAGGCTCCTCTGTCCATGGGATTCTCCAGGCAAGAATACTAGAGTGGGTTGCCATTTCCCGCTCCAGGAGATCTTCCTGACCCAGGGATCAAACCTGCTTCTCTTGTGTTGGCAGGCAGATTGTTTACCACTGAGCCAAGGCTGGCATTAAAGATGACTTCATATCCAGCAATGTGATAGCATAATGGTAAACAGAAGTCATTCTTAAAGATTAAGAGTCTAAGACCTGGCTCTATTAACATTTATTTATTTAACATATAAGGATTTACCCTGGCATAAGATAGAACTTCCAGCAACTCAAAATTTGAAATACCTTTAGGAGAGTACTATGTAAATATTATCTCTAAGGTAACAATGTAGAATGGCAATTGCTGCTCTCTGATTATTTCCAGCTCTTGGCTTCCTAAACACAGAGTAGATTGCACTTCCTGCCCCGCTTGTGGATGTTAGGGACCTGTGACTAGCTCTGGATGATGCATCATAAGGAGAAATGATGTGAATCATTTTGGAGCTGAGTATTTACTTTGCTGCTGCAAATCCCCCAGGTCTCACTCTGTTCTCTGGCACTGTATTCAGTATTGTTGGGATGGGAGCTACTCTGTTAGCCTGGGGGTTCAAACAATAATGATATTGAGAATCTATGTATCTTGAGCAAGATATACAACTTTGTTGTTGACTATGGGGTTGCTTGTTAATTGGGCTTGACCTAACCTGTCATTGGGCTTCCCTGGTGGCTCAGATGGTAAAGAATCTGCCTGCAACACAGGAGACCTGGGTTTGATCCCAGGGTCAGGAAGATCCCCTGGAGAAGTAAATGGCAACCCACTCCAGTATTCTTGCCTGGAGAATTCTATGGACAGAGGAGCTGGATGGGCTATAGTCCATGGGGTCGCAAAGAGTCGGACATGACTGAGCAACTAACACGACAACAACAATCTGTCATTACTACCAATGATCTGACCACCGATTCCAACGTGTTGGGGTGGGGGGAAGAAGGGAAGTTCCCCACACATCCAAGAGTTCTTTAGACACTAGTTGGGTGTCCAGCAATTCAACTCAATTCTGACACTAAATACCAGGGGATACTGTCAGATTCTGCAGGTTAAGGGCTCAATCCCACTGTCTTGCCCTCTACTTCAGAGGCTAGTTATAAACCCAGGTTATCACCTACACTTCTGACCCATTGACTACAGAATGGCGGTTCACATGAACTACTCTGTCCCTTTTGGGTTCAATAAATTTGCTAGAGTGGCTCACAAACTCAGGAACATTTTACTAGATTATTTGTTTATTACAAAAGATACTAAAGAATATAAATCAGTGGCCAGATAAAGAGACGCCTACGGTGAAGTATGCGGGAAGGGCTCAGAGCATCCATTCCATCTCCAGAGTACCACTCTCTTCAAATCTCCAGCAACCTGAATTATCTCCAAACCTTGCCCTTTGGGGGTTTTATGGAGGCTTCATTAGCCTCCATAAAATCAACTAGGTAGGCTAGGTTGATTAAATCTTTAGCCATTAGCGGTTGTACTCAATTTCCATCTCTTCTCCCTTACTCTCCCCAACGGTCAGAAATAGGGATTGAGGACATGGGACTGAAAGTTCTAACCCTTTAACCACATGGTTGGTTCTCTTGCCAACCAGTCCCCATCCATAGGTGCAGTCCAAAAGCCTCATTAGCAATAACACAAAGCACTTTTTCATCACTCTCATCACTTAGGAAATTCCAAGGGTTTTAGGAAGTCTGTGCCAGAAATGGGGACAAAGACCAAATATATTTCTTATTATAAATCACAATATCTTACTATATACCTTCAG
This sequence comes from Bos indicus x Bos taurus, assembly GCF_003369695.1. NCBI lineage: Eukaryota > Metazoa > Chordata > Mammalia > Artiodactyla > Bovidae > Bos > Bos indicus x Bos taurus. Next base: position 36,567,044 of record NC_040096.1, on the reverse strand, counting down.
TGGCCTGAAGTCACCTTGGCAGTCATACAGTAGGAATGCTACCATTTGTCTGTAGTATAGTCGTGGTATTGTAAATATTTCTGTATAATCTCTGCACTCTTCTCTACCAACTCCAGTCTCTGCTTTTTAACCTTTTCATTATGGCAATCCAGGTAACCAATAAGAAGAAAGTCTTCTATTTGAGTGGGGGGCAATTCTTCTGTTTTCATGGAACCCTGAAAATACTTGGCACGGAAAAGACACACAGAGAAATCCTTAATGGAAAATAAGAGGAGATGGCATTTTCTGGAACAGCTACTCTTAGCTCCTGATGATACCAGAAAAGGAGATATTGATGAGGTTGGAACAAGGGCAGTGACAACACCATTGACTATTTACTTGGTATGGTTTGAAATTGACTCTCATTGTACCCAGCTCATTGGGTTCATAGAGTAAACTCACACAACAGTTGCGTTTACATATGTTAAGTGAACAGAAACCCTAAGAGATTAAAAAATGTTAAGAGAAGTATGTTTAAGCCAAATAACATTTATCTTCAAAACCATTAACCATTCAGTGAAAGAGATTTTAGAGAACAAGTAGATCATAGAATTTTAGAGCTAGAAAGAACATTAGGCATCATCCAGGTCACTTTCCTGATTTCACAGATGAGGAAATTGAAGTCTCAAAAGGTTAACTGAGTTGCTCAGAGTCCAGACAGTTATTTGATGGAAGAACTTGATTTAAATCCATTGCTACTTCCCCTATATCATACAGTTTCAAGGTTTTCATAAAGATAAGATTGCTGTCTTCTGATATTGCACCAAAAGCCATCCAGAAGTTCAGTTTTAAATGACATAGAAAGCTTCAAGAAAGAATATGCCCTTGTACATGATGTATAGTACAGATATTCTTCATTTTAGATGAATGATAGGACGTAACTATAAATTATTTTTCATTTCCTGACTCCTCAATATTAAAGACTTCATAGACTGGATACAACCTACTTTAGAGAGTAGAACCTACCAATCAAGGGTGGTATTGCATTAACTTGATACTATAAGTATTCAGAAAAATGTTAGATTACCTTTTTTTAACTTTGAGTGAAATCAGGGAATCCCTAAGAATAAAATATATATATATTTCATAACCTTCAAAGCAATGGTTAGTTGATGATGTCCCAGTCCTTCAGTCACTACATCCAATCAGACCTAGAATCCTGTTAGTTTCTCCTTCAAAGACCTCTGCGAGCTCTCCTTTCTTTCCCAATGACTTGTTAATTAAATTCCAAATCCTCAGATTGTTGTTTATACAGCAGTATCCCCTTATTCTTAGGGGATAAGACCCCAACAGAGGTCTAAAACCACAGATAGTATCCAACCCTGCATGTATTATGCTTTTTCCAATACACACATACCTATGATAAAGTTTAATGTAGAAATTAGATACAGTAAGAGGTTAAAAATACTAGCTACAATAAAATAGAACAATTATAACAATATACTGTAAAAAAAAATAAAAGTTATGTGAATGTGATCTCTCTCAGTGAAAGTGAAAGTGTTAATCACTCAGTCCTTCAATCCCATGGACTGTAGCCTGCCAGGCTCCTCTGTCCATGGAATTCTCCAGGCAAAAATACTGGAGTGAATTGCCATTCCCTTCTCCAGGGTATCTTCCCGCCCTCTCAATTTTGCTCACACTTTCCTTGTCATAGAATAATTTTTGTCCTCTTTTATGTTCACTGAATCCTTTTCAGGTCATGTCTAAAGCATACCTTTTCCCAAAGTCTTCTCAGGCTCTTCTGGTTCACATAAATCCCCTCTGCTTCAGGGAGTGTGGATTGCATATTAGCATCCTTTTTATCAAAATTTCCATTTAATCTAAATAGCAATGCCTGGAACTAACTCAAATCAACTAAATCAGATATTCCTGCCACCATCATGTTTAAAAAATCCTCAGGTGATTCTAACGTAGAGTCAAGACTAAGAACCACTGTCATAGACAATTCATATACCCTATTCTTTGTGTAGGTGCTTACTCATAATATGTGCAGTAATATTTGAAATCTTACATGTGTGTAAGTTTCTGCTTTTCCAAGTGAGGCAAAGATTATGTATTATGCTTATTGTGAGTTCCTGTGACACTTGGTCCTGAGATAAACACAACTAAAAACCCAGAAGGGTAAAGTCATGTTAGCAATATGGAGTTGAAACAGAGCCTGCCCATTATTGTTATTATTTGGCTTTTTCTATACTTAAAGTTTCAACATGCTTAAGAGTCAGACGTTTTTCTTTTGGAAAGAACCTCATTCATAGTAGCATTTATTTGAATCCAGGAATAATTTAACTGGTTTTGATTTAGCTGATTTTGGTTTATGCGTGTGTGAGTTCTCAGTCATTCAGTCGTGTCCTACTCTTTGCGACCCTATAGACCATAGGCCACCAGGCTCCTCTGTCCATGGAATTCTCCAGGTAAGAATTCTGGAGTGGCTAGCCATTCCCTTCTCCAGGGGATCTTCCCATCCCAGGGATTGAACCCGGGTCTTCTGCACTGCAGGCAGATTCTTTACTGTCTGAGTCACCAGGGAAGCCCCAATTTGGTTTATATATATTTATAAAATCCTCTGTAACTCATTGGCATCAAAGCTTTCTTGCTGCTGTGATGAGGATTTTTTTCATTGTTAGTTTTCAAGCCAAGACAGATCTTTCAGCTAGTTGTAATTTCTAAAAATCAAAAAAGAGTGGCAATTAAAGATAACTTCTAAAACAGTGATATTTGCTTTCTAGCCTATTATGATCAGTAAGTCATAATGTGAATCTAACCTCACAAAAGTCTTGTGTGTCTCACTCTAGAAATTATGAATGTCTGTTGCCCACACAGCCTCTGGCTTCCAGGCTCTGCATTCCAAACAGTATAACCAAGGAGCCAATCATTGGGTGTGATTTATTGTGCTTTATCCTGCAAGACGTTTACACTGTGCACAACTGATTAGACCAGTGGTGAGGCTCTGAGTTTAAGTCTATGAATAGGTTAGATGAGAACTTTATGGAAGGTTTGGATTTGGAACTCTGTCCAATAGATTCATCTTCTCCTACAAGAACAAAGCACACAAATAAAACTAGGTCTAACTGAGGTAATTAATTGTGGGACAGGGGGAAGTTTCAAGTGGTAGAGGAAAAGTGTGTGTGTGCTCTCAGTTGTGTCTGACTCTTTTCGACCCTACAGACTGTAGCCTACCAGGCTCCTCTGTCCTTGGGATTCTCCAGGCAACAATACTGGAGTGGGTTGCCACTTCCTACTCCAGGGGATCATCCCAACCTAGGGATCAAACCCACTTCTCTTGCATCTGCCTTGGCAGGCAGATTCTTTACCACTGAGTCACCTGGGAAGCCAAAGGAAAAGTGTAGAAAGATAGAAATCGATGCTAGAGATGCTGAGTCTTGAGAAAAGAAGAGGTCTAGATGGTTGTTCTATTCTGAATGATGATTCAGTTCAGAAAACCAGAGCTTCATAAGTTCTGGTTTTCTAAAGCTAGACAGTTTCCTGAGCTACATGTCTTCCCCATATTCCTGTAAGATTAACTCCTATTATCATGGGTAACCTGAGTATGTTACTGTGTCCTAGAGGAACCAGGCAAGCTTGAGCTTTCTCTGTTGGGAGTGTACTCTAATTTTCTCAGTCTTGCTCCTGTACATAAGCAAAACATCAACTAAAGCCCATTACACATGCTCACAGCATTCCTTTTCAAATTCCTTTCCAAATAATCTGTAACACAACTAAGGGTGGGCAATATTTTTCTAGGAGAAAGAGACTAGGTAGATATTCTGCAGTGTGACTTTTGCACATAATTCAGGACTAAGTCTTGAAATTAAACTATGGGACTAATTTATTGTTGGCTCCTCCGAAAGCCTTCTCCTCGTCACAATCGCTCACATGGAGCACCCACTCTGTTCCATGCACTCTTCTAAACATCTGACCTGCAGTAGCTCTTTTAATCACCATAATATACTTATGAGAAAGGTACTACTGGTAACATTAGTATCTTTGCACGTGAGGACACTAATGCCCAGTTACTTTGCCTCCATCTCATATCTGGGAAACAGTGGACCCAGATTCAAACCCAGGGAGTCTGGCCTCAGGGTCCATCATATTATCTCTTCACTATAGTATTTCAGTGATTTATATCAACAGTACACTCTCTGATATTAAGAAGGAGAAATTACTAACACCATTCAATGATCACCAACAGATCCATCATATAACTGACAAATAGATGGATTTCCAATCAGGAATTTGAGCGTTAAATCTTTGGACATAGTCCATAGCCTTTCATTTACAAAGATTGGGGTTAAATTCCATGTTTGTCGATTAGCTAGTTGGGAATAGAGAAGGGGAGTAAATATATCCTCAAATGACAATGAACACAGGATTGACTACTTTTTTGTTTTCTCAAAGTACAATGTAGACAAAAAAAGACATTGAGCTTAAAAACACCTTTTTTTTTTTTTTTTTCTCCAGATCCCTTGGATTTCTGAATAAGCATTATAAACACAACATACCCCCTTGGTCTGCGTGACTGACTGATGTCTATACATTGTATGAGGGCATTGCTTTCCTTCATCGTGTCTTCATGGTTAAATGAGTTAAGTCTCTTAGCAGTTCTCACTCGGGTCCTTGCTTGATTGACCCATGACCCATGATCCACCCAGGTTGCACTAACATTTGTTTTACTTTTCCCTATTCACTGATTAGCACCCAGCTAACTTCACTACCCTGGAGGATCAGGTGAATGAAAAGCAGCAGATGGGCAGAAAGAGAAGAGAGTGATTGAGCCTGAAACCGCAGCATAGCATTATCCACAGAACTGTTGTATCTGTATGCAGACTGCCTTTTTTGTAACCCCAGATAAGGGAACATTGTAGCCAGGAAAAGATGAAAACAGGGAAACCCAACCATTGTAGGCATTTGTTCTTATCTTTTATTTTTATAAAGAATAACAAAGGTTCACAGCAGATAAAATCAATGCTTCATATGAAACCCAAATTCACAGTTTGTGTGAGTACTTTTTTTTTTTTCCCAGAGCTACTAATGTCGTTGTGTTGATGCCCTACATTTCCATTCCTTCCCATGCCCAGGAGGGGAATTTAGAACTTGAATAGACCTTTGAGATCTCGTAGTCTAACTCTCCCCCCTGTCCCCTCCTTCTCCTAATAAGGAAAGTGAAGCCCCAGGAGGTTAACCGACTTGCACAAGGTCAGATGAGCTCAATTGTCTTCTAAACTCCACACGAACTTTTTTCATTTCCAGCTTTAAATTATTTATTCCGTTTTTTGCCATTTTCACTTCATTGAAATGAACTCTCTCTTCTTGCTATTATATCCTGGAAGCTATTTATCCAACCTGATTTAATTGCATTTTCATGCAATTGTATTACATTTTGCAATTGCTATTACATTTTATATTCTCTGTGTTTTTATGCCCTAGTGCCAACTGTTAGCATCCTCTTTGTCCTTCTTTATTTTTTAAATCACCCCAGGTGTTTCTTAGACTAGTTTTACTTATATTGCAACGTAGAGTTAAACATACCAACACAGGCAGAATGATTGAAATCCTAACTTAGGTCCAGGAGGGGGAAGACATAGAAAGCTAAGGGTTACTGTTATAACTATTTCAGTGTTTTCCACATTATGACTACAATAAATTAGCATCCTTGGTCTCTGTTTCCAAATTCCCCTCCCATCCTTTCTTTTTTTTTTAAGAACCATTCAGAGAGGAAGTTCTCTCCTGGAACCACCCCTGTCTTTCAAAATTAGCTTTAGAAAGTCATTGAAGACATTGAACATTAAGTAAATGAACCCCAATTTAAAAAGGATTTACACAAATTAGATGGAAAAGCTCAAGGGAAACCAAAGTGATCCTCATAGATCAAAAAGCCTGAGAAATTCTTTAAAATATTCATTTGTTTTCTTAGTGGGCAAATGGGTAAGTAGAAACTGAGGCAAACTTGAGAGCTTATTAGAATGGCAGAAATTTTGAGACATAAAAAAAAAAGACATCTTGAAAGTAAAGAGAAATTCATTGTAGCAAAATTCGATAAAATATGTAGCCAAGAAAATGTCTTTTTTTTTTTTTTAATAGCTCAGTAGAATAATAGAGCTTGCCAATTATGGAGGAGATATTTTGATGCCTGCTCAGGCTTGCGCTTTATTTAGATGGACTCCAATCCAATCCACTGTCAACTGAATTATATGCACCATGGACTTCAAAGGCTCTGTGCTCAATGGGAACGTCCAGAGAGGAGTGCTGTGAGAAATAAATGATTGTGCTGCAGTGCCGGCTGCCAAGCTGCGGCGATCCCTTTTCAGTCACTGGAAAAATGTGGTGTGCAAATGGACGTCACGCTGTGATAAGGGAAGTCCAAAAATATAGTTGCAATACAGTGAGCAAACCTAATGGAGGCAAATCTCTCCTTTCCCTTGGACAGCTACACTCCGCAGGTGGTTTTACTGATGGACACAGCTGTGATGTGGATGTGTAAATATACATGCCTTGAACACTCCGTTCTGAAATAGGTATGTCAGAGTTGAAGTCACAGCCACACTTAAAAGAGCTGGGGTGAAAGTAAAATTTGCTCCAGGAATTTGCTTTGGCTGTTTACCCTGACTCCTGGGTAGGAGGAGGTTTTCCAAGGGAGCTCTGATCACTGTGGCTGCTTTTGTGGGCCACGGAGTTCTCCTCCACTGCCTTCTGAGTAGAAACGTGTCCACAGACACTGGGAGGTGGAGGATGAAGGCTGAGTGGCTGCAGTTCTTCTCTGTATTATGCAGTTCTCAAACTAAGCCACACCAGAATGATCAGGACGTCTCCTTAAAGTATGTTGTTGGAACCCAACTCTTATGCCCTGAATGTCTGATTCCAAAATTCTAGGGTGGGCCTCAAGAGTTTACATTTACATTAAAAAAAAAAAATTAAACTATTTTTGACTATGCTGGATCTTTGTCACTGCATGTGGGGGCTACTCTGCATTGCACAGGGTTCTCACGGTGGTGGGTTCTCTTGCAGAGCACGGGCTCTAGGTGGATGGGCTTCAGTAGTTGGAGCACACGGGCTGAGTAGTTGCAGAGCCCAGGCTTTGTTGCTCTGTGGAATGCGGAATCTTCCCAGACCAAGGATTAAACTCATGTCTCCTGCATTGGCAGGAAGATTCTTTTTTTTAATTAATTAATTTATTTATTTTTAATTGGAGGATAATTGCTTTACAATATTGTGTTGATTTCTGCCATACATCAACATGAATCGGCCACAGATATACCTATGTCCCCTCCCTCTTGAAACTCTTTGCCATCTCCTACCCCATCCCACCCCTCTAGGCTGGACCACCAGAGAAGTCCGAGTTTACATTTTTATCATGTGGCCAGGAGATGTTCATGCTGTTGCTCTGGGGACCCCACTTTGAGCCACTGATCCTGGATCTGCTTCGACCAGTCTGGATATTTTCATGTGTGTTGCAAACACGATTCCACCTTTAATAAGCAAGGATGCTTCTTTCTATTCACTCAACTTTCCATAAATTGTCAACGCCAAAGTATGTGATGTGCATGCATGCTAAGTCGATTCAGTTGTGTCCAACTCTTTGCAACCCCATGGACTGTAGCTTGCCAAGCTTTTCTGTCCATGGGATTCTCCAGGCAAGAATACTGGAGAGGGTTGCTGTGCCCTCCTCCACAGAATCTTCCTGACCCAGAGACTGAACCTGGGTCTCCTGCATCTACTGCATTGCAAGCAGATTCTGTACCACTGAGCCACCTGGGAAGATGAGAAATGCTGTTGAGCTGGTGAGAACATGGAATTCCTCATCTCTCTAGTTCAGGAGAAGGCTGGAAGGGGGTAGAATTGTGATATTTGTTAGAGGGGTTTTATGAAGGTAACGCTTTCATGGAGTTTTGTTGTCATTGCAGGGCTAAATATTAGACTCAGCAAAGGAAGATGATTTTCCTTCTTCCCCTAACTATTCTCTAGGAACTTGGCCTTTAACATATACAAGTAGTTTTTGACTTTAAATCAATATGTTCTTGGTAGCACTGACTTAAAATAATTATTTGGAGGAAAGAGTCTCACCAACAAGGAGCCATGGCCTTTTTGCGGAGTTCTGAAGTAGCAATTCAGCAACCTTCCAGTAAGGGAGCAGGTTTCAAGACAGAGATTAAGTCTAACGAGCCAATGTTTTCTTTAGGGACTAGACAACGCAGTCTCACATTAAAACAGCAAAAGAGTTAATAGAAAAAGAAGAAGACATGTGATTTAAAATGTTCTCAGTCTCACTGTGTACTTCAAGAAGTTGAATTTGGAGCAAAAAGGTGAATTCTTCACGCCTGTTTCTTAGGCCTTCTCAATTCTTTTTTTTTTAAGTTGATATGTTGTATTTTCATTTTTTTAAAATTTTATTTTATTTTCAAACTTTACATAATTGTATTAGTTTTGCCAAATATCAAAATGAATCCGCCACAGGTATATGTATTTTCATTTTTTATTCAGCTCAAGAAATTTCCTTTTCTTTTTTTTGGCTGTGTGGCATGTGGGATCTTAGTTCCCCCAACCAGGGATCGAATCTGTGCCCCCCTGCATTGGAAATATTGAGTCTTAACCACTGGACCACCAAGGAAGACCCCTTCTCAATTCTGAAAGCACCCATTTTACTTTTTAGAAAGGTCATTCTAATAGGGCTGATCTCTTTATGTACTGCTACAACAAAGCCTCAAATGTAGTTTTAATGAAAAGATGTCAAACAATAAATATTGTATGAAGCATTTATCTTTATGTCTGATTGACTGAAAATTTTAAGATAGAAGTTTATATAAAATAGTTAATAATGGTTTTATTTTTCATTTTGGAAACATCTTCTGTTACGTGTTTTCTTTTTTATTGTGAGGTAGCAATGTATTCTGCAGTAAAATAAAATTTTAAATAAAATAACATAATGGTACCCAACCAAAGAGTTGCAGGGTATTTTATTCTGACCTTTTTTAATTATCTGGAGTGCTATGAAAAACATGAAAACTCAGTTTTCTTTGGTGAATGCTAGAGTTGGACTGTGGAGATGCCTGCCTTGGACCAACCTGGCCCAGGGCGGGTTTGTTTTCTGGTGTTAGTGGAGAAACTCTCCCCGCAGGGTGACTTCTGACTCTGGCTGTTGGAGCCAGAAAAGGGCCACCAGGTGAGCTGTCTCCCCTACAACGTGGGACCTTCCCTTAAAGAGTGAAAATCGCCAGTGTGTGTGCATGGTAAGTCACATCAGTCCTGTCCGAATCTTGGCAACTCTGAAATAGCTCACCAGGCTCCTCTGTCCTTAGGATTCTCCAGGCATGAATACTGGAGTGGGTTGCCATGTTCTCCTCCAGGGGATCTTCCCAACCCAGAGATTAAACCCTTGCCTCCTGCATTGGTGGGCTCGCCCCTTATCACTAGCACCACCTGGGAATCTTGCTGAAAAATGTAACCTGAAGAAAATCGAAAGAGAACATACTTGCTTGGCTTGCCTAGATTCACCACAGATCCAAGTGGGATGGAAAAAATACGTCTTCAGATCAAATGTGTCAATTCTGTGCCTACAGAATAAAGCACAAATACCGAGGAAACTAACAATTGCCAGGCTTGCAGAATCTGCCAGTCTTGTGTCAAAGGGTACATGCCCCTTGTGGGGGCTATAAGGCAATTCCCAAAGAGGAAAGAGCTTGGGCTTTGCACCCAAATTGCCCTGAGGTTGAATTCTTGTTCTTCCCTATCTAGGTTACTTGATTTCAGAACTTCACCTGTAAAAAAAGGGAGAATAATACCTAGCTCATAGAGTAGTTATGAAATTTGGAGCTAATCCATGTAAAGTACCTAATAGAGAGTCTAGAATGTAGTAGTTCAATAAAGAGTAGCCCTCTTCCCAATGCCATTCCCAAGAAAATCTCTTAAATTCTCAACAAATAGAGAAATGAGTTCCAGATGATAGAATTTTCTTTACAGAACACAGCTACTCTGTAATACACAGGATTTGTATTTGAAGACATGACAGATAATTTGGGGGGACTTGGATAAAAGAATAAGTGATAAAAGAATAGTCTAAATTTCCTGCATTATTACTCTTAAAACCATCTATAATCTCTTCTCCCAAATATATTAGATGAATTTCTTAAATTTTTGAAATTTTGAAAAACTTAAGCTTGACAATATATTATTCCCCCCATCATGATCAAATAATTTTTCTTGTCAGTCCTAATGCAAAATGACACACAAGATAATAACACTTCCCCCCTGCCAAACTATCACGGAAATACGTTTCATTTATCAAACCTCAATAAAGCTTTTACCAAGCCTATTAATAAAGCATTGCTTTTAGTAATGGAATATCCATTCTTACAAGCATCACAGTCTTGCAAATTGGTGTGAGGTAAATGAGAAAGTCCACTGGATAGCTCCCTATATATCCATAGCTCCCTATATAGTAATAGCTCCTTATATATCAATATGCCCCACAGGGGAAACAGCATTGCTTCTCATTAAACAACCACCTCTTTGAGTGGAAATTAATCCAAGGCATCATGGGAATATCTAAACATGCCGTCTTTAGAATTTGTAGATTAGAATTGGTGGTTGTATGACCATGTATTTAAACTAGGCAGGAATCATTTCAGAAGGTGGGAGCTTCAGATTGTGAATAAAGGCTCTCTGGATGTGGCTCTGTGTACTCAGTGGTGGCAGAATCTTGTTAGAAGGGTGTTAAATAGTTTTCTCAGCTTCATAAGAAGTGTTGCCGCTTTGGGGCTCTAGCATGCAACTGAGTTGAGTAATTGATGTCTTCTTATAACTTACGAAAAAGCTTTTCCAACTCTTAAATTGCCTTATTAAGAATCTGTGTCACACGTTCCAGAGCAACCAGAACCCAGAAAATCTGTATTCATTTCTTAAGAAATTGAATCTTTTTTTTTAAAAAAAATTGTATGTGTAATATCTTTACTCAGTTAAAAACCAAAAATGTATAAAAATGTAAAGAATTTTAAAATGTTTGTTTCTCCTTTCTCTCTTCCATCTATCCTCAGGTCCTGCTATAACACACCCCCATAAATGATGCTATATTTGCATGTAAAAACAAGCATATATCCATTCTTATTTTCCCTTCATTTTAACACAAGTAGCATGTTTTACACACTGGTGTGAACCTTAGTTTTCTTTTAACCTAACAATATATCTTGGAGATTTTCTTATAACATTACACGTAGTATGTATTTTCTATGTTAGTCTAGGTCCTCTGAGAAGCAGATGCAAAGACAATATTCAGGATGAAACGCCTGTAGGAGGAAGTGACAAGGAGCCAGGAAGAGCTAGGGGAGTTGTCAGACCACAAGACAGACTCCGAGTGAAAGAGAGACAGAGAAGGAAAACCGGTTAGACACATCTTAGACTGCAATCCAGCTTGGCGAGACTGTTAGGCAGCCCCCAGCCAGAGTAACCCATCAGAGGAATCTGTCTCCCAGCAATGGGCCTTCTTCACGGTCCCAGTCACACTCAGTTACTGGTTTGAAGCAGCCAGGGAGAGCATAGACTCCTAGGAAACATCCAGGTGGATTTCAGAGTCAGCAGGTGGGACCTTTATCAGTTGTATCCCCCATAGTATTGGAGGTTTGCAAGGCACTTTCATGTTAGATAAGCCTGCTTTTCCCAGAAACCTCCCATTTACATCTTGTGTACAGATCTAAGTCATATGATTTTTTCCTACTGAAAAAGAGGCTGAGAAATTGTGGAACCGGATGTGCTGTTTGGGGCAAAGGCTATGATGGAACAAAAAACCCCCAGGGTTTTCCCTGCATAGCAGGGAACCCAAGCCCATAAGGGTTGGTAACTCCTGCACATTTAGTAAGTTTGTTGGATGAATTAATGGAGGTTTTAGGGCCCTGGCATCAGAACTCCACATCACCCTCAAGGAGCTTCTTTGGAAAAATGTGCATTCTCACCACCAGTAACTCAATCTGCCTGTTGTCTCCAATGAGAGAAAGTCAAGAGCAAAGCAAACCTAAACAAAACAAGCATCCCCTCCTTCCAAAATACTAAGAGAAATAGCTTAAACAGATTTAGGACTTTAACTTTCCCAAAGCATTTTCACACTCATCATCAATGTCTACATCTCTAGAGTTCTACATTGAAAAATTTCAATTACTATGTACAGGAATCTGGTCTTTTGGGTTTTCGCTAATAAACTCTGGCAATAACTATATATTTTTTGAATAATAAGTTAGGAATCCCAGAATAGCTTCCAGAATCTTCCAGTTTCATGCTCTTTACTTTCCTACTTGAGACTCTGTACCAGCCACACTACCTTTGTTCTGTTTGAGGGGTTTTTGCCCAATGCATCCCCATTAGAATGCTAGGAATGGTTTTTCAGGTCCCTTGGACCTAATTCCATTGTGTCTGCTGGTGCAGTGGGAATTCCCCAGACCAACAACAAGCAATTTTCTGGATACAAGCTGGGTGTCCTATGTATGATTCAACTGAATGTTGATACTATATACCTGGAGATAGTTTCAGATTCTACAGATTGAGGGTTCAGTCCCATAAGACTGTTTCCTCTCCTCTCCCCCTACTTCAGATGCCAGTCACAAGCCCAGGTTGCTTCTGACCAACTGGTTATAGATCAGAACTTCCCACACCCCCCTTCTTGGGTTCAATTAATTTGCTAAAGAGGCTCACAGAACTCAAAGAAATATTTTACCTACTAGGTAACCAGTTTATGGTTTATTATAGTAGGTAGTTAGAATAGAAAAAGGAGTCCAAAATGGCAGTGGCTAAAAGACAGACAAAAAAAAGGAAAAGTCCTGCAAAAGGGGAACAAAGGAAAAATCCAGGGACAGGAGTGGGAACCTCAGGTGAAACAAGCATGCCCCCTTCCTGATTGATGATAGGTGCTAGCCCTAATTTACATAGGGCAGGCTGGGGGTGGTGGTGGGGAGGAAACAAAGTATACAAAGAGGGAGCCTGAGGTTCCCTGGTGGCTCAGGCAGCAAAGAATCTGTCTGCAATGTGGAGGACCTGGGTTTGATCCCTGGTTTGGGGAGACTCCCTGGAGAAGGAATGGCTGCCCACTCCAGTATTCTTGCCTGGAGAGTTCTGTGGCTAGAGGAACCTGGCGGGCTATAGTCCATGGGGTTGTAAAGAGTTGGACACAACTGAGCCACTAACATTTCATTTCAAGAAGGGCTGAGGCCTCTCCTTCAGGGTCCGCCCACCCTCATGCCTCAGGGTTGTATTATCCTTTCTTTACCAAATAAAACTCTGGGCTTCAACCAAGCTGTAAAACTGGTTCCCCCCATTTCAAATGTTTGTTGCATTGAGACTGAACCAAGGATATTACGCACTCTCCCGACACATCTCGTGCCATGACCCGGATGTAACCTGCCTATAGCAACTTCAGCTCGACCCCAGCAAAGCGGAAGCCAAGCACAGCAGAAGGCCAACTGTGCTTTCTCACAAGGTGGAGGCTGAGTGGCACAGAAACCTAGTCCTGTGGCAACCAAACCCAGCAGAAACCCAGCCCAGCAGAAGTGACAGGAAGCCGAACATAGTGGGAACTGGCACAGCAAAAACTAACACAGCAGAAAGCTCAGGAGATTCAATATCAAATTCCAGAAGACTTCCGGTTAAGGTAGGAGGTCTTTGTCTCTAAGGCTGGAAGGATCGTATTAACAAAATCTTAACTCCTTTACATTCTCTCGTTTCTCGTCTCCTCGAAAGAAGCAGGCGAGTGGCTGTGGATGTAATTTAGGGATTCTGGCAGGGGCCACTCCCCAGCATGTCCCGAAGGCTCCACTGTCCGCTGTGCCCCAGAAGCTGTTGCCAAGCTGGTGAGGGTTCTTCTCTCTGTTGTGCGGAGAATCAGGCCAAGGAAAACTGTGTGGGCACATGTCAGGCATTTAGCTGCTTTCTCAGCAGGTTATGAAGGGGATTCCTCGGCACGTTCTTCCCACTGCTTTCTCTTCTTGTTTTCCAGCTCTTTCCTCCATTTATGCCACTCTCTGCCAAGTATTGGGAAGGTCAACAGCTTTCTATATTCGGAAGGTGTGCTCTTTTTGTGAGCCCTGTCCGGGCCCACAATGTCACCTCTTTAATTTTCTGGTGGGATAACCAGAAATAGCTGGCCCTTGAGAGGAAAATATTATATAGTATCCAGTCCTTCTATAGATTCAGGCCTTCATCCCCATGTCTCCTAAGACACGTGTGGCAACAGTCTACGTGGTAGTGGAACTGCTAGGGCTAGGAGTCCACCTGTTAGTGGCATCCCTTCGAGGGTAATTGGGCTTCCAGGCTCAAAATTGCCGTTTTGGGAGTTATCCCTACAGGCAACATTTATACCCAAACACTTACCAATCTTCTCCTAAAGCTGTGCACATACCTCCTGGCAAAATATCCACTCTACCTTATGGAACATCAGGTCTGTTACCTCTTGTCATTGTCTGTAAATTCAGCAATCCCTGGTCCTTAAGCTACTTTATGCCTCAATTCTTACAACCACTACCCTGCACCCTCTGCAGGCAACATCACTCCACCCAGCCCTCAGAGCAGTAAGAGAAATTAGGCTTGTGGCTGTTTAACCAGGTTCCCAGTCTCAGGGCACAGGCTTGGATTTCTTTACATCATACTGTCTATTCCCATCCAGGGTGGACAAATTGACAATGAGTCTGGATTACAATCCCTTAATCCTACCCAGAACTAGTCATGCTAGAGGCCCTGAGGACACCCAACTCCAGTCCGGGGATCCCAGAAGGTCGATGTGCCCAGGAATCTGGTCCTTGGTAGACTGACATGCCTCAGCCTTCTTGGGGATCCACCATTCGGTGGGTCCCATGAGGTCAACATGCCTCGACACACCTAGGGACCCAACTACTGGGAGTCTGACCTGCCTTGACCTGCCCAGGTATTCAGTCTCCAGGAGGTCAACATGCCTCGACTTGCCTGGGGATCTGCGCCCTGACCTGGGGACACCTGGCTCTCAGATTGCAACAGTACTGGATACGATAAACTTCAGAAAGACTTATCCTAAGGAAGTCCACCCATGGAAACAGAATGAAGCCTATTATGTTGCTATGGTGCTGTGCCCAGGTCTCAGCAGTTACTTAGGACCCAACCAGAATCCCATCACCTTTCTGGAAAGGCTAAAGGAGGTCCTCCAAAAGTTTACCAATCTCAACCTAGACTCTTATGAGAGACAGGTGGTTTTAAAGGTTGGGGGGAGGAGACAAAGTATAAGAAGAGGGAGCCAAGATGTGCTGAGGCCTCTCCTTTGTGGTCAGCCTGCCCTCACACATTGGAGGTGTACTATCCTTTGTTTACCAAATAAAACTCTGAGCTGTAACTGAGCTGTAACACTGGTCCACTGTTTCAGATCTTTGCGACTGAACCAAGGGACTTACACACTCTCCCAACGATTATAAAAGGTGATAAGTCAGGAATAGCCAGCTGAAAGAGATGCAGAAGGCAAGGTGTGGCAAAAGTGAAACTCAGACTGGGAATTGATTCCATTGTCTTTTAACTGAGATCACACGCCTGGTCTCAGGACTTAATGAAGCTCAGGTTCTTGATGTCTCATCAGAAAAAAGAATTCAGTGAAAGGTAAAGTGATAGTTGTTAACTTAGAAAAGATGTACAATGAAAGTTCCAAGTTACGTTTTATTGGGGGCAAAATGAGGACTGCAGCCTACGATACAAAACCTCAGATAGCTCTGAGAAATTGCTCCGAGAGGCGGTTGGGGAAGGTCAATATATGTAATTTTGGTGAAGGAGGAGTTCATGCAAACAAGCACTTATCTTACCAAAATGTTTTCTGCTAGTCACCAGGAGCTAAGGTCACCATGAAGGGATTTAGTGATTTTCTAGATACATAAGATCCAAGGGTTAGGCTCATAAAATCAGTTCCTTAAAACATTTAACTATTTAAAGACCGGTTCCACCAGTTTTCCTGGAGCACAAAGTGCTCATTACATTTCTCTACCCTGAACTCCCTTTCAGAGATCAGATCAGATCAGTTGTTCAGTCGTCTCCGACTCTTTGCGACCCCATAAATCGCAGCACGCCAGGCCTCCCTGTCCATCACCAACTCCCGGAGTTCACTCAGACTCACATCCATCGAGTCAGTGATGCCATCCAGCCATCTCATCCTCTGTCGTCCCCTTCTCCTCCTGCCCCCAATCCCTCCCAGCATCAGAGTCTTTTCCAACGAGTCAACTCTTCGCATGAGGTGGCCAAAGTATTGGAGTTTCAGCTTTAGCATCATTCCTTCCAAAGAAATCCCAGGGCTGATCTCCTTCATAATGGACTGGTTGGATCTCCTTGCAGTCCAAGGGACTCTCAAGAGTCTTCTCCAACACCACAGTTCAAAAGCATCAATTCTTCGGCGCTCAGCCTTCTTCACAGTCCAACTCTCACATCCATACATGACCACTGGAAAAACCATAGCCTCGACTAGACGTACCTTTGTTGGCAAAGTAATGTCTCTGCTTTTGAATATGCTATCTAGGTTGGTCATAACTTTCCTTCCAAGGAGTAAGTGTCTTTTAATTTCATGGTGCAGTCACCACCTGCAGTGATTTTGGAGCCCCAAAAATAAAGTCTGACACTGTTTGCATTGTTTCCCCATCTATTTCCCATGAAGTGATGGGACCAGATGCCGTGATCTTCATTTTCTGAATGTTGAGCTTTAAGCCAACTTTTGCACTCCACTCTTTCACCTTCATCAAGAGGCTTTTTAGTTCCTCTTCACTTTCTGCCATAAGGGTGGTGTCATCTGCCTGTCTGAGGTTACTGATATTTCTCCCAGGAATCTTGATTCCAGCTTGTGCTTCTTCCAGCCCAGCCTTTCTCATGATGTACTCTCCATATAAGTTAAATAAGCAGGGTGACAATATACAGCCTTGACGTACTCTTTTTCCTATTTGGAACCAGTCTGTTGTTCCATGTCCAGTTCTAACTGTTGCTTCCTGACCTGCATACAGGTTTCTCAAGAGGCAATCCAAGTGGTCTGGTATTCCCATCTCTTTCAGAATTTTCCACAGTTTATTGTGATCCACACAGTCAAAGGCTTTGGCATAGTCAATAAAGCAGAAATAGATGTTTTTCTGGAACTCTCTTGCTTTTTCGATGATCCAGAGGATGTTGGCAATTTGATCTCTGGTTCCTCTGCCTTTTCTAACCCCAGGCTGAACCTCTGGAAGTTCACAGTTCACATACTACTGAAGCCTGGCTTGGAGAATTTTGAGTATTACTTTACTAGCATGTGAGATGAGGGCAATTGTGCGGTAGTTTGAGCATTCTTTGGCATTGCCTTTCTTTGGGATTGGAATGAAAACTGACCTTTTCCAGTCCTGTGGCCACTGATGAGTTTTCCAAATTAACTGGCATACTGACTGCAGCACTTTCACAGCATCATCTTTCAGGATTTGGAATAGCTCAACTGGAATTCCATCACCTCCACTAGCTTTGTTCATAGTGATGCTTTCTAAGGCCCAACTGACTTCACACTCCAGGATGTCTGGCTCAAGGTGAGTGATCACCCCATCGTGATTATCTGGGTCATGAAGATCTTTTTTGTATAGTTCTTCTGTGTATTCTTGCCACCTCTCCTTATATCTTCTGCTTCTGTTAGGTCCATACCATTTCTGTCCTTTATCGAGCCCATCTTTGCATGAAATGTTCCCTTGGTGTCTCTAATTTTCTTGAAGAGATCTCTAGTCTTTCCCATTCTATTGTTTTCCTCTATTTCTTTGCACTGATCGCTGAGGAAGGCTTTCTCGTGTCTTTGTTCTTCTTTGGAACTCTGCATTCAGGTGTTTATATCTTTCCTTTTCTCCTTTGCTTTTCACTTCTCTTCTTTTCACAGCTATTTGTAAGGCCTCCTCAGACAGACATTTTGCTTTTTTGCATTTCTTTTCCATGGAGATGGTTTTGATACCTGTCTCCTGTAAAATGTCATGAACCTCCGTCCATAGTTCATCAGGTACTCTGTCTATCAGATCTTGTCCCTTGAATCTATTTCTCACTTCCACTGTATAATCATAAGGGATTTGATTTATGTCATACCTGAATGGTCTAAGTGGTTTTCCCTACTTCCTTCGATTTCAGTCTGTATTTGGCAATAAGGAGTTCATGATCTGAGCCACAGTCAGCTCCCTGTCTTGTTTTTGATGACTGCATAGAGACTGCAAAGAATGTAATCAGTCTGATTTCGGTGTTGACCATCTGGTGATATCCATGTGTAGAGTCTTCTCTTGTGTTGTTGGAAGAGGGTGCTTGCTATGACCAGTGCATTCTCTTGGCAAAACTCTATTAGCCTTTCCCTTGTTTCATTCCATACTCCAAGGCCAAATTTGCCTGTTACTCCAGGTGTTTCTTGACTTCCTACTTTTGCATTCCAGTCCCCTTTAATGAAAAGGACATCTTTTTTGGGTGTTAGTTCTAAAAGGTCTTGTAGGTCTTCATAGAACCACTCAACTTCAACTTCAACGTTACTGATTGGGGCACAGTCTTGGATCACCGTGATATTGAATGGTTTGCCTTGGAAACAGAGATCATTCTGTCGTTTTTGAGATTGCATCCAAGTACTGCATTACAGAAGTGTTTTGTTGACCATGATGGCTACTCCATTTCTTCTAAGGGATTCCTGCCCAGTAGTAGATATAATGGTCATCTGAGTTAAATTCACCCATTCCGGGGTGTTTAAAAAGTCATCTCATTAACATAACAAAAATCGCCTTTATCACTCTGTGTACTCTTGTTACTCATTCTCTTTATTTCAGTTTCTGCCTTTCCCTCCCTCTGTTGTTCTTCTATCAAAGTAGGCTTTTCTAAACCTCACACTAGTCTTGGTAAAATTTTTTGGAAAAAGAAGAGAGGATAATGATTCTATTTTGTCCTTGAGAAGGTTGAATTTCAGAGAGACTTTGACCCCAGTTTACATATCTGTGCTGTGTGTTCAGTCGCTTCGGTCATCTTTGGGACCCTATGGTCTGTAGTGAGGAAAGTGGAAGCTTGGCATGCTGCTCTTCATGGGGTTGCAAACTGTTGGACACAATGAGTGACCTGAACAACAACAGTAGTCTTTAGCCTGTCAGGCTCCTCTGTCCATGGGATTCTCCAGGCAAGAATCCTGGAATGGGTTGCCATGCCCTCCTCCAGGAGATCTCCCTGACCCAAGGATTGAACCCACACCTCTTACATCTCCTGCATTGGCAGGTGGATTTTTTAACCACTGGCACCACTTGGAAAGCCTCTAGCTAATGGCAAAGTTTTTTTATATTTAGGCAAAAAAATATGGCATGGAGAGCATCCCATGGTTGGATTTCCAGCTCTACCAGTTATTCACTACATATCCTTGAAATACCTTCTCTAAGCCTCAGTTTCCGTCTCCTTAAAATGATAATAATGCTAATGCTCTCTCATTAGGATCTTGTTGTTGACATACGGCCTAGTGCCCTGTGTGCAGTGACTCTGCAGGCTTGTACTTTTCAGGATGATCCTGCTATCTCAGTTGGGGAGCTCTCTGTGTTCAAGTTGCTAGTGGTAGTAGTAAGGTGTTAAATTAGAAGGAGATACAGGGGGTTGTAGTGTTAGAGGAAACACACTGACTGAAACTGCCCACCTTGGCCAGGCACCAGAGTAACTATTTGAGTGAGTCAGTTTTACAACAGGAGGTCCTGTTAAGAAACACAGAACTAACAAGCCACTACCAACCAGAACAATTCAGGAAAGGTCAAAAGGAGATGCCACATGTTCTAACACCTCCCAGAATCCTTCTCTCTGGCATTCATCTTGGTGAGCTACGCATGCACCACTAGGAAGGACCCTGAGTCAGAATGACTGACCACAGACAACCCAGAAACTAATCCCATCACCATAAAACCTGTGACTATGATGGCAGAGGAGTCCTCCTGGTTTCCCTTCCTCTCTAGCTCTCCTCCCAGCACCTCTTCCCAATAAGGTCTCTTGCTTTGTCAGCATGTGTATCTCCTTGGACAGTTCATTTCTGAATGTCAGAGTGAGAGCCCACTCTCAGGCCCTGCAAGGGTCCCCTTTTCTGCAACAGTAGTAGAAGATAATTTGCAGCAAGAAAGGACCAACATGGATACACTGATTATTTGCTGGGTCCCACTGGATCAGGAACTGATCCAGTTTCACTCTGTTACAAACTCCAGGCCGTCACATGTTCCACCTAGGGTCACTTAACCAATTGTTAATTGCAGAATGCATGATGTTACACCAGGTTTGGGGTGATTTCCGTCTTGAATAAGCCTGTAATACTAGTCAACCCATTTGAACTTTAGCTACTTTCTGGGTGAGAGGACCCCTGTGCAGCAGGTTAGGTATTTTCAAATATTCCTGGGAAGGAGATTCCATCATCTCCTAGAATCATATCAGGAAGTCCTAGCCAGATACCAGTTATTTCCACGAAGGTGTCTTCTATTTCTCCATCACCTGCCTATATTTTGCAGACCAGGCTAACCTGTTGAAGGCTTCTAGGTGACTTTTTATTATGGAGTTCAGATTCAATAGGTAGTTTCTAATCTGACTATTGGATGCTGTTGTTACTGAGAGAAACAGTGTGGTCTTGGCAACTCATCTCCACTGTGGCAGCAATTCTGAGATGCACCTGCTGGTCGGTGACATTGATTTCTATGAATTGTTTTATTCTTGTCGGAATTGATCCATCAGCCAGTGGCCACCTCATCCCTGGATGCGACTTCATCATGTTTCCATCTTCTCACTTCTCTCCAGCCCTCCAGCCTGTCAGGAAGAGACAGGTTACCTTGGAGACAGGACGTTTGGAAAATGTATGAAACCACTGCCTCTGATTTAGGTTTTGATACAGGTGATTCTCTATGCTTAATGTAAATATCCTTTAGAAAGGGAAGTAACGGATTCAAAATAGAGGATATTCTTTTTTCTTTAAGATATGGAGATGTGTATGTCCAAAGAAGTTTAAAAAATTTTTTTTTTTTTACATTTCTTAAATAATAAGTAAACAATTGTCTGGGCTGCATTGAAGATCCAGTGTAGAGGTTTAGTGTAGAGAAGAGAGGAAAGGATGAAAGAACCTCTCAAAATTCCTTTCAGCCAAAAGAGCCCAAGAAAGTCAGTTTATACTGGGATTCGAAGCCTATATGAATTCAAATTACTTTATACCATTGTTTTGAGAAACATTATATGCCACAATTTTTTAAATACAAAAAAAAGGTAAATTAAAAAAAATGTAAGCGTTTGTTTTACCATTTTAGCTTCTCTGTGTGGAAAGATGTATATAAGGATTTGATATGCATGTATTAAACATGTGTATATGATTGCTCCATAGGTAGATGTCACGCTTGTCACACTTAAGCCTCGTAAGCTCTTCTCTTTGTCCCTTCTCTCCTTCTAAAGGGTGGCTTTTCCCCCTATCATTTGTGCATTAACAGCTAACGGGTGGTCATTTTCCAGAATTAGGAAGTTTTTCAGAATCAAATGCTTATGGAACCATAAATATTAGAGTGTGGCTGCAGTCCAAGAATTTCCTGGCTTGATAAAAGGAGGGTCAAGCTTCCTACTGCAGACAGTGTTGTTTATACAGCCCGGGGAATGCCTAAGTTAACTCTGCCTCTGCAAGGGGATTGACCCTGCAGGCTGTAAACCGTTCACCACAGTGTTCCTTGAACCACAAGGAATAAGCACAGATCTCATTAGGGAGCTTTGCACTTTAATTCTTGTCACTGAGTCTGCAATTGACCCTACTGCGTATTCCATTCAGGACTTCAAAGCAAGGTCATTAACAACCAAGGGTGAAGGACCTGTGCCATGATCTCCTTAAATAAGTGGCTTGAGTTTAAATGCAAAACCATGGGACTCTCCTCACCTACCTTTCAAACGGATACCACTGTGGAAACTGAAGCCCTACAATTTTCTCTATAGTCTGCATCTTTGTTCATGCCAAAGGCATTTAATCTCTTTTCAAAATTACTTTTACTGAGATGGAAAAAAAAAAGACCGCATCAGAAAGAGCAATTCAATTCCATCCAGTGAGTTAAGGTGGTAGCCTTTCTGCACAGACTTCATTGTTTCCCACTGCTTCAAGGAAGAGAGAGAGAGCGCTGCGTTATTCATGGCACATTCCACGTACACCTAGTGGGCACTGCACTGAGTGTTTTACACACCTCCCTCACTTAGTCTTCACAGAACACTTTCAGTTAAATCTATCCATTTAAGAGATGGGTAAACAGGGCCCTAGAATAGTTAACTTGTCCAAATTGAAAGAAGCTAGAATGAAGTCTTCCTGAGCCCACAGTCCAGGTCCTTCTAAATAAACCACTCTGCCCGCCACAGTTAGAGCAAAAGTATCAGTCACTCAGTTGTGTCCCACTCTTTGTGACCCCATGGACTGTAGCCTGCCAGGCTTCTCTGTCCATGGAATTCTCCAGGCAGGAATACTGGAGTGGGTAGCCATTCCCTTCTCCAGGGGATCTTCCCAATCCAGGGATTGAACCCTGGTCTTCTGTGTTGCAGATGGCTAGGACTTCTAACAGGGAAGTCCCAGTTAGAGTGAAGGGCTGCCTGTTTCCAAATACCACATTTGTCTTCCTTCCTTCCCTTTTTCTCACCTCCTCTCTCCTCCCCCTTTTGCTTTCCTTCTGTGTCTCAATTTTGTTTACTAAGTATTTTAAGCACTAAAAAAATGATAAATCAGATATCTATGTACTGTCCCCAACCAGAGTTTTAAGTGTTAATATTTTGCCATATTTCCTTTAGATTTTAAAAAACAACTGACATATATTTGATTAAAGGCACCTAATCTCATTCTTAGCTCATCTCCCTAATAAGTAAACATTATCCTGAAGTCAGTATGTACCCTTTCAGTCAATTTTTATATCATTAAAACATGTGTTCCTATCCAAAAACAATATATATTTTTGCAGTGGTTAACATTGTTTTATAAGATTTAAAATTTACATGGTTCTGCTACACAGTATATATCCTTTATATCATCATTTTAAAAATTAATATTTTTATTTAGAGATTTCACCATGCAAACGTAGTTCTAATTTTTATAAATATACTGTTATGTAAGTATATAACACATAAATATTTAATTATATAAATCTAAATATGAAGTAATATATACATTGTTTATGGCCGGTTAGTTCATGGTATTTCCCTATTGCAAACGGTACACAATGAAAGCTTTTATGTGATTCCTTAATCTCCTGTTCACATTCCTCTAGGATAAACGTCTAAAAGTGGATTTTCGGAATTGTAGGGGTGCACATCTTGGACTTTATCAGATGTTGCTAATGACCTTACAGAGTGTTGTATGCATGTAAACAGCATACACGGACAGTGTATGAGAACCTGCATGTGCCCATATTCTAGCACATCATTAGCATTATCTGGCTTAATTTTTCCTAATCTGCAGAGTATGCAATAGGATTTCATGCATTTAAATATGTGTTTCTTTGAACATAACGTTTACCATCTTTCCATAGATATCTTTCCTCCTATGTGACTTCCCTGTTCATATATTTTGCTGATTTTTTTCTCTTATTTATCTTTTTCTTATTGATTTATATAAGTTCTTTGAATAGTCTGGATATCAATATTTCATACAGAATATATAATGCAAATGTCTTCTGTTGCTTATTTTCACTTTGTTCATAATGTCATTTGTCATATAAAATTTTTTAATTTCAATATAGTCAAACTTATCAAAGCAGTTTTCTGGGTTTTTGAGTGTGTGTGCATTGCTTAAGAAATAATTTTTGATTCTAATGTTATAAAGCTATCTTAATATTTTCTTTTAGAATTAATTTTTTTTTCCTTATCTAGGCTATCAACCCATCTAGAATTAAGGTTTTTTTGTAAAGTCAAGTCAAGTTTATATTTTTCCCCATGACAAGTCCTCAGTTTCAGCATACCTCATTAAAAAGTTAGTCTTTTTCACATTAATTTGTATTGCCTCCTCTCACCTGTGTAAAGAGGGCCACTGTTCTGACAAATTTCAAGGGGAATCATTCACAACCTATTCTATGTGAATGGCCCATCTTGAAGTGCACAGCAGATAATATAAATGGTGTTCCCTGGAGCTGTGCAATGTGGCAGTCCTGTAGAAAGCTCCAGTATACGTGCTTGTTTGTGTGTTAGTTTCCTAGGACTGCCAAAACAAATGACCATGAACTATGTGACTTAAAATAACAGAAATGTATTGTCTCACAGTCTTGAGGCAAGAAGTCCTGAATCAAAGTGTTGGCAGCACCATGCTCTCTCTGAAGGCTCTAGGGGAGGATACTGCCTTGCTTCTTCCTAATCTGGTGGTTGCCAACAATCTTGGCATTTCTTGGCTTGTAGACATGTACCTCCAAGCTCTGCTTTCATCATCACATGGCATTTTTCCCTGAGGACATCTGAGTGTCCTCACATGATCTTCTGATAAGGACACCAGTCATTGGATATGGGCTCAGCCTTATCCAGTATGATCTCATCTTAACTATTTACTTAACTATTTACATCTGCTATTTCCAAATAAGTTTGTATTCTGAGGTTTGGTAGACATGAATTTGGGGGAGGGGCACTATTCAACTCAGCACAAAACATTTGTTTCGAGAGAGTGTCTTTCTATGTTGTTGGCCTATCTGTCTATATCTGTGCCAAAAATCATATTATTCGACTGCTGTGACTTTATGGTGAAAGTGAAGTCGCTTAGTTGTATCCGACTCTTTGTGACCCTATAGACTGTAGCCTACCAGGCTCCTCTGTCCATGGGATTTTCCAGGCAATAGTACTGGAGTGGATGCCATTTCCTTCTCCAGGGTATCTTCCCAACCCAGGGCTCGAACCCACGTCTCCCACATTGTAGACAGACACTTTACCATCTGAGCCACCAGGGAAGTCCTTTACATATGGTAGAATGAGTGCTCAATTGTCTCTAATCTTGTTCTTCAAACTTTTTTGGCTTTTCTGTGCTCTTCAGGAACCTCGGAATTACCTTTTGGGATTTTTGGTTGAATTCTGAAGTCAATTACGTAAAACTTGACATGTTTATGACAGCATGTGTAAATAGTTCCATTTATTTAGGTCTATCTTCTTGACCTTTTATAAGAAATACAGTGTAGTCACTCAGTCATGTCCACTCTTTGTGATCCCATGGACTATAGGCCTGCCAGGCTCCTCTGTCCATAGGATTCTCCAGGCAAGAATACTGGGGTGGGTTCCCATTCCCTTCTTCAGGGAATCTTCCTGACCCAGGGATCAAACCCAGGTCTCCCGTATTGCAGGCAGATTCTTTACTCTCTGAGCCACCAGGGAAGCCCTCACCTTCTATATAACTTTCCAATTTTCTTCATATACGTTTTTCACTGTGTTTTTTGTTTTTGTTGTTAAACTTTCTTCCCTACATCCCCAGTGGTTTTTGTTCCTCTCATAAGTGGAATGCTTTTTATTGTTACTTTTATACATGGTTGTTGATACCATCCAGGAGCACAGTTGTTATTTGTGTATTTCTCTTGTATCTAGTGTCACTGAATTCTCTTATTACTATTAAACGTTTATCTCTAGAGTCTTTCTGCTTTCCTATGTAGAAAGTCATATTGTCTGTAAAGAATAATTTCATTTTTCCTTTGGAACCCTGATAATTATTTCTATTTTCCCTTATCTTTTTGCATTGACTTGGACTTTCAGGGAAGTTTTACATAAAGCAGTGACAACAGGTATTAATTTCTTGCCTACAATACATTTTTATAATAATATTTTACCACCCAGAGATTTCGTGTTGTCACAGTAATGACTTATAATTTTTTGATAATGTTCACCTCTAAGTTTTTGCCTCTCCTAGCCCTTCTCAGCTATCCATAATTTACAGTCAGTTATATCTAAATCTCTACAAAGAAGTCCAGAAATGTATACTATAGAATGTTATATAGTAATGAAATATTTAATATATAATTAAATATATACTATTATAATTATTATATAAATTATATATATATATATATATATATATATGGGCTTCCCTGATAGCTCAGTTGGTAAAGAATTTCCCTGCAATGCAGGAGACCCTGGTTCGATTCCTAGGTCAGGAAAATCTGCTGAAGAAGGGATAGGCTACCTACTCCAGTATTCTTGGGCTTCCCTGTGGCTCAGTTGGTAAAGAATCCACTTGCAATGCAGGAGACCTGGGTTTGATCCCTGGGTTGGGAAGCCCCCCTAGGGAAGGGAAAGGCTACCCACTCTAGTATTCTGGCCTGGAGAATTCCATGAACTGTATAGTCCATGGGGTCACAAATAGACACAACTGAGTGACTTTCACTTTCGCTTGCCAACATTTAGGGAATTGGAAATTAAATGTTGTACTGAGCCTGTGGTAAAAGCCTCTGACACTCAGTCTTTTTTCCTAAAACCTTTTGTTTTCTGAGAAACAGACTGCTGGGAACAGATCCTTGCCTGAGTCCCATTATTCTGGGCCTGCTATCCTGTTCAGTTTAGTTCACTCATTCAGTCTTGTCCAACTCTTTGCGATCCCATGAATCGCAGCATGCCAGGCCTCCCTGTCCATCACCAACTCCTGGAGTTCACCCAAACTCATGTCCATCGAGTCGTTAATGCCATCCAGCCATCTCATCCTCTGTCGTCCTCCTTCTCCTCCTGCCCCCAATCCCTCCCAGCATCAGAGTCTTTTCCAATGAGTCAACTCTTCGCATCACGTGGCCAAAGTATTGGAGTTCCAGCTTTAGCATCATTCCTGCCAATGAACACCCAGGACTGATCTCCTTTAGGATAGACTGGTTGGATCTCCTTGCAGTCCAAGGGACTCTCAAGAATCTTCTCCAACACCACAGTTCAAAAGCATCAATTCTTCAACACTCAGCTTTCTTCACAGTCCAACTCTCACATCCATACATAACCACTGGAAAAACCATAGCCTTGACTAGGTGGACCTTTGTTGGCAAAGTAGTGTCTCTGCTTTTGAATACGCTATCTAGGTTGGTTATGACTTTCCTTCCAAGGAGTAAGCATCTTTTAATTTCATGGCTGCAGTCACCATCTGCAGTGATTTTGGAGCCCAGAAAAATAAAGTCTGACACTGTTTCCACTGTTTCCCCATCTATTTGCCATGAAGTGAGGGACCAGATACCATGATCTTCGTTTTCTTTTTTTTTAAATTTAATTTAATTTAATTTTTTTATTTTTAAACTTTACAATATTGTATTAGTTTTGCCAAATATTGAAATGAATCCGCCACAGGTATACCTGTGTTCCCCATCCTGAACCCTCCTCCCTCCTCCCTCCCCATACCCTCCCTCTGGATCGTCCCAGTGCACCAGCCCCAAGCATCCAGTATCATGCATTGAACCTGGACTGGCGACTCGTTTCATACATGATATTATACATGTTTCAATGCCATTCTCCCAAATCTCCCCACCCTTTCCCTCTCCCACAGAGTCCATAAGACTGATCTATACATCAGTGTCTCTTTTGCTGTCTCGAACACAGGGTTATTGTTACCATCTTTCTAAATTCCATATATATGCGTTAGTATACTGTATTAGTGTTTTTCTTTCTGGCTTACTTCACTCTGTATAATAGGTTCCAGTTTCATCCACCTCATTAGAACTGATTCAAATGTATTCTTTTTAATGGCTGAGTAATACTCCATTGTGTATATGTACCACAGCTTTCTTATCCATTCATTGAGCTTTAAGCCAACTTTTTCACTCTCCTCTATCACTTTCATCAAGAGGCTTTTTAGTTCCTCTTCACTTTCTGCCATAAGGGTTTTGTCATCTGCATATCTGAGGTTATTGATATTTCTCCCAGCAATCTTGATTCCAGCTTGTGCTTCTTCCAGCCCAGCCTTTCTCATGATGTCTTCTGCATATAAATTAAATAAGCAGGGTGACAATATACAGCCTTCATGCACTCCTTTTCCTATTTGGAACCAGTCTGTTGTTCCATGTCCAGTTCTAACTGTTGCTTCCTGACCTGCATATAGGTTTCTCAAGAGGCAGGTCAGGTAGTCTGGTATTCCCATCTCTTTCAGAATTTTCCACAGTTTATTGTGAGCCACACAGTCAAGGCATTGGCATAGTCAATAAAGCAGAAATAGATGTTTTTCTGGAACTCTCTTGCTTTTTTCATGATCCAGCAGATGTTGGCAATTTGATCTCTGGTTCCTCTGCCTTTTCTAAAACCAGCTTAAACATCTGGAAGTTCACAGTTCAGGTATTGCTGAAGCCTGGCTTGGAGAATTTTGAGCATTACTTTACTAGCGTGTGAGATGAGTGCAATTGTGCGGTAGTTTGAGCATTCTTTGGCATTGCCTTTCTTTGGGATTGGAATGAAAACTGACCTTTTCCTGTGGCCACTGCTGAGTTTTCCAAATTTGCTGGCATACTGACCACAGCACTTTCACAGAATCATCTTTCAGGATTTGAAATAGCTCAACTGGAATTCTATCACCTCTACTAGCTTTGTTTGTAGTGATGGTTTCTAAGATCCACCTGACTTCACATTCCAGGATGTCTGGCTCTAGGTGTGTGATCACACCATTGTGATTATCTTGGTCATGAAGATCTTTTTTTGTACAGTTCTTCTGTGTATTCTTGCCATCTCTTCTTAATATCTTCTGCTGCTATCCTGTTAATCTTTGCCAATTCCTGCTTCTTAGGGAAAAGACTGAAGATACAGGCTTGTTTCAAATCAGAATCATTTTTTGCAGCCTGGATGTTACTACCCATACCACTCATGTGGCTATACATTTCCCTTACAGACTAGTAATTATCAGCTTCATTTTTCTCACCTCTAACATACCAGAGGGTAAGAACAGTGAATTATTATGACAGTAAATAGCTACTGAGGAATACCTAGCTACTGGAAAGGAGGTGGGTGTCCCAGAATCTCTGGAGAACTAAGAATAGCCAAGCAAAATTACCCCTAAATCCCAGGTAATTCCAATGCACCATCTTCTTTTCCCCTAACTTGAGGATCATTGATCTTGAGATATTTATTTCCTAGTTTAACCTACTGAGTCAAAGTCCTTGAGTGGCAAAACCTATTCAAACAAAACTGAGTTCTCCATGCCTCCTTAGAAGCTGTGATTGGAAAAGTAGATCATTCTCCAATTACCCTCACCAAGCTTATTCCTGATACAGTCTACCTCTTCTTGGATCCTTTGAGGCATGTCTTTGAGGCTAAACTGCAAGTGTTGGTAACAGCTAGAAATCATCCAAAAGTTTTTCATTTATAAAGAAATACATTAAAAATAATGATCTATGATTATAAATACTGCAATACAGATACTGTTCAGTAATGAAGAATATTGTGAGTTGGTAAAATTCTTACTATCCTTAATCTTCCTCTTATTACTGTACTATCATGTAAGAAGATCAGCAACTACTTTGAAAATCAATTTAGCATCTCACTTCATTTAAATGTATACAACTTGATTATATAAAATGCTTTCCTATGTTTTCAGTTTCAAAACAATTATAATAAATCCAGTCATTGTAACTTAAATGCAATATTTTGATATGTGTGGGTAGTCTTGAATAAATTTACACCAAAGTAATATAGAAAACACTTCATTGTTTATTATATATTCACTCACTAAAGAAAGTTTTTTTTAGTTAATTTTTTTATTTAACAGTTTTTTTAAATAGTCTGAGAGTGATATTTATTGTTTGGCAGCTTCAAATTTTTAAAAAGGACACACCTTGTTGGAATTTTAGCCTTGGAAACATAAAAAGGCAAAAGAACAGAAAGAACTGGACAAATATGACATTTTCAGAATGAGATTAAGATGTATTTCCCTTGGCTCATCTATAAAGGAAACTGTCATGGTGACACCTGCAGAGGTAGAATCTCTCTCTAGCTGAAAATCCTCTTGGTTTATAAGAATTATCCAGACCTGGTTTCAGAGCAGTTCTGCAACTTATCAGCAGAGAAGCCCAGGATAATATCTTTTCTTACAGCATCTCTTTCCTTATAGACACATTGGGGGCTACCAAAATTTTATCTTAGTGGACTGTCATAGGGATTACAGATCATTCATGAAGAGACCTTGACACACAAAAGGCACTCAATCAGTGGTAAGTATTGTCTTCTAGGTCTTGTTAAAGGTATATAATTCAGTTTCATTTTCCTCTATTTGAAGACTGAAATCTGATTCAAGTCAATAACATTTTTTGTTGAATGCCTCCTATGTTTGCATTCAGCAAAAGAAGGAAATAGAGAAGGCAATGGCAACCCACTCCAGTACTCTTGCCTGGAAAATCCCATGGACAGAGGAGCGTAGTAGGCTACAGTCCATGGGGTTGCAAAGAGTCGGACACGACTGAGTGACTTCAGTTCACTTCACTTCACTTCCTGTGTTTAAGAAATTAAGCACTAAGGCAGTGAGCAAAGACAGACACGTAACACGATGAGAATTTATATTCTAGCTGAAGAAGACAAAATCACATTACAAGATAACTGACAGTCCAGAAGCATGAATTCCTAGTGGGTACCTGGCACTTTGTACTCCTTGGTAAACACATATTGAAAACTAAGTGAATGAGTCAAGGGGAGAGAGAAGAAATTTTCTTCAGTTGGTCTTGGGGGTTTCGTTGAAGAGGTTGAATTTTAAACTGAAGTCTTGAGCAAAATATGCTTGTATATATAGACAAGAAAAGGAACAACATTCTTTCCAGCAAGAGTAAAAAAATAAGGAAGCTCAGTTCAAGAAATTGCAAGCAGATCAGTTTGGCTGAATATAATAAAATAATTATTTTCATGGCCTATTCATAAGAAGAGTGAAACATCTTTAAATTCATGGAAGACGCATTCTCTAAGAAGCATTTAAACTGTGTCTCACAAGTCCTGCTTTGAGAGAAATTGATGCTGGGTAAAAAATTGTTTTGGCCTAATAGTTTTACTCAAGTAAAAACATATAAAGACTAGCTAGAAAATCTGGTTTGGAATCATTGATGAAGGCAGCCTCTGATTAAACACTAAGATTACAACTAACGTTCAGTGCCTGTTTGCAATCATTTCAAGACCCAAGTAGATGTCTTGCCTGATTTCAGCACCTCTTATGTACAGAATTTTCCCTATTCAAATAGCTGAGTCCCCATATTGGTCTTCCACCATTCTTCCTCTCCTGCTAAATCTATCCTTGACCAACCTCATTTTTCTCTAAGCTAGCAGAAGCAGCTTTGTTTTTGCCATTTCTGATAGAGCTTTCGTGAGATCACTAGTATCTGTGCCAAGGATGCTTTATTCCTCCTTTTCGAAGCTGCTACTCCTCAAAGTGGTACATACGGTTGGATTTTGTGTGAAGATGGGGGGCATACCATGTTGCTTGGACCCCAAAGCAATGCTCTGTGCTCAGCTTTTGAAAAAGTTTTTCACAGAGGCCTTTCATTGATCCTTCCCCTCTTTTACTCTTCCAAGCAACTCCAGTGATTCTCCCAAACAAAAAGGAACACTTTAAACAAACAGACAAAAGCAAGCAACACACAACAAACCGTACTTATTTCATTGAATCAAACAACAGTTCAGATATAGTTGTGATATTATAATTTCTCTTTTCATATACAGACAATGAATATGCCATCACTCTTTCCCCTAAAAGAGTTTCTAACCTTGTCTTCCTACACACCCCTCATATGGGTATAATACTAAGAAACTGGCTCCTCCTTGACATTTTTGGTACACTTGTATTAAAGATAACTCAGCTTACTTGCTTTACACTTACAAAAACACTTAGTGTGTGCACAACTCAAAGGTTTATTCTTCAGTCTTTGCTAACTTAAAGTTTCTACTTCTAAAGAAAAAAAGGTAAAATTTTAAATGTTTGTGTTTTTGTTTTTTTTCCCCAGCCTCCACCTTCAAAGTTTTCATCAAAATTAGAATCTAAGTTTCCAGGAATGCACACCAATGCATCTAATTAAATAGGAGAAATTTCCCTGTGTAGTACTTGGGTTACTCTTTTGGCTCTTAAACATTAAGAGTCTGGGAGATAATTGCAAAGGTGATACTGAATCAAGGTTGCTAAAGACATGAAGGAATTAATGAAGTTTCTAATACTGCTAGAATCATGATTCTATTGTAGAATTTATTTATAAGATACTATCTGATGCTGGGAGGGATTGGGGGCAGGAGGAGAAGGGGACGACAGAGGATGAGATGGCTGGATGGCATCACTGACTTGATGGACGTGAGTCTGAGTGAACTCCGGGAGTTGGTGATGGACAGGGAGGCCTGGCGTGCTGCGATTCATGGGGTCGCAAAGAGTCGGACACGACTGAGTAACTGATCTGATCTGATTAGCCTCAAAAAGTTATAGAGATGCTTCTGAAAAGTATACCTGCAGCAATCATGAGAGGGGGTTAAAAAAAAAAAGAAAAAAAGCAACAAAAAAACCCAACACAACATAAAACAAAACCAAAAATAAACAAAACAAATGATCTGGAATTAACCACTCTGTCTCCAGAAGAGTCTACATTAAGGAAAACGCCTGGGTGTTGAAACATCCTTTAGAATCTTAAAAGTATAACATGTATTATTTGGTTAAATTGCAAGTATCAGGAAGAAGGATCACTAATAAGGAGATGCTCACTGCTCATTGTTCTAGTAACAATAGACTCAAATGAATAATTGCATGATAACAGGAGATAGGGCTTCAGTTTATCATAGAAATACTCTTAATTAGACTTGCTACACTAGTGTATGTCTCATCTGAATTACCCATGTATTGTTGATAAACTTTATTGGATTATTTTACATATCATGTATTCATCTTGGTCTGATCAAGGCTTGGTTGTGCATTGCAATTTGCTGACTATGGCTGGTTGGTTGTCTGATGCATTGAAGTTCATCAGCCCCCAGTTCTAATTCAGGACGTCACTGAGGTATGAATAGATTAGGTTATTCTGCAGCCCAGAGGTTGATCCTTTATTAGCTCTTCAGTATTTGATAATTATAATGAAGATCACAAAACTGCAAGATCTAATTAAGTTTGGAACTTTCCAAAATTGACTTTCTGTAGAAAATTTCATGCTGAATGAATGTGACAATCCAGAAAATTAAAGAAATAGCTTCTTGCATGACTCTATTTCATTTTCCTCTTCATACATAGAAGCATAGAATCCTGGGGCTAAAAACAGGGTTGAACAACTTCCTAAATTAAGAACAATTTTGCACATGGCCAAGATTTTAATGTCTATTCCCATCCAAGAAAAGTTTGTTCATAATAATGATTCTTGTGGGTGAAGGCAGTTTAATTTTCTGTGTATTTTCACCTGTTTAACCTTGCTCTATCCTCACATCATCTGAGTTAGGTAGAGGAGGTGTTTGGGTGCTACCTTCTGACCACACACAGAGCTAGTAGACTGGGTTCAATTAGTAGCAAGATATCTTTTTGGAACCACAGTTTCTTCCTCTGAAAAATAGGGATGATAATACTTCACAGGGTTCTTGTGAGGATTAGGAATTGTCTCTAGTGAGTGCAACCTTTCTAGTACATGGTTATGGTGATTCCCTCATCTACTGGTTCTTATTGGCTCTGAGCAAGAATCCTGCCCTAGGCAGACAGTGCTCCTATTTCCAGGTAAATTTCTCCCATCCATTCTGGACTGTGGGAATGAAGTCCTGTGAGGATCTTAGCAACTATGTTTACTCTTAGGATTAGGAGCTGTGGGAACCAATTCACCTGTATTTTCTCTCATGAATACAAATACAACCGAGACAGCTAACTGATAACCACCAGATCCCATATAAATTTTGTCCAGAAAATTGACATAGGGGTTCATAATGCCCCCCTTTTTTATAGGATGGTAAACTGTCTCAGATGGTGCACTGGATTTCTGTTAGGTCCACTTTAAACATGTGTGTGGTGCTCTCAGCTCTTCAGCAGGCCTATCAGAATAGCTTTCTAGGTTGTATTCTAACAGCTCAGTCTCATTCTCCTCTTTCCCTCCTGATTTGATCATGTTGCAGATGCAGGCTGGTCTTATCTAAGAGGGCTGAATTGTTGCTGATGCGATGTGATTTGAGAGCCTAAGAAGGATTGCCCCATAATGTAGGGGCCTCCCATGTCTTCTACTCTCACCCTCAGCCTGTTGCTACTCATAGGAACC
The DNA here is from genome assembly GCF_003369695.1 of Bos indicus x Bos taurus. NCBI lineage: Eukaryota > Metazoa > Chordata > Mammalia > Artiodactyla > Bovidae > Bos > Bos indicus x Bos taurus. The sequence continues at coordinate 36,532,908 of NC_040096.1, read as the reverse complement.
AACTCAGCAGAGACTGATTCCTTTGTAATCAAAAGCTTGTTATCACTCAGGTGTACTTTACCCTGGATGATTTGTTGGATTCTCTGGGCCAGAAAGATGAGGAAAATCCCAGTATAATAAGATGCAGGGCAGTTGAAATTTTATTGTGCAGAGTGGTAGAGCAAAGGAGGGTCTTGAGATCACCCAAGGAAAGAACCCTATGCTGGGGAGCCTGGAAACTGGTGGGTGGAGAACCTTAGTGTGCACCGGGAAGGGAAGACAGCACAAAATGCCGAGGATTGTCAGGATGGTTTCCTCGGGGCATTCCTGCCATTACGCCTTTCTTGATATACTCGCACCTGGCAGGAACCCGGCCGGAGTCCTTTCCGCTCACCTTCTCACTCCATGTGCTGGCTCTTCTCTGGCTTAGGTCATTGCCAATGCTTATTTTGGACTCTTGGCAAGAACAGCTATGTGGAGAATTATATTCTGTTCTCCTGGTCGTCCTGCTTCCCAGTGTCCCAAGGCACTTATTTTATTGTTATTCTGAGAGAACTCAGGAGGAGAGAAATTAACTGTCACACTTTCCTTTCTGTTCTGTTTTTTCTCCTCGGTAATCCTCACCAGCACAAAACCAGAATTCATTCCACTTCTCCATATACTGGATGAATATGTCCTAATGTGTAATTGTATTGTATTTTGCCATTCATTTATTCAACAAATATCTATCTATTTTTAAACATTTTATTTTCTATTGGAGTACAGCTGATTAACAATGTTGTCATAGTTTTAGGTGGAGAGATAGGTCAGTTGGTAAAGAATCTGCCTGCAATGAAGGAGACCCCAGTTTGATTCCTGGGTAAGGAAGATCCACTGGAGAAGGGATAGGCTACCCACTCCAGTATTCTTGGGCTTCCCTTGTGGCCCAACTGGTAAAGAATCCACCTGCAATGAAGGAGACCCCAGTTTGATTCCTGGGTCAGGAAGATCCATTGGAGAATGGATAGGCTACCCACTCCAGAATTCTTGGGCTTCGCTTGTGGCTCAGCTGGTAAAGAATCCGCCTGCAATGCAGGAGACCTGGGTTTGATCCATGGGTTGGGAAGATCCTCTGGGGAGGAGAAAGGCTACCCACTCTAGTAGTCTGGCCTGGAGAATTCCATGGACTCTATAGTCCATGGGGGGTTGCAAAGAGTCAAACATGACTGAGCCACTTTTACTTTCACTTTTCAAAGAGACTCAGCCATACATATACATGTATCCTTTCTCTCCCATCAACAAATATGTATTAAACTTCTAATCTGTACCAGGCACTGTTATAAGTATTGGAGATACATCAATGAAAAAAAATGCAAATAAAAGCCCTTGCCCTCATGGGTCACATGTGTTGGTTGACTAGATAATACAGAACATTAACAAGGTAGAAGGCACTGTACACGCGTTGGTTAGTTCAGTGCACGTTGATGGATGCTGTCATTTTCCTCCTGTTGCAGATGAGGGAATTGAGGAAAGTGATTTTCCCGTCTTGCTGCTCATAAGTGATTGGGTTGGGATTTCAACCCAGCCGTGAGGAAGGATAGTCAGAATGGTGCTTTCCATATTTTAGGTATATTGTGATACTAAGACTCTAATGGCTCCTCTGATGATAAATAAACCTTTCAGAGCAAGTGTAGAGACTGCTATCTTCCAGTGTTCTTTCTCTGTGTTAAATAGAATAGATGTTGTTGAAGTGTTAGGCCTGATGCAAAATCCTACAAGTGTCACACGAGAGAGAAATAGACAAAAGTGTATCCTGTGTTTTCAGATGGATTAGGGCACAGAATGTCTGAGTGACTCTGAGTGAGTTTCCTCATAATTGGCTAAAATTTTAAAAAATCAAGAACCAGGGAAATGTATAGTCACCCATATTTAAAAGATCCCTTGCTCACTTGTCAAACTTCCTGAGTTGTTGACCAGGGAACCCAAACTCATCATGCAGTAGATTATTGTTTTAGAAATAATCTATCAGCCTGTCACCTACATTTTATGAAGTAAAGAGCTCTGGGGAAACAACTCTTACAAAACCAAATACTTTAAAATATCCGTGGGACCAGAGATCAGGGCCTGAAATGTCTACTACTTTCAATGTTTCATTACGTAAGAGCCTTTATTAAAAACCATGTGTATATTAGGGATAGTTAGATCTGTTGTCAGTTAATTTTTAATAGTTCACTGGAAGAAAATGGGGAAAACATAAGGCAGATTATGGTTAGACAATATACCAGCTAAAAACAAAGGAGAGGGACTTCCCTGGTGGTATACTGGTTAAGGTTCTGCACTTCTAGGGTGGCGGGGGTTGGCCATAGGTTCCATCTGTGGTGGGGGGACTATGATCCCACACGCACACGACACTGCCAAACAAACAAACAAAAACATGGGAGAAAATAAACAAGAGCATGGCGAGAGTGCTCACTTTTCAATCTCTATTCAGGTGTTCCTGGCAAAGCTTTTTCTGTCTTCTCTACCAGAATGTAGAGAATGAGGCTGAGACTTCGTTCTGCTCATTGCTGTCTTTACAGAGTCTAAGCAGCTTAGGCACATAACAGGGGCTCAATTGATATCTGTTGAGTAATTGGTTAAGTGAACATCAACAGAGTAAAGGAAATAATATGTAATTGCTGAATGGAAGTTTCCATTGGCATAATTCTCAATACTTAGGGAAGATCTCCTTTCAAGATCAAGACAGTTACAATACTGGGTTTTAATTTTATTGTCTTCAGTCACTATCATCTATAGCCCTGGAGTTTAAACTCAGGAGGGATACTGTTTGTTTTGTTCTTTCTTAAACCACTATTGTAAATGAATTGGCAGGTAAAACAGGAGAAAACAACAGTGAATTGGATAGTAAATAGGAAATATTGCATCATTGTTATGAATCAGATCAGCAGTTTTATTCAAGAATGAGAAGAAAAGAATAGAGGGATGCAGAAAGTAGAGTGCATTCTCTGAAGTCTATGTTTTAAAACGTTATTCCTCTAGTGCCTTGAGTCTACTTGTGTACAATTGGCTCCCCAAAAATGCTTATTGATTGTTTTATTGAGTCCTCTCTTACTCCAAAACCAGCAATCCTAACTCAAATAAGGCATCAATTTAAAATGGATTAGAAATAATCATTTAATTTTCACTGTGCTCATATTGTTGTGACTCATTTCTGCATATTGTTAGAACCAATAGGCAAATCACTAGGACTCCAAAACTCACCTCTCCTCCTCTCATACTCCCTTACCACCCCAGTCATCGATTCCTCATGCAGTCATTTACCTACATAACAGATGTCTGTTGGGTGTCCATCAATACAAGGTCTGGCATATGATGGGCACTCAATTTTTTTTTAAGATTTTTTTTTATGTGGAGCTTTTTTTTAAAGTCTTTATTGAATTTGTTACAATATTACTTCTATTTTATGTTTTGGTTTTTGGGCCACAAGGCATGTGGGATATTAGCTTCCCAACCAGGGATCAAACATAAACCCTCTGCACTGAAAGGCAAAGTCTTAAAACCACTGAACCTTGATAGAAGTCCCTCAATAGACAATTGACTTTGATTTGGAAAAGCACCCTCTTTGCAGTTTAGAAGATGAGTTGGAAGAATGTAAGGCAGGAGGACCTTAAGTTTGTCTTGAGAAACCTTTGATCATACCACATCAGAATAAAACTCTTTACACCCTCCAAAAAACTGTTAGTCTGTTTATGACTTATGAATATGGGATACCGTACTCATAGACTGTATACATCATAAAACATACACAAAACTAGAAATTAAAAAAGGATCCATAAAGTTAAAAAAATTTTTTTGTTATATTATTTTCTACTCTAACTAGCATCTTTTTTTTTAAATTTTATTTTATTTTTAAACTTTACATAATTGTATTAGTTTTGCCAAATATCAAAATGAATCCATCACAGGTATACATGTGCTCCCCATCCTGAACCCTCCTCCCTCCTCCCTCCTCCCTCCCCATACCATCCCTCTGGGTCATCCCAGTGCACTAGCCCCAAGCATCCAGTATCGTATCTTAAGGTATAACATATACTTTGGAACAGTATGGATATAAATCCTTATTTCAGTTTCTATAATTTTGAAACTTTCTTTCTGAATTTTTGTCAGATAAGATTGGATATTAATTGTTGATATTTCATAATGCAGCTTCCAAAGGGCTTATTCTAGAAATAAATAATGGGTTGTGCTTACATTGACTTGAGTTTGCTTATGCTTGCATCTTTAGGATAGTCTTAATTTATATTTGTTCCTGTTTTTGGCAATAATCCTTTTAAGCCTCATGTCACTTGGTAAGAGCTGATGTTGTTAAAGGAGATAATATGCTTATTGAAACCCACTTGCTAAGTACTGTGTTACTTGGGATAAATTGAAAGTAAATGAAAGTGTTGGTGCAACACCATCAACCCCTCCATGTTATAGAACTCTCACTCTTCCTGCAAGATTCCTTTGCCAATCTGATTTGATATCTGAACATCTGATGTGCAGACCAAGAAAGGGTACGGAATATATTTGTATATTCCATAAAATAAAGCTCAATTTTTTCTACATCTTTTGAGTAAAAAATAGAACAATCTAGTATTTTTCTTCTCATAGCCCAGGGAATTATATTGGGAGCCCCTGGGTTTCACAGGCTTACTTTTGAGGTCATTGCCCTAGGAAAATATAAGAGGCAGAAGCAAGCGAATGTGCTCTTAAAGCCTTATTCTTTTAATGATTCTTGTTCAAGTAATATTTTTTATTTTTTTTTCAGTTTTTTGTACTACAATGGTTATTTTGGTCCACACCTTATATCTGAAGCACTGCAAGGTGTAATTGTATAATAATTTCAGGGTATTTTAATTTTCTTGTTTGTAATCAGAATATTTTCTAAATGTTATATCATGACATGCATTGTGAGGTATAAATAATGAAATCTAATCACAGCTGACATAAATTCAGAAATATTAATAACCTAATTAAACACAGAAAGAAATGTTTAAAATGTTTTGTATTTATTTTTCAAAGATCTAGAAAAGTACATTACTTCTGAACTTAGACTTTCGTATGTTACATATTGGAAATACTTGGCAGTTTATGCAAGATAGCGTGAGAAAATCTGAATCCTGTCTGACATTTTAAAACTATAACATGCTTCTGAGAATTTTAATTTATCATATATATATACATTATATTATGTATACCACATTATACATTTTATGTACAATATTGTACATAAAACAATAACATATTGCTACATTAATTGTGAATTACATATCCTTTTATATTTCATTTTTCTTTATCTTGATGTTTAATTTGTTGTTTCTTCAGTCACAAACATCTCAGCCAGAACCCAGAGATGTAACTCAGCAATTCGATTCTATCTTACCCAGCAGCTGCAATAGCAATAATGGAAATTAATGTGGTTTGTTTGACTTTTAGTTCATAAAATGTTTTCACATGTATCTATTCATTTGATGATTCCAAAATTCTGAGGTAGGTAATAATATTAGTAGTGCTAATTTTACACCCCATTTTATAGGTGAAAAAATTAACAGTGATGTGACTTGCGTCATTGTTTTTCTCCGTCATGCCTGACTCTTTGTGACCCTATAGTCTGCAGTCTGCCAGGCTTCTCTGTCCATGTAATTTTCCAGGCAACAATATGGAGTGAGTTGCCAGATCCTGCTCCAGGGGATCTTCCTGACCCTGACAGGATCGAACCTGCACCTCTTGTGTCTCTTGCATTGGCAGGCAGATTCTTAACCACTGTGCTACATGGGAAGCTCAAGGTCTTCATGTCCAGCAAGTACAAGAGCTAGGACTTGAAACCTCGTGATTCCCCACCCCCCCACAAATAAACACTCTATATTCTCTTTGTTTATCAATTCAGTCAGTTCAGTCACCCAGTCGTGTCCGACTCTTTGCAACCCCATGGTCACAGGCTTCCCTGTCCAGCACTAACTCCCAGAGCTTACTCAAGCTCTTGTCCATCAAGTCAGTGATGCCATCCAACCATCTCATCCTTCTCTCATCCCCTTCTCCTCCTGCCTTCAATCTTTCCCAGCACCAGGGTCTTTTCCAATCAGTCAGTTCTTCACATCAGGTGGCCAAAGTATTGGAGTTTCAGCTTCATGAATGAATGAATATTCAATCCTTCCAATGAATATTCAGGACTGATTTCCTTTAGGATTGACTGGTTGGATCTCCTTGCAGTCCAAGGGACTCAAGGTGGAGACTTCTCCAACACCACATTTCAAAAGCATCAATTCTTCAGCGCTCAGCTTTCTTTATAGTCCAACTCTCACATCCATACATAACTACTGGAAAAACCATAGCTTTGACTAGATGGATCTTTGTTGGCAAAGTAATGTCTCTGCTTTTTAATATGCTGTCTAGGTTGGTCATAGCCTTTCTTCCAAGGAGCAAGTACCTTTTAATTCCATGGCTGCAGTCACCATCTGCTTAAAACTCAGCATTCAGAGAACTAAGGTCATGGCATCCAGTCCCATCACTTCATAGCAAATAGATGGGGAAACAATGGAAATAGTGAGAGACTTTATTTTTTTGGGCTCCAAAATCACTGCAGAAGGTGACTGCAGCCATGAAATTTAAAGACACTTATTTATCAATAACATTGGGCAATGAATTTTTTCCTTGATTAGCAACTCTAGCAGCACAAATAGGGGAAAGAGGTTAGACTTTTCAAAATGTTTCAAATGTTTAAACATGAAACATACAACAATTTTTTAAAAACAGAAAATGATATAATACACACCTACATATCAACTATGAATTTAAATAGCTGTTAACATTTTGCAAGAATTATTTCACATCTGCATGTTTAAATACATCAGTTAATACTGTTATATCTAAGGCTCTCATTCCATCTCTCTCCCTATTCTAGAATTATCCAGCAGTTGTAATATATTATCCCCATATGTTTTTATACCTTTTTATACAAATACCATTATTCAGATATTTTAAAAACATATGTGGTCTTTCTTTGCATGTTTGTGGCATTGTGCCATATATTTTAATTGGCAATTTGCTTGTTTTTCAATTCAACAGCATGATGTGAGGATTTAATTCAGTCATTTACAAGAGTGTTGTTCAGTATTCCTTTGCATGAATAAGCTATATTGCATTGCCTGGTTGATGGCAACTTGGGTGTTTATGCTTTTTTTTCTGTCACAAACAACAGTATAGTAATTGTTCTTTATATGTCTCTGTTTTCATACATTTAAGAAACTGTTAAAGTAGGCATCTGAGAAGAATAATTGCTGGATATTAAGATAGGTATATCATCGACTTTACCAGGGAATTAAAAATTGTTCACCAAAATGGTAGCACCAACATACACTCTCATCAGAATGTCCATATTTCGATGTCATTCATTTTTCTGTTCTAACAGGCTATTTGTTTTTGCCAATTTAATGAATATGGAATGTTATTTCATTATTTAATTTTTATGTCCTTGATTATTAGTGAAGTTGAGAATTTAAAATATTTTATCAGCAAGACATTTATTTTCTGTTTCCTTTTATAGCTTTTCCCATTTTTTTCTATTGAATTACATATCTTTTTCATATTGATTCATGGATGCATTTATATATTCTGGATTATAATCAGTTTTTAGATGCAAAGATTATAAATATCTTTTAATTTGTGGCTGGTCTTTTTTTTTTTTTCATTTATTTTGTCTTACAAATACTTTTAAAGTAATATTTATCAGTCTTTTCTTCTATGAATCCTACTTTTCATAGCTTGTTTAGAAGAATCTTTCCTCTCTCTCTAAATTCTTGCACAGGAATCTTTAAATTTTGTCCCATTTGAAATACTCTCTACTTTCTTCATGATGATGAGATCTGACTTAAACCAGCATTTAAAAATTTTAAAGCAAATTGTAGGAAAGAAGCCAATTGGAAAAGGCTCCCTCCCCTATGGAGCTTCCCAAATGTGTGTGTGCTCAGTCGGTCAGTCATGTCCGACTATTTGGGACCCTATGGTAGCCTGCCAGCCTCCTCTGTCATGGGATTCTCCAGGCAAGAGTACTGGTGTGGGTTGCCGTTTGCTTCTCCAGGGGATCTTCCCAACCCAGGAATCCAACCATGTCTCCTGCATTGACAGGCAGGTTCTTTGCCACCATTTGAAAGTGATGCAAATTAAGGAAGTATTAGAATAGAGCTATTTTTACAATTCAGAGATAACTTATTGCTGGCCAGGGTGCCTAGCCTGGTATTGGTTTATGCCTGTTGTCCTGGGATCGTTATTTACAGTATCCTCTATCACTCTCAAAAAGTATGCCATTTGGATAATAAATTACACAACCACTCTGGTGATAGCCCTACAGGCTTGACTATCAACATGGGATATACAGATTTCTACTTGACTGAAACAGGTTGGAGGGTGGTTTATAGATGTTTTTCCAGGTTTCCTCATTCTTGGTAAAAGAAGCAGCTTGAATTTCAGCATGATCATTACCTCTGGCTCTGGGCTCAGAAATGACAGCTATAATTAATAACTGGGAGAAAAATCATAGTTTATGCTAGGAGACAAGCGTGGTGTCAGTAGAGATGTGTTAGAAAGAAACAGACCTTATTCACCGGGAAAAGAAATGGAAATATTTCTTCTTGATATGAAGGATGGAGATAAGTTTTCCCTTCTCAATTCTTCTGCTCTTGCTTTGCTCCACTAGCCCCTGTAAGGAATAAGCATATATGAACTTTAGTATCAATTCTGCTACTTGGGCCAAGAAAAGCCACTGAATCTTTAGGGGCCTCACTTTCCTCATCTGTAAAATGAAACACCTGAGTCATATCTTTTTCTTTTAGTCTTAAAATTGTATGATTATGTATTTTACAATTTTTAGATATGCCACTAGGAGCTAAGAATAGAAGGAAATAAGACTGGGAAAATAAATGAGGCCTAAAAATGGGAAGTTCTGAGAAGTGCAGACTTCTACTTCCAATTGTGAAAGAGTAGCTGGCATCAACCAGATGTTCCCACTGAGAATAATGAGGAAATCAGATAAGATATAATAAGTAACAGTTTGAAGGCATTAGAGAGAGAGGCAGCCAGTATTTGAGAGGCCGTGATTACAGAAACCAGGAAGGCAGTATCATCTACTTTGCATATCCCTTCTGGAAATCAGCTGATTCTTGGTGCTAGGTGTGCGGTTAAGAATCTGGGGAGAGTTCTTACCAAGCAACAAATGAGTGGCAAAGCTTTGGCAACCACGTGGGGCTGGAAGGTTGGATTTCAGAGCTGTCAAAGCATCCAGGACTTGAGGATCCAAGTTCCTGGAGAGAACAAGGAAGTAAATGCAATGAAGTAAGACCGACCCTTAGTGTTTTCCCCTAAGAACGTGCATAATTTTTAAGCTCCTTAGAGTTAAAACTTAAGTTAACCAAAAATGTATTGAGAAACAATGTGGAGTTGTTGGCAGACTCATGGTCTCAAGAAGAGGAAAAAAATAAAAGAGTTTGGGGCATGTCAAAGAGGAGGGACTCAGTAAGTATCCCATACTCTCAGTCAGCATATCTAGAGGGCTGGGCTCTAGGACCTTGGGAGCAGATGGACCGGAGTAGGCAGGTGAGATCTTAGTTCCCTGACCAGGGACTGAACTTGTACTCCTTGCATTAGGAACATGGAGTCTTAATCACTGGACTGTCAGGGAAGTCCTCCACATCCACTCTCAAAGGTGTTCTCTTTTTACTCTAAGTGGGGAAGATGACAAACAATATTATCTTAAGACTGCATACATTCATCAGAGAAGGCAATAGCAACCCACTCCAGTGTTCTTGCCTGGAGAATCCCAGGGACTGGTGGGCTGCCGTCTATGGGGTCGCACAGAGTCGGACACAACGGAAGAGACTTAGCAGCAGCAGCACACGTTCATACACAATGCATAATATTCAATTAAAATGAAAATACACTTTTACATAAAAAAAACAGGTCCATCCAGATCAGTAAGGAAAAATGGCCTTCTCAACTCAAAGTCTTAGATAGTTGTTTAGATGTGAAAAGAATGAAATTGTACTCTAGCCTTATACTTATGCAAAAATAAATTTTAAGGGGATTAAAGAACTATAGATAAAGTGACAAATTTATAAATTTTATAAAATAAAGTGACAAATTATTAAATTTAAAAATAAAAGAATAGTTTTAATACGTAAGGTAAAGAAGGAGCTCTTTTAAAAGATCAGAACACAATGGGGGAATAAAAAAAGGGTAAATTTGACTCTAAAACTAGGGATGTCTGTTTATCAAAAGATACCTTAGAGAAAATGTTGGCAAAATTCAAAAGCAAGCAGAACTCTTAGACATTGTGGATGGGAATATAAATCAGTAGAACCATGTTGGAAAACAGTTTGAATTATCTTGTAAGTAATTGGCTACTCCACTTTCTTGGTATGCCCTAGAAAAAATAATACATGTGAGCATCATTTTTAGTAGAAGAGTGTTTGTAGCAGCACATTTTATAAAAGTGAAAGCAAACAGACAAACACTGGAAATAACCCAAATATCAGAAATAGAATGAATTCTTTGTATATCCTTCCACTGAATGCTAAGACACTTGCAGTAAAGGAATAGATTGCATCTATTGCAAAAACTGGAGAAGGGAATGGCAGCCCACTACAGTACTCTTGCCTGGAAAATCCCATGGACGCAAGAGCCTGGAAGACTGCAGTCCATGGGGTCGCTGAGCGATGGACATGACTGAGCGACTTCCCTTTCACTTTTCACTTTCATGCATTGGAGAAGGAAATGGCAACCCACTCCAGTGTTCTTGCCTGGAGAATCCCAGGGACGGGGGAGCCTGGTGGGCTGCCGTCTATGGGGTCACACAGAGTCGGACACGACTGAAGTGACTTAGCAGCAGCAGCAGCAGCATTGCAAAAACACAGATAAATCTCAGGAACATAATATTGAGTAAAACAAAGCAAGTCATAGTAGGATATATAAGAATATGTTTCTATTTGTATGAAATGCAAAATTTGATGTGATTTTTCAGAAATTATTGAACTGGAAAAAAAGTGCGGCAGAATCAGTGAATGAATATAAGACTTGAATCTTTGGAAAAAACTGAACAAGCCCTAAACTAGACAAAGCTGTCTAGTGTGATCAAGACAACAAAGTGGAAGAAGCATAGATATGTGTGCAATTGAAAATGTTACTTTTTTACTGCTGCTCTAATTACTACAAAATGGTTTAAAACAACACAATTTTATTATCTCACAATCTCACTTCTGTAGGTCAGAAGAACCGGTGGGCTCAGCTCATCATCTGGTTCCTCTGTTCAAGCACTCACAAAGCTAAAATAAAGGTATCTCAGACATCCTGGGCTCTCCAACCAGAGGCTCTTGGGAAGAATCTGCTTCCAAGCTCTTTTAAGAGTTGGCAGAACTCAGCTCCTTGTGACTGTAATGTTAAGGATGTTTCTTCTTGCTCACTGTTAGTGGGGACCTCTCTCAGACTTAAGGCTCTCCTTCAGGTGTCTGCATTCCTTGTGAATGTGCCCACTCTGTCTTCAAACTCCTAATCTGTCTCTTGCACTTTCTGCCATTTTCCTTCAGCCATTCTTTCTGACTCCAGTCAGAGAGAAGTTCTCTGCTTTTAAAGGTTTATGTACTTTGATTGTATATACCAGGATAATCTAGGAAAACCTCTCCTTCTCAAGGTCTGCAGCTTCAATCAGATCAGCAAAGTCCCTTTGCCATATAATATAACATTCACAAATTCTGGGCAGCAGGGTGTGGGTGTTTCAGGGGAAGTTTCACAAGAAGATAGGATTTAATCTGCCTACTATCATAAAATGAGGAAAGGGAAATGACCAGTGATGCAGAAAAACAGAGATAAATTACAAAGCCAAAATCTATGCAGTTAAGTTTGAAAACCTACTGAAATGGATGATTTAATTAGAAAATATGATTTACTAAATTTTACATGAGAAGAGACAGGAAAAGAATCTATTCATGGACAAAAATGAAGAATATAAAATTTCCCACAAAAGCACAAGTCCAAATGGTTTCACAGTGGTTTTTTTCAAGCTTTGAAGAAATAAACAATTTCAGTGTTATCTGCTGCTGCTGCTGCTGCTAAGTCACTTCAGTCGTGTCCGACTCTGTGCAACCCCATAGACAGCAGCCCACCAGGCTCCCCCGTCCCTGGGATTCTGCAGGCGAGAACACTGGAGTGGGTGACCATTTCCTTCTCCAATGCATGAAAGTGAAAAGTGAAAGTGAAGTCGCTCAGTCATGTCCTACCCTCAGCGACCCCATGGACTGCAGCCCACCAGGCTCCTCCGTCCATGGGATTTTCCAGGCAAGAGTACTGGAGTGGGGTGCCACTGCCTTCTCCATGCTCCCAGAAAATTGAGAGAAGGTGTGCCAGTATTATTTATTAGCATCCAGCCTTTTCTCTGATCACCTGTGTTCCCTGTTTTTCAAGGGTCTGGAAGCAGGGCTTTGCTAGTAGGGCTGTGGCTAATTCTGCCAGCTGTAGGCACTAGTGCAAGATTAGGGAGGAAGAGGAATGGCAAAGCCAAGTCCTACTTCTGGCAGTGTTGGCTGGTCAGGGCAGGTGCCGGCAGGCTTATGAGAGACAGTGATGGGGAAGGCAGGGGGCGTCTAGAGCCAGGGTGGCCACAGCAAATGAGTGGATATTCCTCCTTCTGGGGCTGTAGCTGCTTAAGGTAGGTCCTCAAGAGAGAAATGAACTTCTATCTTGCTCTTCTAGCCCTTCCAAACATTTTGAGACCTTATTTTCTATTTTAACTCCCTCTCTGATTGAAATACCCTGAGTGGTGTCTGTGCTTCTTATTGGAACCTGACAGATAAAGAAGATAAGATTTCAAGTTATTTTTATAAAACCACTTTAATTGATCATATTAATTGACAAATACAGCATAAAAAGAAAATGACAATCTATTCTGATTACTGAATATCAATGCAAAACTTCTGAATAAAATCTTAAATAAAATATTAAAGTAAAAAATAATTTGATGAATAATTTTATAGGTAGTAGATCATGGTTAACTGGGGCTCATCTTAAAATCATTTATCATATTAATGTGTCAGAGAAGGAAAAGGGAATAAAATAGCAAGTATGAATTTTCCAAAGATGGAGACAAATTTATTTCTTATGGTAATGTACTAATATAGCCCCAAATAATTAGCTGAGAGCTATTAGAAATAATATGAATATTTTATATAGTGACTAGATACAAAATGTATTTGTAAAATAATTAGCTTTTCTTTTAAAAACAACTGATATGAAAGAAAATATCTTAGTCACAAAATCAAGGAGAAAAATGCTTTTGAAAATGTGCAGCTGCAGGGCCACTGAAAGGCATTAAAAAAAAACAAGTTATGGAAAGATGTATTTTGTTCTTTGGTTAAAAAGCTCAATATTGCAAAGATATAAATTCTTTGTAAATGAATCAAAGTGTTTTTGTTTTTCTTTTTTTGAATCTGACAAGATACATTTTATTTTCTAAAATATAAATTTGGGACAATACTGAGGGATAAAGATGTAATATGGGCAGTCTGCATGCATGCTAAGTTGCTTCGGTTGTGTCCTACTCTTTGCAACCCTATGGACCATAGCCCACCAGGCTCCTCTGTTCATGGGATTCTCTAGGCAAGAATACATGAATGTGTTGCCAAGTCCTCCTCCAGGGGATTTTCCCGACTCAGGGATTTTTGTCTCTTATGTCTCTTGCATTGGCAGGTGGATTCTTTACCACTAGCACCACCTGAGAAACCCATGGGCAGTCTAATTGTATCCAAAAATAAAATGTATCGTGAATGATACAGTAATTAAAACAGTATGGCACTGATGCAGGAACAGCCTTGCTGACAATGAAACAGAGCAGGAATTCCAAAACAGACACAGAACCTACAAGATTTGCTACATAATGCTGTTGACATTTCAAATCTTTGGAAATAATAGACATTTAAAGTGCACATGAGTGAATTAGTTTTTATTCTTTGAGTAAAGAACGTTTTTCAAAAAATAAACCCAGAAGTCATTTTTGATTTTGATATATTTTGAACATAAATATTAGAATTCTTCCGCTAGGCAAGATATGGATGAATGGTTGGATGGATGAATGTATAGGTAAACAGAGTCAAAAGACAACTTTTTTCACAGAGCAAAAAATATTTGTAAAATGTATAGCAGACAAAAGACTGAATCATTAAATATGCAGAAAAGCATATAAAAAACTATGTATAAATAAACAATAATCCAATAGAAAAACGGTTAATGGATGTGAACAGATATTCAAAGGGAAGGAAATGCACATAGCTAATAACCTTAGAAGTATTTCCAATATTCTTTAAAATTAATGAAAGTCAATTTAAAATAATGAAACTCACTTTTTCATTAATCATGTTATGAAAAATCAAGTCTATAATCTCATCGTTGGTAAAGTAGAACGGGGTGACTGATACACTTTGTGTAAGTATAAAATGGTATAATCTTTTGGGAGGTAACCAAGCATTTGCCATACAATTTTTGAATTCATCTATGGACAGGGAGGCCTGCTGTGCTGCGATTCATGGGGTTGCAAAGAGTCGGACACAACTGAGCGACTAAACTGAACTGATCCCATAAAGAAAGACTGGGAATTTTTCTGGGGGTTTTCCCTACAGACTTAATTTATATATTTAACACATTTTTATTGGACACTTACTATGTACCATTCTCTGTGTTAAATGCCAAAATACAGTAGTGACCAAAACAGTCTTTACCCTTAAGGTACCAGCAGTCTAAAATGTGACACTGCTTATGGTAATTTAAACTAAAACAAAACAATGTTACGAGAATCCTCATGTGTTTGTAATCCAGGCAACATAATGTGTTGAAATTATTAAAGAGAATGAGATGTTTAAATGTACTTTGCAGGAATAGCTCACCAACTAATGTGAAGCAGAAAAACAAATCATAGAAAGTACACAGAGCAGTAATTTTCCCCTCAAAACTTATAAAGCACACACATACTCATATACCTAAAAAATAACAAAACATCTGGAAGAATACACACCATTCAAGAGGTCACCTCTGGGCAGATGCATGGGAAATGGTAATGTCAGACTGTTCCTCTTAATTTCATAGAATTCCAAATGGTAATTTTTTCCCATCATGATATGTCAATTTTTAATAATTAAAAAAAAAAACCAAAACTCTATCTCAGGTGCTTTTAGAAAGAGTTCTCTCAAAGGGTCTTCTGTATTTAGTCCCACAGCACACTGAGATCAGTTGGAGAACTCCAAGTTCCCAGGTCCTCCCATGGGGAAGGGATTCCTGCCTAATTAAGCAAACCAGACAGCAGAGAAAGTGCGGGCGCCACCATTTTGCACACTAGAGCTTATGCTGAGAGTTGCTCACACTCCTTAATTGTGAGGCAGTCTATCTCAGCTAGAATTGATTTCATTCTTGAAGTTCAATACCTTCTGGCATTGCTGACTGAGTCTGCCCTCACCTTTGTAGGGTTTTTATTCTAGAAGTCTTTTCTCCCTTGTTCAGTGTTTGAAGGTCCAAGGGGAGAGCTATTATTTATTTTGCAACCCAAAAGTAGTCATAGTTGTTTATTTTAGAATTCTCCCCTTTAGATTCAGTGCTTGAGTCAAACAGGAGGGAAAAAAAAGTGTCTATGGCCTTGACACTTCATTTTGCAAACAAACCTTTTCAGGCATCAGTGATGGCCCCGAGACAGCAGTACTGTGGGCCTCTTAAAACTTCTTTCTTACACAGAAGAGGCTCACAATCTGTAAAGGTTTTGTCAGGGCATTTAAGTAGTCTTGTATTCTACAATGCAATCATACCTACAAATATGATGGATTGTATCTTAGGTGCAATGATTGTTTTCAGTGGGGGGAAAAGCCTCCATAGATGAATTGATACTGGGTTCCATGCTGGGTCTTATGCATTAATCATGAAGTATCATGCTTATGCAAATGTGTAGAAGCCCAATTAGGCAGAGAGCACAGAGCCCTGGGAATAATGTTATGGGCTATTGGGTCTTTGAAATACACTCCTTGGCCAAATTTTCAAAAGCAAAGCAGATTTGAGATGCCTTTTTACTTTTGAAAACAGGTGTACAATTGTCTTCTTACTGCTTATTTCATGCCTTCAACCTTAAAATAAAGCTTTCTCCCAGTTGGCATGATTTTCCCTCATTGCTCAACAGGAGCAGTGGAAATTCTGAATCACTGACAAGAAAATAAAATGTTCATTCAAAATCTAGACGTGCTGAGAATATTGAGGATCCGTCAATATTTGGGGGCTTTGCCACACATCTTGAATGTTTCATATATTCAGTTTTCCTCAGGCAATCTCTGCCATTTCTTATATTTTGTGTGATTAATCAAAATATTCAGGTTTCTGTTTGCAAATCCTCTGCACACAATGCAAATGTTGTGAAGAGAAAATACAAAATACTGGAAGACAAGCTCTCACTTTTATGTATTAGTTTCCATTTTCAAACTTTATTTTGTTAAGTTGAAACTGCTGATGTCTTATCCCTGGCTCTAATTTTCATTCTCTTGTTGGAACTGCTCCATTATTTGGAGAGGATGTAATGATGGGTGGAAATGAGGGATAAAAACAAAAAAGAGTTTAGGGAAGTTTGCTATCCTCCAGTTAAATATCTCTGTCTAAGGTGGTCATTTTGAGTGTGGTTGTGTCTATACTGCTAATTATTCAGATTAGACAGATAAACTGGCAAGTCAAGTGTTGCTATAAAAGTTCATATAGGAGGAAAGACTAGGATTTTTGTTTTTCTTTCAGTCATATGTAATCCTTACCTCTAACTATCTAATTTAACAAAAGTTTCAGACACTTACTTGAACATTTTTTTTACTCAACTGGAAACTGGCTTAGTTCTTAGAACTCCATTTCCTTCATGAAAAATGTCTGGGCAATGGTTGATTGGCAGGTCATTTACTATATAGCCCTTGCTTCCAATATAGCTCTCTGCTGATGGCTGGGGGTGAGTAGAAGATGGGCAGAGAATAGAGAGAGAAGGAGGGGGAAGAATGGGGGGACATGGGGTTGAAGAGGAGAGAAGACTAGCAGGTTGAGAGAGAGAGAGAGGAAGAGACAGACTTTCTTTATAATGTTTGGCAGTGGAAGTTAATGTCTGGAAAACTCTCCTTTGGGAGGAGAAAAGACTTCCTGACTTTTAAAAATGGTGTTAATCCACTATTCTGCTTTTTAGAATGCCCCTGGCTATGTGAGTAGCACTTCCAATTAGATCTGGTTGAAAAGTTTGTACAGAAATCTAAAGCCCTCCAAATGCAATTTATTACATTAGGTTGTTCAACAAAAGATTGGCTTCTCTTAGCCCAAATCACATTCCAGCCTTGGTAAGTTGGTTCAGTACATCTTTTCTGACATAGCTTCTTAATCTTGGCAACAAAATCATCTCCTTTTCCTCTCTCTCTCTCTTTTCTTTCTCTTTCACACACACACAGACACACACACAGACTCACACACACAACTTTGATAATTAAAAAACATTTAAGCCATTACTGCCCCTCACTTGATGAAAACAGTAGGAAAAGAATTCGCTATGTAATATTGTTTCAGTGGAGAAACTCATTTCTAAATATATTATTAAAAAACCAGGACCAGCAAGTGGACTTTGTAGGCCATGTCCTGTATCTCCCATGACTTTTGAGCAGCTATGGAAAGAGAGCTGCACCCATTGACCTAAAGCAGGACTTAATACACAGCTAGGGCCCTCCCCTCATCTCCAAATGTGGAAAGTCTCCCCCTCCCTACTGGCACTGTCCTCCCTGAAATGGAGCCTACAAACAAAAGGATCAAACAGTGAGAGAAAGGCCATACTACACTTCCCAGAAAAACATCTGATTTCTATTTTGGGTAGGTTTATTTAGGTGTTTTCTGTTTCCATAGCAAATAAGGAAGCAGCAGCAACTGGAGCAATAAGGTGATAAAAATTGTGTTGTCAAGTTGAAATTAGTCAAGCGGAAATTAATAAAACCTCCAGAGCTTTCTTCTCCACAAACAAGGTCATAAAGGAGATTTTTGTGTCAATGTTTCACTTGTTTGCTTGCTGTTTGTTATTGTTCTGATTTTTGTGTTTACTATGCAAGACAAGTATTACTTCCCAAGATGGTCTGGAGCAAAGGGACAGAGTGATGCTTGGAGCTGAGAGACAAGTAAAATCATATCCTAAAGGATAAATGCTGTGATCTAGTTAAATGGAACTCTTTCAGACAGGATAGCCCTGCCAGCAGAAGGTAGTGATCAGTCCCCACAGAAATGCAGAGAAAGAAGAAAGGACGGGCTAACTTTCACCATCCCATACCACTCATCTCTTATATCAGATAAGTCCCCCAACTCTGTAACTGATCCTGAGAAAAGTATCTTGGCCTGGCCCTGCCAGTTAATGGCTAGCAAATTTACTCCTCTCCTAGTTGGCGGCAGCGAGCCGTTCTCCGTTTACTGTCTTCGCTTCTTTCCTTACTCTATTTAGCCTTTCCTTCTAATTAGAACACATAACAGCAGTTCTCAAAGTGTGGCCTGGGGACACTTGAGAGAGACCCAGGATCCTTTCAGGAGGTTCTTGAGGTCAGAATTACATGTTGGTAGTGTTGTCTTTTGTACTCTTAATCACTCACAAGTGTGCAGTAGAGTTTTCCAGAAGCAATATGAAGTGTGATATCATGACAGACTAACTGCAGAAGCAGATTTGAGATCCCAGCTGTCATTTATTAACAGACATTAAAGAAATTTGAAAAAATGTAAAACAATGCCCATATTCTTACTAATTTTTTGTCTTTTGGAAAATGAAATGATCTTTCATTAAAATATGTTGTTTGCCTTAGCTTATAATGTTATATATAAACAACAGTGTTGTTTTAAACTGTTAGTAAATCAATGTTCTTAAATTTTCTGAGTCTTAATTCCTAATGTGATAAATGCTGACAGACATAACCAACATAAACACAAAGGTCTTCAATATCCTCCCAAATTTTTAAGACTCTTATGGGATCTTGATACCCAAACATTTGAGAATCTTTGGCCTACAGAATGAGCTGAGCAGACTGACATAGAAAGGGACACCTTTAGAAAGTGCCACAGAGTACTTGTAGATTTAGCACAGGTGGACTTTGCTTTATAATAAAAGTGTATTAATACTGGAATTCATATGAAAGATAAATTTCATTAAAAGATTTTGATGAGGTTCTTTAAAGTACATCACACTTTGAATGTTTAAGTTATGACTAGTTTTTAAAACCCTAAATGCATTTTCTAAGAACACATGTAGTTAGCTTGGTGAACACCCTGGCCCTGACCTGTGGATTTATTGTAACATTTTTTAGATATGAGACAAATAATAGTAATTTAACTGGACTTAAAGATAACGAAGCTGAGAAATCTCTATTTGGCCATTTTGTACAAAGAATTTAAAACCTAAAATAAGAGGTAGAGAAAGTGAACGTGTGTCTGCCTCTAGAAGGAAGAGATTAATATCCTCTTCAGAACCAATTGATTTCAGCATGCATTTTTTTTTTTAAAGTAGAAATAAGAACAAAGAACCATCCGAGCAGAAACTAGATTATTCTGCCAAATTTGCAACGGAGTGTTGCTATTTGAGGTATTACTAATAAAAAATTAGAGCAGGGAAACTCGATTAAAATTGGTTTGGGGAGAATCAAAGGAGGGAAGGACTGAGAAACAGAAATCCACAGCTGGGTCTGGAGACCTGAAGAGACAGCTGTTCAACTCAGAATTAAAGAATGGGGGTGGAGTCCAGTAAAGAAAGGCTGAACTTGAACCTCACAAGAGCCAAAGATGCTAAGTGTCCTAGGAGAAAAATGAAAGAAATAGTTAATGAATGAGTCAAAAAGTTTGTGGTTATTTCATAACAAGAACTGTGTGCATGAGGGAAGTATATATATATATGTATATATATATATATATATATATATATATATATATATGGTGTGTTTGAGTGTGTGTGTGTTTGGTGTTGGTGCCCAGGTGTTCAGACCTTGTAGCACATGTCCTTGGAGAAGGCGATGGCACCCCACTCCAGTACTCTTAGCCTGGTAGGCTGTGGTCCATGGGGTCGCACAGAGTCAGACACGACTGAGCGACTTCACTTTCACTTTTCACTTTCGTGCATTGGAGAAGGAAATGGCAACCCACTCCAATGTTCTTGCCTGGAGAATCCCAGGGACTGGGGAGCCCGGTGGGCTGCCGTCTATGGGGTCGCACAGAGTCGGACACGACTGAAGCGACTTAGCAGCAGCAGCAGCAGCATGTGTCCTTGATGGCAGGGAGCTTGCAATATTGGCAGGCCCTGAATATGGTCCATCCTGGGGGGTAAGAAGTCGAGGGACCCAGAGACACATGGTTCTGAATGTCTCGGCTTTGCAGAAGGAAAAATGAGTATACATACTTTTATGATTTCTGGAGCACTGTTCTTATCCACAGAGTGGCCACAGTCACCTATAAGAATCCTGTTTGGACAGCAATTGAAAGTGCCATGTTTTTCAGCAAGGTCTACTAATTCTGACATTTTATTTTTAGCCATTTGGATCGTCGACATTTGACTGGCTCTCAAGTTTACTATCAAAAGATGGCTTTTGCTTCTCCACAGTTATAATATTTGCTAAACTAATTTTTATCAAATTTCTTAAAATGCCATCATCTTTAGCCGAGGAAAGGGCAAGGAAGATCTTTCTTCAAATGAGAGCTCCACAAATGGTTAGCATGAAACATCTCGGCCATCATAGATGTGGCTGTAGCCTCTACTTAAATTTTCCATTTAATTTGTTCTGTTTAGTGTATGCCACATCTATATGTGGCTAAATTGTAGCTGCCTAAAATCAGAGCTAAGTAATAGCACTGAAGCTTTTTATATGGGTAAATTACATGATGGGAAAGAAAAAGCACCATTCTTCCTGCTCACATACTATAGGTTCCAAGAATTATGAGAAATGATTTCTAAAATGTAGTATTTAATCTGTGTTATCATTCCTAGGTTATCCAGGGATCTTAGTGACTTATAACCCATATGTACAAGCATGCTCATGTAAGCAAATATCCTGTTGAATGCTGCTTAAGAAACATAGGAAAGAATGAAGTGTGGGGAAAAACTTTAAAAAACAGAATCTGAACTGAGAAACTTGATCTAACAGAGCACTTAAGCAACTGTAAGGAAACAAGCTAAGAAATCTTCCAATCAGAATGAAAGAGAATGGTAGGGATGAGAGAAGCAAGCTTCTATGGAAAAACGAGCTAGGGCTGAAAAAGCTTAACAGAAACACACACACACAAAATAGGCCCTCGTCTTACAAACTTTACAAAAATTTTGGAGAAAAGTTCAAGTTCTTTGATAATTGCAGAACCATAGGAATCTCATTTCTAATAAGGAATGCTAATACCACTGAGTACCTGCAGTTAGTGATCAGACATTCCTCTTGGAAAAGTTCTTCATAAAAAGAAGGTAAATTTAATGATTGGAATCTTGCCAAACATACTTAAAATCATTTTTATTTTCTTTCTAACTCCAGTGCCATGAGCAGGCGGATAAGGCAATGGCACGCCACTCCAGTACTCTTGCCTGGAAAATCCCATGGACGCAGGAGCCTGGAAGGCTGCAGTCCATGGGGTCGTGAAGAGTTGGACACAACTGAGCAACTTCCCTTTCACTTTTCCACTTTCATGCACTGGAGAAGGAAATGGCAACCCACTCCAGTGTTCTTGCCTGGAGAATCCCAGGGACGGGGGAGCCTGGTGGGCTGCTGTCTATGGGGTCACACAGAGTCGGACACGACTGAAGTGACTTAGCAGCAGCAGCAGCAGCCATGAGCAGGAGGCACCTGAGGGTGGCTTTCCTTGCTTAGGGCCGTTGTCCACTTTACTTTAACTTGAATGTTTAATAGTTTCATGGGTTCAAAGTTTGTTCCACTTTTAGGCATTTTCCAAGTTTAGGAGCATAACTATATTACAAGTGAAGACTATCCCCAAAACTTTTCTGGATGAGAAATGATTTTAAGAATATTTTGAGAATGTACAACAAAGAGAAAAGAGCCTAGAAAAGTGGTGACATAGTAGTGAAATTATTCAATTTCAAATGTAAGATTCAAATCCTGACCCCCACCCCACCCCTCAAAAAGACCTTTCTTCATAGCCTAGATGGTGATTATTGTTATCTGGCCACTAGCTTTCTATAGGGTCCCAGCTAGAAAATGGTTCCAGATATTCTTCTAAATCAAAGATCTTAAATGTTTTGGACCATGACTCTCTTGGGCCTTCTGTGTACTCCTCAGAATAATGTTTTGACAAAGACAGTTATATTGAATGGTAATACACAAATTCAGAATATATCCATATTCTATCCATGTAATGGATTCATTCTGAAGCTAGGGCCAAAAGAATCTCCTGATAAACTAGATCTGGCCTGAGAGAGGGAAGGGTGAAAAATGACTGCAAACTTTTGGGTAGAACAAATGGCTAGATGGTGTGTCCACAAACTTAATATCTTTACTGGACACTTGGAGAGATACAGAGGAAGCAACAGTGGTCTGTTGCCTTTCAGAATTTTTTCTCATTATTAGCTGTCCACTAATAGTCAAGGCTATGGTTTTTCCAGTGGTCATGTATGGATGTGAGAGTTGGACTGTGAAGAAAGCTGAGTGCCGAAGAACTGATGCTTTTGAACTGTGGTGTTGGAGAAGACTCTTGAGAGTCCCTTGGGCAGCAAGGAGATCCAGCCAGTCCATTCTAAAGGAGATCAGTCCTGGGTGTTCTTTGGAAGGACCTATGCTGAAGCTGAAACTCCAATACTTTGGCCACCTTATGTGGCCTCATTGGAAAAGACTCTGACCCTGGGAGGGATTGGGGGCAGAAGGAGAAGGGGACGACAGAGGATGAGATGGCTGGATGGCATCACCGACTCGATGGACATGAGTTTGAGTGAACTCCAGGAGTTGGTGATGGACAGGGAGGCCTGGCGTGCTGCGATTCATGGGGTCACAAAGAGTCGGACATGACTAAGCGACTGGACTGAACTGAACTGAAGTCTGTTTTACTGGGCTTTCTGTTTTTCCTTCAGATGGAATTTATAATGAGCCTTGATGGGAAAGGAAACTAGTTAAAAAATGGCCATTTAGAAGCTCATTCTTCAATGCAATGTGATTTATTTGTTCTATCTATGCTTTCCTTTATTGGCCATTAGTTGAGTTATTAAATATTTTTCAAGCTGAAACAATGTTAGTTCCTTACATGGCTGCCATTCATGGTCAGATACTCTCTGAGGGTCTGTTCTTGGCCAGCCACAGCTTAATGCTTGATAAGATGTAAATAATTCAAAGAAGCCAATGGAGAAAGCCACAAGCCCTCACTGTGCGCTTAGCAGGTTCTGGGTAACACTGACATGGATAGTACACCTTTATCTAGAACATGTTGGATTTGTTTTTTTATTTCTGAATGTATCTGATTATTGTTTCTTGTGTATTTCTTTGGAGTAGTTAATGAAATGTCCAAGGTCAACTCTCATCAAGGGGCAAGAAGCTGAGAAGTGTCAGCTTACAGCCCTCCTGATCACAGCCAGATACTCAATGATAGAACACTGGGTCAAACCTGTGGTGGGGGCTTCAGTTCCAGAGTTTAACTGTCTTAGTTGGTTCAGAGAAGAGGAGATGGAGAGCTCACTGTATTTGCCTTGAATTGATTCCTGCTTTATGTTTGAAACTGCTGGGCTTATAGTCCAGATTGTTTTAGAAAACTCTGTTCTCTGGAATTATTGTCATTCAGTCGCTCAGTCATGTCAGACTCTTTACAACCCCATGGACTGTAGCACACCAGGCTTTCCTGTTCTTCACTATCTCCTGGAGTTTGCTCAAACTCATGTCCATTGAGTTGACGATGCCATCTGATTTAGGGCTGTCAGTAAGGAGAGAAAGAGTAGGGCCATATGAGATGAAATTTAAACTGCCGATAAAAGGAAAATGATGCTAATTTATACCACGCTGGGATTTTTTGAATGTGTGTTCACCTTCCTTCAGTCTGGGAATTTGGGTTTCAAGTTTTTAAGTAGGTATACTCTAACAGGATTGCTTTGCTTTTCTGAAAATAAATGTAAATGTTTCAAAACTAATGTGTGCCAGAGAAGATAAAAGTCATAAAAAGTATGACTGACAAAGGGTATTGTGGACTTAGAAGAGAGAGAAAAGAGGAAGTCATTGGGGGAGAGAAAAGGCATGAGAAGAAAGAAGACAAGAAGTAAAGGGGGGGAAATCTGTTCCTATTCCTTTATTTGTGCAATTCTAAAACCATTGGAACCAAAATGAAGAAAACCATAGAGAACAATGAATTCCCTCTTCACCACGTACAATGTGTAATTCTTTCTTTCAGTTAAGGATATATAATATCAACTCCAGGCAAAAGCATAAAGTGAGATTATTTCCACAGGCTTTCTATTCCTCTTTCATTGGATGTAGTCATAATATGCACAATGGCACTCAACTCAAGCTCCCTGAAAATGTCCATGTGGGTGTGATGAATTTTCTCTGACCTCCCTAAAAATATACTTGTCCAGTGCCACAGGCTTTCAGAGCCCCAGATATGACTAGACCTGATTAAATCTTGTAAAAAAAAAAAACAAACCCTCTAAATCATAGGATTAAGTCCTTTAACTAGATAATTATCTAAATAATAGGCAATAATTTCTAGATAATAGCTGAACTCTTAACTCATTCTAGACAGTATTTTCATTTTAAGAAGCCACTCTCATGCCTTATCAGGAAGAAAGGAGCATGACCATTTTAGACAGTGTATGAGAATGGTAATAAAGATGTATTTTGACATGATAATCCTGTCGGCTTTCTTTAAACCTCACCTTTAGGTGACTACCTGTTCAGGCACAGGAAATAATATAGGAAAATAGTGGGAAGACTATAGGCTATAGTCATACAGATTATAATGTGTCCTCCAGATTTTCCATCATTTAAAATTACAAAATGATTAGGACATAGCTGTTGATGAAGAGAGTACACAGAATTTGGGATTATATTTATGCTTAAAGTAATTTAGTTAATACTTTTAGGAACTTTATATGAAACTCTCAATTTCTTAATTATTCTATTTCACAGGATTAAAAGAAACAGGCTTTAATTGCAATAGAAGAATTTTATTTAGGACCCAAGGTTATTTTTTTAGGTTCTACCTTCTGGAACCTCAAATTTGAAGACTGGGCAATTTCTGCCTCTGTAGATTTTTATGACCAGGTTAGATTGCTCTCTTGATTGGCTGGTTTGCTTATCAGCCTGATGACATGCATAAGTTTTCTTCTAACACTAGGATTTGAAACCTGTGGTTCTTCCCAGCCCTGTCCTCTCCTCACACAACCTAGGAGCAGCCAAGATGGTAGTTCTTTCTTGGCTGCAATTTCCCTCAAGGAATGTCAAGAATTTACTGAAATCTCTGCCTAATTGTGGAGAATAAATTCTCATGCTGCTCCTCTACAAATATTTCAAATTATTTGCCTAACAGTAAATTAGACCTGACACGTTAATTGGTTTAGGGAGCCATGCATGGTGTTTGCTCATTTGTGACTAATTTTTAATACATTAGTATTTTTGAAGGAAAAAAAAAAAGATCTAGTTGGAGAAAACTGGGTCCTGCAACTTCTGTTATCAGGGAGACTACAGACACTAAAATTAGTGTGAGAAACACACAGGTGGCTCATTTCAGACCTGGCTGATGACACCCATGACCTCAAACACATAATTTTACTTCTTCCTTCCTGAGGTTTTTTTCCTCCACTAAAATAGATCTAATAATACCACATACCAGTCTCATAGGAAAATTGACAGAATTAGATAATAAAAATGGTGGGGAATAGTTGTTGAAAAGAGCTCAGGGCCTTCTCTTCTGCTGTGTGGAACTATCTGACCCACCCAAATCCATTCTTTCAATGACTGTTGAGCTAAATGTAATCTCTTAGGATGGAGAAGCTGCCCCCGCTTCCTACTTGGGTCCTCTTCTGCTTTCCTGACTTGATGATTGAATCACTTATCACAATGTTGATCACCTACATCTCCTTTTTGGTGGCATACATATGAAGTCCTTCGACAGTGAGAGTTGTAAGCTTTCCTTCCTTTTTGGTGGCAGAGAGATAGCATTGTTCTGCACCTTTTTCAGTGAACCAGGCAAACGATAGCATGCTCGCAAAAGCCATGGGATCATTTGGTAATAGTACATCTTGTAGTCATGTGTCTTTGTTTTTTCCTTCAGTCTCCTTTTTCTTAGGACTGGTATTTGGTGACTGATGGAGTAGAGTTGGGCACATCAAAAGGCGGCGTCTCACAATGAACACAATTTATTCTTCCTTTGAGTCACACTATCAGCCATAAACAGAGATATTTGGTAACTGTGTAAGCTTTTTGAATATTTTTAAAACATATTTTTAACATAGAGCTACAGATAGACTGGCTTCCCAGGTGGCTCAGTGGTAGAGAATCTGTCTGCCAGTTCAAGAAACACAGGAGACATGGGTTTGATGCCTGGGTTGGGACGATCCCCTGGAGGAGCAAATGGCAACCCATTTCAGTATTCTTGCCTGGGAAATCCCATGGACAGAGGACCCTGGTGGGCTACAGTCCATGGGGTCGCAGAGTTGGCTATGACTGAGTGACACACACATGTACTCATGCACAGAGAGACTGGAACTTGGTATATAGTTAAGCAAGCTCTTTGCATTTAGGAACTACTTAGATTCACAAACGCAGGCCATTAAATGTAGATAGTTAGATGGATGTATCAATACACATGTAGATATATAATGATTTTTATTTGTGAAAGATCAAAGATAATAGTGTTATCCCTACCAATAATTCCATTCTCTGGCTCAGCAAGGGAACTAGGGAGAAAGCATTTTCTTTCGATTTCTAATTTTAGCTGTAGAAATTGAGGCATAAGCCAGAGCCACACACATGCATACAAAGGGCTATAGAACATGTGGCATGAAAGATATTAGCTACTTGTGTTGGTTGGATAGACACATTGTATAGTCAGTCATTTTTAGAATGAGAAGTGAGAGATATTTAAAAATTCATCTTTAGTGGAATTGAATTGTTCTTGGTCATTGATATTCCATTTTGCATCATCTAATTAATTCTTACTGCTTGAGTCTGCATCCTGGGGTGATTTAAAATAAGTAAATACATAACGAGTTTTCATTTGCTCCGAGATGTTGACTCACTGAGTGATCCTATAGACTAGCTTCTATCTTTTCATCCAGGATTCCTTCCTTCTCTCTCTTTTCTTTATAAACAGACACAAACACACCCTGATTATCATATGCCTCTCTTACTAAAATTTTGAGTGTATTTTTGTAAAAAGTGTTATGTTTTATGAAAGACTGAATTAATATAATATTTTTAGAAAACAACAATTTCAAATGACACAGTAAGCAACTATAGGAATACAGTGTTTTTCTTACTGTTTAGCATTTTAAGAAATATAGCCTTGAAAATTCTAATAGCTATTTCAGTGTCCAATTTTATAAATTCTGCTTCCCCCAAAAATAGTAGCAAAAAAATAAATATCAAAGCCCAACTCCTACAATATCTAAACAGATAACTTTGTCAGATAGGTCAACTACATGGTCACTTCTGCATTTCTAATTTTGTACCATTGTTATTTAGAAGCTTTCACTCTTCAAACAATAGATTGGGGGCTCAAGCAAGCAAATATTTTGGGCTTGTTCTGACATGGTGCTTTGGCCCTTGAACTAGGAAGTGAAGTGGAATAAAAACAAAACAAAAAACTGATGCAATCCCTTTTTGCCTCTTTCCCTATCCAAAAGGATAAACTCTAATCAGTCATCATAGCTTCTAATTTCTAGGAAAAGAAAAGAGAGAAAGTGATTTTTTAAAAAGACAAGACAGGAAAAAATGAGTGATGAGTAGTAGGAAAGCTTGCTGCAAAGTAATGAAATTAGTGCTCTCTAAGTACCTAATTGGAAAAGGCAATGGCAACCCACTCCAGTACTCTTGCCTGGAAAATCCCATGGATGGAGGAGCCTGGAAGGCTGCAGTCCATGGGGTCGCTGAGGGTCGGCCACGACTGAGCGACTTCACTTTCACTTTTCCCTTTCATGCGTTGGAGAAGGAAATGGCAACCCACTCCAGTGTTCTT
Organism: Bos indicus x Bos taurus; assembly: GCF_003369695.1. NCBI lineage: Eukaryota > Metazoa > Chordata > Mammalia > Artiodactyla > Bovidae > Bos > Bos indicus x Bos taurus. The sequence continues at coordinate 36,504,723 of NC_040096.1, read as the reverse complement.
GCCTGGAGAATCCCAGGGATGGGGGAGCCTGGTGGGCTGCTGTCTATGGGGTCACACAGGGTCACACACAACTGAAGTGACTTAGCAGCAGCAAGTACCTAATGGCTCAGCAGTAAAAAGTTTGCCCATAGTGCAGGACACTCAGGTTTGATACCTGGGTCAGGAAGATCCCCTGGAGAAGGAAATGGCAATGCACTCCCATAGTATTCTTGCCTGGAAAATGCCATAGACAGAGGAACCTAGCGGGATACAGTCCATGGGGTTGCAAAAGAGTCAGACACGACTGCACAACTGAACAACAAAGCACCGAGTATATTTGAATGTCATTTTATTGTATTCCAACTTAAGACATTTTAGAAATTTTAAATTATAATAGTCTTCAGAAAGAAAATGAAGAGATGGAAGGATTGCTGCCTTCTAAAAAAATGTGGCAGGGTGAGTTGAGCCTACAGCAGAGGAGGGGGTGGATTATGAAGCCTTAAGGTAGGATGGCTGGAGAAGGAAATGGCAACCCACTCCAGTGTTCTTGCCTGGAGAATCCCAGGGACGGGGGAGCCTGGTGGGCTGCCGTCTATGGGGTCGCACAGAGTTGGACACGACTGAAGCGACTTAGCAGCAGCAGCAGCAGTAGCAGCAAGGTAGGATGAACTATGTGGCAGAAACCCAACAGCCTGCAAAAAGCAAAGATGGACAAAAGCCGAGTCAGCATGAGTGAGTTGGCCAAAGCCACATCAAAGCATTCACTAGCCAGGAGTGAGCATGAAAGCAAATATGGTGTCCACTAAGCAGTAGAGAGTGCCATCCTGCCAGAGACCAGGTGATGCTCTTCTTAAACTCTTGGGGACCTGTATGACACCGGAGTTGCCCTCCACCCTTGTCTTGTGTCAATAAGACATAAGCCACAGACCATATCATGTTCAATTAGTACCCTGGGAAAAAAGCAAGGAATGAAGAGGACATCTGTGAAACTGAGTTTTTTGTTGTCCGACAAAGATATTACTATCTGAGAGGACTACTTTGATTATTGAACGAGAAGGCCTGTTAAATATATTTTTTCCTCCTAATCAGAGAATATTGTTTTAAAGGAAACTATAGGGACCATCAAGGCAACACATTTTCTGTGCATATCAAGTCTCAATTAATGCAATTTTTAAAAATGCATTTGGGAAAGCTATCCCTTTTTTGAAAGGGATGCTATTCTGTGTGTGGAGTGGTGAGAGCCTGCATACATTATTTTTCCAATATAAACATTTAAAAAATATTTCTGTACTATTTACAATCTATTTGGTTCCTCCATCTTTGCATATGAGGGTTACTTGGAGAGCTTTAAAATATACCCCTCTCCAGGTTTGACCAATTAAGTCACAGGGTCCCTAGACAGTTCTGATGTTTATTTGGGGTTGAGAAACATTGGTCTAGTCCTTCAGGAAGGATCTTGTGAGCCATATATGCATCACTCTTCTAAATCTGGGATAGTTTCAGTACCATTAGCATTGCAGAATGACTGCCAACTTTGTTCTGCACATTTAAGAAAGGTTGACTTTCAAAAGGGTAAATGTTTTTCAATTTTTTAACATCTAGTTAAGGTTGTCCTTGCCCATACTAATGATTTGATGCCTGACAAAAAGCACTGGAGTTTTACTATATTCTCACCCTTGTCTCATAGAAGGCAATGGCACCCCACTCCAGTACTCTTGCCTGGAAAATCCCATGGATGGAGGAGCCTGGTGGGCTGCAGTCCATGGGGTCCCTAACAGTCAGACATGACTGAGCGAGAAGGAAATGGCAACCCACTCCAGTGTTCTTGCCTGGAGAATCCCAGGGACGGGGGAGCCTGGTGGGCTGCCATCTATGGGGTCGCACAGAGTCGGACACGACTGAAGCGACTTAGCAGCAGCAGCAGCAGCAGCAGCACCCTTGTCTATTAATTCCCACCTTCCACTCTGAAAGGCAATTGCAATTTAAGTAAATGAAGAAAACCTGGGAAAAGGCCTGTCTCTGATCCACTGTTCTTCCAATCAGCACAGACAGCATCCTCTTCAATCCAACAAATACACCAACGCTGATGATTTTAGGTTTTTAATCCTTTGTGTCTGGTAAGTAGTATTTATTTTTATACATAGCAAGCCATTTATAAAATGATAAACCCAGTATTCAGACAGTCAGGGAAACCATTCAAATCCTTACCCAAGACTCTCTGGTTAGAAGGATTTATTTAGGTTCTGAGACTACCTTCCACTCAAAGAAACTCCTTCAAATCCATGGGTACTCAGATTTATTTGCTTGGATTTAATACTATGTTTTAGCACTGAGTTCCTTTTTTTGGACCATGAACTTTGAACTTTTTCTTAAAGTACTGACTTTTATTATGGAGATTTAGCTACTGGGTAGAACTCAGCAACTTTGGATTTACTTAACTTTGACATGGTCCTAAGAACACACTGGCAACCCCCTGCCCCCCCACCCCCACACTGTGCATTCAAATAGCCTTGCCTGAAAAGCTGAACCAACAAATCTTTAACAGTTACAAGAGTAATGTGTATTGAGAGGCAGTTACTGGATAAAAATTGGGTTCAAGATGATTTTCAATCGAGCTGATTCAAACAAAACCAGAGAAATGTCATAAAAATATAATTTTACACACAAGAAGCACATTCAGAGGCTGCTGTTGCAATATTAATGGACATTCTTCCCCTTCCTATTTTCCATCAAAAATTTTAGCCATAGGAACTAAAGTGAAAGAGCTGTTACTGTATTTTAAAGCTTGGACGAGGATTTTAAGAGTAGCAGCTTAGAAAAGACCACAGCTTCGTACAGTCAAAATATTAAACCTTGTCTCCTGTCATTGGACTTCAGAATTATAAATTACGAAGTGTCTAGGAAATCTAGTGAAATATGTATGAAAAAACTTTGAAGAGAATTTTTTAGAAATGATCTTAATATCAGAGAAAGATCTCAGAGTTGTATATATTTGGGGGAAAAAACCCAACCCTATAAACTTTTCCATATATATTGGATTTATTATATTTCTCCAAAGCAATTTGAAAGGCACTGAATTATGTTCCCTTTCAGCTTCCAAAAAAATAAAAACACCGTGAGTAATAAAAGCAGAAAAGTTGACTCTGAAATTCATTTTCGTATAGATTTATAGGAAAAATGCTTTGATGTCTTTTCCATTCCCTTGCCAGTTTAAAAAAAAAGAAAAAAGAAAGAAAGAAAAGGGAATGTCTATTAAATTTAACATAAAAAAACCCTACTCTTCAAACCTCATTTATCTTTGATGAGCCCTGGGCAGAGTGCCATAATAACACTATGGCACATTATAAGAATTCTATAATCATTCAGACTCTCTTCCCTTTCTTTTATAATCAGCTGAGTGTTGTTATTGGCCTTCCCTCTAACAAAGTTAGCAAGGCTAGGCTGACACTTTACGCAGTGCGGGCTGTGGTACACAAAAGGGAGCTGAAAGAGGATTTCAACATGTCTCGGCAAGGAAATCCTCATTTTGGCATTTAGGAAACTTTCTGTGGTATGTTAGGAGCTAATGTCTTAATTAAGTGAGACTTCTCAGAGATGCAGGAGGTCCTACTGGTGTTAAGCGGAATCTGCCAATGCCCCTGGGCCATTGGTGGGAAAGTAGATACCTTGGGCTTTTCTGAAAGCTCAGTGCATGTGAACTGCTCAGACCTCACAAATGTAAGTCCTGGCTCAATCCTGGTTCTCATTGTTTCCTCTAGGCATCATGAAAGCTCAAACATGGAGGGCTCCAGTTAACATTTAGACTGTAGTTATGTTTCAAATCAAGTAGAAAACCCGAGGTGAATGGATTTAGCACATACAAACTTTCCCTCTGTATTTCTCTTTCTAGCCATCTGAATAAGAATATTTTCATTAACTGAAAATCCTGATTATCAGCTAATCAAATCAACTTTTTAAAACAGGAAGTCATCAATTATTCTAACAGTCAAATGTCAGATCAGTTTGATGAAACTAGGTTTGAGTCTGAAATTTAATTTTGTATTAATATTTAGCCATTGTGTCTACTGGAGGAAGTTTAGGTCTCTGTTTTACCCTTAAGAAATAATGTACTTGTTCAGTTCAATACGGTCACTCAGTCGCGTCCTACTCTTCGCGACCCCATGAATCGCAGCACGCCAGGCCTCCCTGTCCATCACCAACTCCCGGAGTTCACTCAGACTCACGTCCATCAAGTCAGTGATGCCATCCAGCCATCTCATCCTCTGTCGTCCCCTTCTCCTCCTGCCCCCAATTCCTCCCAGCATCAGAGTCTTTTCCAATGAGTCAACTCTTCGCATGAGGTGGCCAAAGTACTGGAGTTTCAGCTTCAGCATCATTCTTCCCAAAGAAACCCCAGGGCTGATCTCCTTCAGAATGGACTGGTTGGATCTCCTTGCAGTCCAAGGGACTCTCAAGAGTCTTCTCCAACACCACAGTTCAAAAGCATCAATTCTTCAGTGCTCAGCCTTCTTCACAGTCCAACTCTCACATCCATACATAACCACTGGGAAAACCACAGCCTTGACTAGATGGACCTTTGTTGGCAAAGTAATGTCTCTGCTTTTGAATATGCTATCTAGGTTGGTCATAACTTTCCTTCTAAGGAGTAAGCGTCTTTTAATTTCATGGCTGCAGTCACCATCTGCAGTGATTTTGGAGCCCTAAAAAATAAAGTCTGACACTGTTTCCCCATCTATTTCCCATGAAGTGATGGGACCAGATGCCATGATCTTCGTTTTCTGAATGTTGAGCTTTAAGCCAACTTTTTCACTCTCCACTTTCACTTTCGTCAAGAGGCTTTTTAGTTCCTCTTCACTTTCTGCCATAAATCTGGCTTATAGACTTGCTGATGATACTAGGGAGGGAAAAAAACAAACAAACTTGGATAGAGGAGAATTTCAATAAAGCAGTTCTCTTGGCAAAGGTAGATAGTCTCTCAGGATAGGCTGTTTGTTTCCTTGGTTCAAGTCCTGGTCAGTTGATCTTAGACAAAAGTTTCCAAACTGCCTCTAGTCATTTGTTCTTTCTATATATATATACAGCTGCCAGGAGTTGCATTCTGAATACAAATCGGATGCTATTCATGACTGTTTATGCCAGTTCATACTCAATCGCATAATGCTTACAGTACTTAGCACTTAGATTCATTTTCAATTACTGAGGACAATATGATGTATTAGTGCTAGCTGGAACTAGTCCAGTGTGTTTTAGTTGTTTTTGTTTGTTCATTTCTTTCTTTCTGGAGCTTAGAAATCTGTTGGCTTTCCGTCCTCTCTTTATACCAGTTTCGTCTGGATATAGTGTAGGGTTCTTTGCAGTTTTGCTTTGAAAAGTGTTGTGTTGAGTTTTTTATACTTCAATGTACAGATGCTAAATAGAGGTCCAGAATAGTGAAATGACTTGACCGAGGGCACACACTGTTTTGTTTTTAATTATTTATTCATTTTATTTTTGGTTGCCTGGGTCTTCCCTTGCTGCCTGCAGGCTTTCTCTAGTTGCAGCAAGTCGGGGTTACTCTTCTTTGGGAGGTGAAGGCTTCTCATTGTGGTGGCTTCTCTTGTTGCTGAGCACAGACTCTAGAGCATTTAAGCTTCAACAGTTGTGGCTGGAGGGCTTAGTTGCACTGTGGCATGTGGAATCTACCCAGACTAGGGATGGAACCCAAGTCCCCTGCACTGGCAGGTGGATTTTTGTCCACTGTGCCACCAGGGAAGTCCCTCACCCTGGTTTTTATTTATTGCCCATCCTAGTATTATGCTTCTTTTCAGTTAAAACTAGTTTGTTTTCAAGTTTAGCTTCTTTAATTTGAAGCCCCATCTATCACCATTAGTTGCCCGATGACTGATAAAATCACAGTTGAAGATCATTGCAATCATTCATGTACATCTGTTGCCAAATTGAGATATCTGGAGCACTTAATTTGTTACGTTTCACGGACACAGGCTTGCCCTCTAAACAAGGCTCTAGGGCACCACTCCTGTCCCACATTTCCTTGTAAAACTGCCTCTGAGGAATCTGATGCATGACTTGTCAGGCTTTCTTCCAGTAAACCCAGGCTAGACTGCCTAACCTCAGCCTACTTGGTTTCTTGCCACAGATAGAAACATTAGCATGCGAGTTGCATTACAAGTCGAAGGAGTTGTGAAAACTTTGACAATTTCCTAAATTGAAGCCAAGATTATCTAATTATTTTCCTTGACATGTGTGTTGTGACTTATGCCATTAAAATGTGGATTGTAATTCTCTTCGCACGATTCTTGGAATCACCATTATTGTTAGCACTTACTTATGAAAGTGGAATAATTTGGGGGGATTTCTTCTCAGAACATTTCCCTATTCTAGGTCTTCATTTAGTGACTTTTTAAGATAAATGTAATCAATGTTTAACAGTCTAGTGTGAAAGAAACAGTATAATTCAGTGAAGAGATCCCTGGATCCAAAATATGTTGGCTCAAGTGTAGGATCTGCCACTTAATAAACCTGATTTGGATCACGTTGCTTATGTTCCTGATTTTAGTTTCCCTAATTTTTGAATGGGAATAATAATCCCTGTGTGTTATTAAGGGACTTTGTGAAAACAAAATAATCTAAGCAATCCTTTTTTTTTTTTTTTTTAATTGGAAAGTGGTCACCATACAGATGTAATATTCCATGTCGATCCATCTCCCAAACCAAAACACTGGAAGATAGACTTTCAAAAATAGACAACCATGTAATGACACAAGGCCAGGATTAGATATAAGAAAACAAGTTATTTAAATAGGAACAGAATAACAGAAGTTAGAATGGATGGAGTTCATGAAAAACCAGTTTTCGTGGTTTACAATAGCCAGTGCTGATATACAAAAATATACTTTGTACAATTTTATCCTACATTAGTAATAGTATAGTGACAAGAAATGCAATAATCTCAGTGGATTCTGCAATGGTCTTAGTTAATGTATTGGATTCTATTCTTGGCACCATGTCTTTAAGACAGGCATTTTCAAATTGCCATATGCCCGGAGGAAAACACCCAGATGGTAAACTTTTCTATAAAAATGGAACTTGCATAAAGAATGACTAGAGAAACTAGAGCATAGATAGCTCAGAAAGGAGATGATTTGGGGACATAGTATGGTTGTGTTTAATCGCTGATGAGCTCTCAAGAAGAAAGGGTTTAGATCAAATCTCAGGATTTTCTTGAGACCAAACTATAGTAATAATTTCCCAGGAAATATTAGGGCACTCTAAATGCTATCTTTAACCACTCCTTTGACTACTCGAGTACAGTGGTTTGATCTGCAGGCAGGGTAGATGGCCACCTCCTCACTTACTATATAGAATTTGTTACCTGGTTAAAGATGAAAACTTTCCTAGTAATAGCTGAAACATGCTCTCCTTGCTTAAAATTCGTTATGACTTTTTTTTAATGTACAATTCCATACATATAGAAGAATATTTGAGATTGGTCGATTGGGGCTTCCCTGGGGTTCAGTGGTAAAGAATCCATCTGCCTATGCAAGAGACGTGGCTTCAATCCCTGGATTGGGAAGGTCCCCTGGAGAAGGAAATGGCCACCCACTCCAGTATTCTTACCTGGAGAATCCCATGGACAGAGGAGCCTTGTGGATTACAGTCCATGGGGTCACACAGAGTCGGAGATGATTGAGTGACTAACATACACATGAGTAATATATATTTAAGATATAAATACAAAAACTTTAAAGATTTCTCAAGCTTGTATAAGCACTAGGAAGCTGTTATCCAAATAAAGAACTTAGAAAGATCAATAATACTGAATTTATTTATCTATGTGCATCCCATTTTATCCATTTCTATCTCTTCTGCTTAGAGATAACTATGAATGTTTATTTGTATTTTATTGATTTTCTCTTTCTTTAAAAAGTAATTTTTATACCAAATGTATGTAGTTCTAAACAGAATTTGTTTTCTTTTTCTGGTTGTAGAGCTTTTTCAGATATACTTGCATACTGTGTGTAGTCTTCTGTGATTCTCTTTTTCCATATTGCTACATGGATTGTTCCTTCTATTGATTTATTGGAATAAACCCTCATTGGCTAAATGTGTTGCAGATATTTTCTCCTGGTTTGTGACTTTCTTGATTCACCTCTTAAATGATGTTGTGTGACGAATGAAGGTTTTAAAATTGTAAGGAGTATCTACGACTCCATCACTTCATGGCAAATAGATGGGGAAACAGTGGAAACAGTTAGAGACTTTATTTCTGGGGGCTCCAAAATCACTGAAGATGGTGATTGCAGCCATGAAATTAAAAGACGCTTGCTCCTTGGAAGAAAAGCTATGACCAACCTAAACAGCATATTAAAAAGCAGAGACATTACTTTATTAAAAAGGTCTGTCTAGTCAAAGCTATAGTTTCTCAAGTAGTCATGTATGGATGTGAGAGTTGGACCGTGAAGAAAGCTGAGCACCGAAGAATTGATGCTTTTGAACTGTGGTGTTGGAGAAGACTCTTGAGAGTCCCTTGGACTACAAGGAGATCCAACCACTCCATCCTAAAGGAAATCAGTCCTGAATATTCGTTGGAAGGACTGATGCTAAAGCTGAAACTCCAATACTTTGGCCACCTGATGTGAAGAATTGACTCATTGGAAAAGACCCTGATGCTGGGAAAGATTGAAGGCAGGAGGAGAAGGGTACGACAGAGGATGAGATGATTGCGTGGCATGACCGACTCAATGGACATGAGTTTGAGTAAATGCCAGGAGTTGGTGATGGACAGGGAAGCCTGGCATGCTGCAGTCCATGGGGTTGCAGATTCAGACATGACTGAGCAATTGAACTGAACTGTATTAATTACCTTTTATTTGGTAATTAATATTTTATGCATATTATTTAAGCAGTCATTCCTTATTCTAAAGTCATAAGACACTTTTCTGTATTATATTCTAAGTATTTAAATAGTTGTACTTTCCCATAAGAGTCAGTCTATCTGGAATTGAAGTTAGGAGTATCCATTTTCATATGGACAATTATTATGTGAGCACCATTTGCTGAATACCCCCTCAGTTATCCACTGATGACCAGTGAAACTTCTGGCATATAAAATTTTTGTAAGAAACACAGGCATGTTTATAGGCTTTCTATTGGATAGTTCTGGCATATAAAATTTTTGTAAGAAACACAGGCATGTTTATAGGCTTTCTATTGGATAGTTGTCTATCCCTCTACCAACATGACACAGTGCTATGTTACTGAAAATCCATAATGCCTTGATAATTTATACAGCAAGACCATTTACTTTTTCTTCTTCCCCAGGATAATCTTGGCTCTAGTTGACAATTTTCTCTTCTGTATACATTTTAGAATTAGTTTACCAAGTTTCTTAGAAGAGCTTATGACTTTAATCATTTAAAATTTTTAGTTCAGGGTGGGTAGGTTTGACCTCTTAATAGTATTGAGTCATCTTAACCATGAAGATCATATGATTTCCTTTTACTTAGGACTTTAATGATGTTCTTTAGGGTTTTATGGTTTTCTCCATGCAAGTCTTTTATCTTTTTGTATTTTAAATAATTATTCCTAAGTATTTTTGTGGTACAGACATGAAACTGATATTTCTATATTGGCATTTTATCTAGCTTATACTAAAACTTATTAATTTTAATAATTTTTAAGTGAATTAGTTTGGGTTTTTATGTAGAAAATCATACATTTGTGAGTAATGACCTTTTTTTCTTTCCTATCATTGTGACATTTTCCCCCTTTCTTTACAATGTGCTAGGATCTGCTATAAAATTTCAAATAGCAATGGTTGTAGAGGGCAGCCTTATCTTATTACTGATCCTAATTACTGAACTTTGAGGTTCTTCCTGTATTAACATGGTTTCATAAGACATCATGGCTCCTTAGAAATCATTCAAAATTAATGAAAACAATTTTTTAATAAAAAAGAGCCACAATTTCTATCTTCATTAAAACTAGGGGACAGATTTAATTCACAGACACAAAAATACTTATAAAAGCTTCCAAATATAGATCACCAAACAGGAACGAAATCAAGCTGAATTAAAGAGTTTTGAAGAATTAGAAAAGGAATTCTAGAAGACATGGGACAGATATTCAAATGATGCATAGCTGCAGTATCTGACAAAAAAAAAAAAGCAGTAGAACAGAAAAGTTTCAGATATAATTCAGAAAGGCTTTCTTGAGATTAAAAAAAAAACATGTTTATCTACATATTGTAATAACACACCATCAAAAAACAGAAAACCAATAAACTGACCCAGAAAACTCAACATTGGGACTAAGTCTAGTAACTTTCTTGGATTTTAAAGATAAAGAAAAACCCTTTTGGACTGTGATATAAAAAGAATAAGATGCTTATAACAGGGAAAAAAATCAAGCTGGCCATGGATTTCTGTACAGCAACAGAGGGAAAGAACTACGAAATACTCAAGAGAAGAACATGTGAGCCAAGGGTTTTTAAAAATTCAATCAAGATGTTCTTTGAGCATAAACACCTCAGATAAATAATGTTAAACATGTAAGAAAACACGAGACTTTCTTGAGAAAACTACTGGAAAAATTAAAAAGAAATGAGGTGGGGAAATCATGGCAAAATAATTTGTTGAGCATTGAACATGTGTAACTATAAAACCAAAACTCAAAGAAATGGGGCATTTATGGTGATAGAACAGAATATGGAAGTTACATGTCTATATATGTAGAAATGAGACAGCTAAATACATTTGGACGGATGGAGAAAACAGCATGAGAGACAAATTCATTGATTTAAAGGTACTTTATTAGCTAGGATTCCAAGGAATCCTTCAAAACCAAAAAAGCAGTAAATATAGTTATATTTAAAAGTATAAACATTATATTTATATTTGTAAGCTAGAACAAAAAGACAAACTTTTATAACTATCAGAATGACACATTAAAAAAAAAGTGTAGAAAAATGACCACTATTTTAAGTCTCTTTAAAAACTGTGAAAAGAAGGAATTCCCTGGTAGTCCAGTGGTTAGGACTTAGTGTTCTCAGTGCTGGAGTCCTGGGTTCCATCCCTGGTGGAGGACTTGAGGGGAGAAAGTAATGTTAATTTTGGAAATTTCCTGTTTGTCTAATGGTTAGGACTCCTTACTTTAAATGCTAAGAGCCGCATTCAATACCTAGTTGGGGATAAGCACATAGTTGTGTGCTGTGGGGGGAAAAAAGAAGAAAAATAACTGTGTAAAAGAAAAACATAACATAGAATTATTCATCAGAAATAAGATCAGAAATATTTTTCACATCAATAAATAAAAATGAAATTAACTCATATTTTCAGAAAGATTTTCCAATAAAGCAAACTACTTCATATAAATACATATGTATATTCTCTATAGATGACAAATGGCTAAAACAAAGTAATTCAGAAAGATGGAGAATTAAAGAATGGCAAATTATATACGCAAAGGCACACAAAAGAAAGCTAGACATAATTTATAGTTTATAATTTATAATTTATAGTCAAGGCAGAATTCTGGCCAAAAAAGCAATAACTGAGACCAAAGACAGTCTACGATGTCAAAAAGAGCCATTTACAACAAAAGCATAGTAGTGTTAAATATCCATGAGGTAAACGTCTCAACTTCAAAAAACAAAACCTACAGGATAGAGAAATAGATGTGTAACCGAAGACTTTAACTCAGTTCAGCCCATGATAGTATTTAAAAAAAAAGATAAAAAATGAAATAATTTTGTAGGAAAGTATAATTTGCAAAAATTAATCAGTGAAGAGGTAAAAATTAGATGAATTTTCAGGAAAGAAATAGAGAAAGCTGTCAATTTACTACCTCAAATGACTTTACTTTCTACCAAATCTTTAAAAAATAGATTACCAAGGCTATTTCAACTGCTTCAAGTAATACAATATGCCAGCAATTGCCTTTTAAAAGTCAGTTAAGATATCATTTAGTTCACTAAATTACATGTATCTGTGGGACATCAAGGTGATCAAAGTCCTTGAAGACTAGATTACAACAAAGAGCAGGAAAGTTGACATAATCCAAAACGTGCAGTGAAGGTATACTGCTGACCCTTCCTGTTAAAAGAAAATTGCTCTAGTGCTTCTTTATAATTGGTATAGAAGAAAATAAAACAATTAATTTCTCAATTGATTTGCTTCACACCTAGACCATATCTGAACACCCCACATATGGAACAGCAGATGCCAAAAGAATCAGAGATAATTAAATTTATCATAGTCTTCAGTCATTTTTCAATACAAATCTGCCTTTTGTACAGATGAGAACATTAGGAGCTTGTAGGTATTATCATTGCTACATTTTTAAAGTTTTAATGATAACAATAATTTTGGCAATTTCCATAAAAATGTGGTCTGCCTTTGGTTTATTAGCCTGGTTTCCCCTGGTAGCTCAGTGGTGAAGAATATGCTTGCCAATGAAAGGAGATGCAGGAGACAAGGGTTCGATCCCTGGGTTAGGAAGATCCTCTGGAGGAGGAAGTGGCAACCTGTTTCAGTATTCTTGTCTGGGAAACCCCATGGACAGAGCAACCAAGCAGGCTACAATCCATAGAGTTGCAGAGTCAGATACAACTGAGCATGCAGACACATATCTCACTCCATGGGTCAAGGAGTCAATGTGGAAATTCTGCAAGTATATTTCAATTTTTTTGTTTTGGAATTGAGGAAATAACCACAGACATGAGATGAGGCATATCTAGGTCAAAATTCTATATATCAACAAACATCATGAGTTCCTGCTTTGACTAATGGTACTGCAGTGGCATTTTTTGAGTCCTAGAATTTTTCTAGATATATAGATTAATTACTGAATTCATTTATTTCAGTTCTAAGGATACTATAGTTATTTAATTACCATCAAGTATCCCTATTAAAACAGGAGTCCCTGTTTGATTGCTATTCTTTCCCTCTGCCTGTTATTGTGTTTCCCATTGAAATTACAAAACTCAGGCGAATGAAATATCTCTCTCTATTATCATCCGTAGTCTTCAGAGGACAGAAACCTCTTAAAAAGGTGTCTTAAAATCATTGATTGATTTTAAGTTGATTCTCCCCTCACTAAAACATTTTCAATGCCTAGGAAAATGAATGTCTATTGGGACCCCTAGAGAAACAGTGGGAAATGGGATAGATTATATACTATATAGATTATATTGTATAGTTAATGCACTGTAACATTTCTATATGCCCAAGGTTTGAGATTTGCTAGGGAAGTTCTGTCATTTAAATATTGAATATAGATCATTGAATATAGGTCACCATTGAGTTTAGTTAACTCATAAAGCCAACTGTCAGAGTCATTTCTAGATCTCAAGATAACATATTAAATTCAGTGGATAAAGGTGCCCAGAGTGAAAAATTTGACTCAATGTAGTATTATATTCCATTCCCTGTAGAATTGATTCTTATCTGTATTCTCTGGGTGCATACTGATATAAATTAGAGAAATATTGAATGTGTTTTGGTGTTTAATATGTCTTTTCTCAGTCAGATTTTGTACTTACTCTCACTGTGGAATATGTAAACTGATTCTTGTTATGGCTATGGAAGCAATGGTGGGTAGAGAAGGTATCTTAAGGAGAATAATTATGCTCTTGTAAGGCAACTGTTTGGGGTAAGATTATTACAAGATATTGAAGCACAAGTAGATGAGTCTTTTTTTGTCAAGAAAAGAAGCATTTCTTTTAGTTGGCCAGTTTAGTTCAGTTCAGTCGCTCAGTCGTGTCAGACTCTTTGCAACTCCATGAATTGCAGCATGCCAGGCCTCCCTGTCCATCACCAAATCCCAGAGTTCACCCAAATTCATGTCCATCAAGTTGGTGATGCCATCCAGCCATCTCATCCTCTGTCGTCCCCTTCTCCTCCTGCCCCCAATCCCTCCCACCATCAGGGTCTTTTCCAATGAGTCAACTCTTCGCATGAGGTGGCCAAAGTACTGGAGTTTCAGCTTCAGCATCAGTCCTTCCAATGAGCACCCAGGACTGATCTCCTTTAGGATGGACTGGTTGGACCTCCTTGCAGTCTAAGGGACTCTCAAGAGTCTTATCCAACACCACAGTTCAAGACCATCAATTCTTCAGTGCTCAGCTATCTTCATAGTCCAACACTCAACACCCATACATGGCCACTGGAAAAACCATAGCCTTGACTAGACGGGACTTTGTTGGCAAAGTAACGTGTCTGCTTTTGAATATGCTATCTAGGTTGGTCATAACTTTCCTTCCAAGGAGTAAGTGTCTTTTAATTTCATGGCTGCAGTCACCATCTGCAGTGATTTTGGAGCCCCCAAAAATAGTCTGACACTGTTTCCACTGTTTCCACATCTATTTCCCATGAAGTGATGGGACCAGATACCATGATCTGCATTTTCTGAATGTTGAGCTTTAAGCCAACTTTTTTACTCTCACACTTTCAATTTCATCAAGAGGCTTTTTCGTTCCTCTTCACTTTCTGCCATAAGGGTGGTGTCATCTGCATATCTGAGGTTATTGATATTTCTCCCAGCAATCTTGATTCCAGCTTGTGTTTCTTCCAGCCCAGTGTTTCTCATGATGTACTCTGCATATAAGTTAAATAAGCAGGGTGACAATATACAGCCTTGACGTATTCCTTTTCCTATTTGGAACCAGTCTGTTGCTCCATGTCCAGTTCTAACTGTTGCTTCCTGACGTGCATACTAATTTCTCAAGAGACAGATCAGGTGGTCTGGTATTCCCATCTCTTTCAGAATTTTCCACAGTTTATTGTGAGCCACACAGTCAAAGGCTTTGACATAGTCAATAAAGCAGAAATAGATGTTTTTCTGGAACTCTCTTGCTTTTTCCATGATCCAGCGGATGTTGGCAATTTGATCTCTGGTTCCTCTGTCTTTTCTAAAACCAGCTTGAACATCAGGAAGTTCATGGTTCACATATTGTTGAAGCCTGGCTTGGAGAATTCCGAGCATTACTTTACTAGTGTGTGAGATGAGTGCAATTGTGTGGTAGTTTGAGCATTCTTTGGCATTGCCTTTCTTTGGGATTGGAATGAAAACTGACCTTTTCCAGTCCTGTGGCCACTGCTGAGTGTTCCAAATTTCCTGGCATATTGAGTGCAGCACTTTCACAGCATCATCTTTCAGGATTTGAAATAGCTCAACTGGAGTTCCATCACCTCCACTGGCTTTGTTGGTAGTGATCTTCCCAGCGCCCACTTGACTTCACATTCCAGGATGTCTGGCTCTAGTTGAGTGATGACACCATCGTGATTATCTGGGTCATGAAGATCTTTTTTGTAGAGTTCTTCTGTGTATTCTTGCCACCTCTTCTTAATACCTTCTGCTTCTGTTAGGTCCATACCATTTCTGTCCTTTATCGAGCCCATCTTTGCATGAAATGTTCCCTTGGTATCTCTAATTTTCCTGAAGAGATCTCTAGTCTTTCCCATTCTGTTGTTTTCCTCTTTTTTTTTGATTGATCACTGAGGAAGGCTTTCTTATCTCTTCTTGCTATTCTTTGGAACTCTGCATTCAGATGCTTATATCTTTCATTTTCTCCTTTGCTTTTTGCTTCTCTTCTTTTCACAGCTATTTGTAAGCCCTCCCCAGACAGCCATTTTGCTTTTTTGCATTTCTTTTCCATGGGGATGGTGTTGATCCCTGTCTCCTGTACAATGTCATGAACCTCAGTCCGTAGTTCATCAGGCACTCTATCTATCAGATCTAGGCCCTTAAATCTATTTCTCACTTCCACTGTATAATCATAAGGGATTTGATTTAGGTCATACCTGAATGGTCTAGTGGTTTTCCCTACTTTCTTCAATTTAAGTCTGAATTTGGTAATCAGGAGTTCATGATCTCAGCCACAGTCAGCTCCTGGTCTTGTTTTTGTTAACTGTATAGAGCTTCTCCATCTTTGGCTGCAAAGAATATAATCAGTCTGATTTCGGTGTTGACCATCTGGTGATGTCCATGTGTAGAGTCTTCTCTTGTGTTGTTGGAAGAGGGTGTTTGTTATGACCAGTGTATTTTCTTGGCAAAACTCTGTTAGTCTTTGCCCTGCTTCATTCTGTATTCCAAGGCCAGATTTGCCTGTTATTCCAGGTGTTTCTTCACTTCCTACTTCTGCCCGCAGTAGTAGATATAATGGTCATCTGAGTTAAATTCACCCATTCCAGTCCATTTTAGTTCGCTGGTTCCTAGAATGTCAACATTCACTCTTGACATCTCTTGTTTGACCACTTCCAATTTGCCTTGATTCATGGACCTGACATTCCAGGTTCCTATGCAATATTGCTCTTTACAGCATTGGACCATGCTTCTATCACCATTCACATCCACAGCTGGGTATTCTTTTTGCTTTGGCTCCATGCCTTCATTCTTTCTGGAGTTATTTCTCCACTGATCTCCATTAGCATATTGGGCACCTACTGACCTGGGGAGTTCCTCTTTCAGTATCCTATCATTTTTCCTTTTCATACTGTTCATGGGGTTCTCAAGGCAAGAGTACTGAAGTGGTTTGCCATTCCCTTCTCCAGTGGACCACATTCTGTCAGATCTCTCCACCATGACCCTCCATCAGATGTTGGCAATTTGATCTCTGGTTACTCTGCCTTTCCTAAAACCAGCTTGAACATCTGGAAGTTGATGGTTCATGTATTGCTGAAGCCTGGCTTGGAGAATTTTGAGCATTACTTTACTAGTATGTGAGATGAGTGCAATTGTGCAGTAGTTTGAGCATTCTTTGGCATTGCCTTTCTTTGGGATTGGAATGAAAACTGACCTTTTCCAGTCCTGTGGCCACTGCTGAGTGTTCCAAATTTGCTGGCAGATTGTGTGCAGCACTTTCACAGCATCATCTTTCAGGATTTGAAATAGCTCCACTGTAATTCCATCACCTCCACTAGCTTTGTTCGTAGTGATGTTTTCTAAGGCCCACTTGACTTCACATTCCAGGATGTCTGGCTCTAGGTGAGTGATGACACCATCGTGGTTATCTGGGTCGTGAAGATTTTTTTTGTAGAGATCTTCTGTGTATTCTTGCCACCTCTTCTTAATATCTTCTGCTTCTGTTAGGTCCATACCATTTCTGTCCTTTGTTGAGCCCATCTTTGCATGAAATGTTCCCTTGGTATCTCTAATTTTCTTGAAGAGATCTCTAGTCTTTCCCATTCTGTTGTTTTCCTCTATTTCTTTGCATTGATCCCTGAGGAAGGCTTTCTTATGTCTCCTTGCTATTCTTTGGAACTCTGCATTCAAATGGGAATATCTTTTGTTTTCTCCTTTGCTTTTTGCTTCTCTTCTTTTCACAGCTATTTGTAAGGCCTCCTTACACAGCCATTTTGTGTTTTTGCATTTCTTTTCCATCCTTAGTTGGGCAAGGATGCTCATATATCCCAGCTTTTCCCTCATCTACCCAAAAGTTTCCATTTTAAGCCTCAAGTTCCCTACTCTTTCCCCATTAATGCCTTTTCTTTCCAACAACACACTTCACAAGGGTCTGCACTGCACTATATCATCCTGTATAACTAAATTTTAAGTCTGATTTTTAGCCATATCTGCCCTGCCTTAAAATAAACAAATGATTTATTTAGGAATACTATGAAAAATTTTTGCCCACACTTTGTGCTGAGAGTTTAAAGCCCTGAATTTGTGATTTTATTTCTGCAAGCTCTCCAGAGCAGACGTCTCACCACATAGTACAGGAAAATCACTGTTTACTACCATAACAATTCAATGTAGCATCCAATTGTTCCCCCAAATCATTACCTTCTACAGGTAGTCCATGCCATCGATTACCAGTATCCCATTTTCCTATGGCTATATGACAACCCTGCATTTAAGCTTCCATAAGTCAGCAACTTACTCTAAGAATTCAATCTTGGTGAATTGTTTTGTTGGTTTACTTTTATTGGTAACAAGTACTAGATAACTTAGGATACAGCCAGTTAGAAAAGAAATGATGCTTTACTTTTTAAACTGACGAGTTTTCACAAAGGTACCTAGGGACAAATGTGTTGAGGAATTGAGAGAACAAAAAGGAGAAGATAATGTAATCCAGAGATTAATGCAGGATATAGCCAATATCCTTAAGTTTGGAGTAATAAAGAGGAAGAGTTAAGAAATCTGGAACAGTCTCTGCTGTGTGATCTAAGGGTATAGCAAGGACTTAGCATCCAAGCAGGGACTCCCTCGGCAGCGCTGGACCCATGGAGAAGTGCTGAGAAGCCAGTACTGCAGAAAACGGGGTTCTGGGTAGACAGGTTCTAGAACTGCTGTGAGGGGCGATAAAACCAGGGCTGAGGAAGGGACTCTATGTGGCTCCATGTGGCTGCTAGATGTGTTAAAAGGTGTTCTTGAAAGGAAGATGTGAAAGAGAAAAAGAGTCATTTCCCCCTTCTCATTTGCCAATATCCACCAGTACTTCAGAGTGGCTGAGTCTAACTAGAAGTTAGTCAACAGTTCAGTTCAGTTCATTCGTGTTCAACTCTTTGCAACCCCGTGGACTGCAACATGCCAACAAGTCAGTCAATAAGACACGCCAACAGAACACAGAAGTGTGCCAAAGGAGGTGAAGAATATTCACATAGAAGCTGACTTTGTCACTTTTCTTAGCTTTCTCAGTAGAAGGATAAATTCTGTTCTCCCAGAAGTTGGAGGGTAAAGCATCTACTTTTATTTATAGTGATTTTGATTATTATTTCATAGTGCCATTCTGACTTGTCTTCTTCTCCATTTTTGCTACTGTCGTTATCTTAGTTTAAGACTTCTCCATCTAATACTTGCCCTGTTTTAACCCCCTGAATAAAGATAGACTACAAAAATCCATGAATTATTATCTTCAAATTCTTACTATTTTTTAATATACACTGGACTCTATGCTAAAGAATTATTGATACATTTAATCAGGATGTGTAGCTATAATTTACCCTTTATGGTTTATTTTACTGTGAAATGGAAATAAAACATGTATGAGTTCAGAAAAGGAAGTAAAAACTCAGTAAAACAAAGAGCTGTGTCATTGTCAATTCTAAAACCACAGAGTTCAGAAGATAGATTTACTAAGTCAGCAAAACCTATTAGGTCAAGGAGTATATAGCTACTTTATGTTATGATTGCCGTCCTATAAATTTACCTCCCACTCCCCATCCCTGTTGTATATCCCTAGACATCATTCACAGTGGGCTTTCTTCAGACGAGATATACTCTCACATTTCCACAGATCACGCTGTTTCAGCTTCCCCTTTCCTCCCTTCCTTCTAAACTGAGTAAATGCTTTCATAAAGCCAGGATTTGTGCAGGTGTTCTCACCTTTGTGAAACCTTCATGTGTCATTTAGACCATTTTTATTGGGTCACACTATTTGAATATCACTTATCACATGATGTTTTTAACACAGGATAAAAGTGGCACAATAAATAAGGTGGATTTTCCATGGTATGGTTTCCCAATTGAACCGAACAGGAACTTCTACCCTACTCAATTTTTGAGGTTTTCCATCTCTTCCATGAAATTGTGAGCTCCACTTTGAAGGTAAGAAATAAATGTCTTTTGTATTTCTATTTCTAGCATCTAGTTCAATGCTGGGTACATAGTGGGCTTCAATAAATGCCTAATGTAATTTAATTATATATCAATAGAAGAATACCAGAGTCACATATTGTACTGCTTTTGGATGATGTGTGTATTTCTGACTTTCCTCCCTGGTCTGACAAGTACCAATTTTCTAACCTTTAAATACATCTTTAAATACATCATTTTTAAAAGTTAATATTTTTTCCCGAAATTATTTAACTATTTCTTGCAGACATTTGAAAACCTGAAGTACAGATTTTATGAACATGTATTAGTTTTATCTAATTTGTGTCTGTTAGATTCAACCCAATTTTAATCTTATATCATCATATACATAATTTATGCGGAAAATATTGCAAAACTTTCTTCAGAAAGCTGACCTTTCAAGGAGGACTTACATAGTCTCGCTCTCTCTCTCTCTTTTTTTTTTATCATGTTCTTGGTTGGATTATAGTACCATTCTGGATAGCAGTGCCTTGTATTTAATTTTTTGAGGGGAGATGTTGAGATGACTCTAAGCCTAGGAACCACAGTCAAGAACTGGACAAGGGTTTTCAAACAGCTACAACCATGAGAGAAAGGGCACCTTTTTTTCCAAGTGCTGTGAAATCATGAAGCACGACTGTACCTACACACGTGAATCTCAGTTATCATCTGTGGTCTCATCTCAGAGCATAGACAACTGCTTAAGCTCCACATTGGTTAAGATACCTTGTTGTCTTTGATATCTGAGTATTTCTGTTCTTAAGATAAAAGACCTAAAAGAGAAAAACATGCTAATAAAAGAGAAATGTGCTCTATACATAAACATAGGTGAAGTTAGAGTGTTAGGATATTTCATGTTCTGAAGCCCACATGTTGTCATAGTGAACAAATGAACTTTCTCTCTGGACAAAGGCCTACTTGCCCTCCCAGCTGATTCCACCCTGCACACTAATGGATATGATGCTAATAGCCTCCAATTGTCTCCTTCTTCAGCTCATCTCTTTTCTCTGCATCTTGACGCCATATCAGTTTGAGGCAAGCTGTGGCAGGCACATTGCCTAAAAGGATCCCCATGTTGGGAAGCAGCGGCTGAAGGCGCAGTGCCAGGATTAGCCATTAGCAGTTGGGGGAGAAGCTTTCTTGTTGTAGTCTTGTCTGCTGGAAGGCTCCCCACTGGCATGTGAAATAGTTCTCTCTTGTCAATCAAACAAATTGTTTTGCAGATCTACTAGGTGTTTAGAGGATACAGAAATAGAATTTTCAGATCTTTAGGAGCTTTTCCAGGAGGAGATCTGTGTTTTGCAGCAAAATCTGACTTTTTTAAAAAAAGAATGGGTCTTCTCTCAACTGTAATTGTACCCATTGTACCTAGAGATTACAAGAAATACTATTATAAGTTTTCAGAGGTCTTATTAAAATTGCCACACTTTTGGAGAGTATTAATGAAAATTTGGGTATAAGAATATCTTTACTTTGGTCTCCCAGGGTATCAGAATATCCTGAGTCAGCAGAACAAAAGATGATGTCATTGTTTGGAGAAGCTATGATAAATTCCTTAATCTTCAAATGACCTTTGTCCCTGAATCCATACTTCACATTTATCTTACCTGCTTTCTCTTACCTGCCCTCATTGTCAAAAGAGATGTCAGTCTACAACATAGGCTGGAAGTAGTGCTTATGAAGACTATAGATATACCTTAATGTATTAAAATTAAATTATATAAAAAAAGAAAAATGGTAAGGCCTGCAGTGAATAGCCACCTTTGTAATGCAAATATACCTCCCTCTCTACTACTGTTTCAACTGGAGGTGGTCAGCTTTTATCTCTTTTATTTCTTTACACTTCCATGTAGAAGCTCCTGTCCATGTTTTATTTATTTCTACTTCTGATTAAGATTTCATCTGAAGAGAGGGTTGTGCTACTAAAAAATTATTTTTTAAAAACACTGAACTATACACATTATATGAGACAGAATGAGGTAAAATACCACTCTCCAAAAATCTTTGAATTAAGGATATCCATTCGAATTGCTTATCTCAGTGGGAATTATCCTGTGAAAGTCAAAGAGCCCTTTGAAGAGTTCATCGCCCTGTGACACATATGTGAAGGTTCATAGGTTCTGCCAGGCATGTTTTCTTGTTAATATTTACCAAGTCATCTAAGCCATAAAGACCCAAATATTTACTGTCTATATATTGTAGGTATATTTTTATAGTACTTAGGAGGGCTTTTTGTTTGTTTCATTTTGTTTTTAGTAGAAGCAAAGCATGATAACTGCAGAAAATTTGAGAATGTGGTTTTGTGATTTTGTATTGTGTCAACATACCTAATATGGAACTATATTTCCAAGTTTTCCTTCTCTGTATGGTTCAAGTTTAGAACTGTCCACGATATAAACTTGCCCAGGATTTAGAATATGTATATGAAATAGTCATTATACTCTAAAGCACTGGCAAGTTCCGAGTCCAGCACACTGCCTGCTTTTATCAATAAAGTTGTATTGGACACAGTCACACGTTTTCTGATATTTTTATGCTACAGTGATAGAACTGGGTGACCATAACAGGAACTAGGTGACTTTCAAAGCCTAAAGTGTTTTCCTTTATGGTGTACAGATGCTGTACCTATTAATATATATTTTATAAGGAAAAAAAATTTGCTGACCCCTACTCTCTAAGCACTGTTGCAGCTCATTCAGGCTGGTTTCTCTTGTCAGCCTGGTGCACTTAGATCTCCCCCTTCAGCTTTTCTGAGTCCTGAGCCTGTGTGCAACTCTATGGAAATCTGTGTACAACTCTATGGAAATCTGTACCGACTCTACTGTAGGCTATCTGCATCAGCGGGATTAGATATTACGAGAGATATGAAGTTTGCCTGTGTGGGTTCCACCTGTCTTCATACGTTCTAGCTTGTCCTAGATTCTCCATGCTGTGTGTCCAGTTCCCCTCCTGGCTGCCTTCCTGTTGCCCTACAATGCCTTCATGCAAACTCTGAGAGATTGTGAAGGACAGGGAAGACTGGTGTGCTGCAGTCCACGGGGTTGCAAAGAGTTGCACATGACTTAGTGACTGAACAACAACAGAAGTGCCTCAGGCCCTCTCCCTTAGATGCCAAGGTAGCAACCTTTCTCAGACACTTTTCCCCCAGCTTCCCTTTGTTGTCAATTGATTGGTGATTTTTCTATGATCATTCAACCATCTCTTCCCTATTATTTCCCAGAAACGGCCACAGTTATGTAAGATCTAATACCTACAATAAACCCCAATTCCATACCACTGAAATTTGTTATGCTTTTCTTGATCGAATTCTGAATATTACAGTCATTGATACCGGAAA
This sequence comes from Bos indicus x Bos taurus, assembly GCF_003369695.1. Taxonomy (NCBI): domain Eukaryota; kingdom Metazoa; phylum Chordata; class Mammalia; order Artiodactyla; family Bovidae; genus Bos; species Bos indicus x Bos taurus. The sequence continues at coordinate 36,481,835 of NC_040096.1, read as the reverse complement.
TGGGGTCCTGCCTTTATCAAAATGGAAACATGTCTGGATTTGGGAGTAAGCTGTATGCTTGTGCACTTTCTTAACAATTTGACTTTGATTTTATCCTCTTTTTCAACATCTCTGTCTCTATTGGATCAATCTCAAGTTTTCAACTTCTCTGCTTTGTGAAACAAAGTTTTCCAAAAACATTTCCCACAAACTATAGTTTCTTGCAATTTCATCTCACTCATTACCAATATCATACGACTTCTGTAACAACAGTGCACCCAAACGACCATTGAAAAAGCCACCAATCACCTGCATGTTTCCTAATTCAATGGTGCCTTTTCTCTATTGTCTGTGTTGTCTCCTGTTGAATTGTCTAACCACCCGTCTACTTTTGTCACTTTGACTGCACCTTCCTCTTCAAAATCGTGTCCTTAATTTCCTTATTCTACTGTCTTCTACTTCTCTTCCTATTTGTCACTGTTCATTCTTCTTCATTAGCTCCTTCTCCTCTACTTAATATCTTATTGTTGGGATTCCATCCTCTGCCTTCATTTGACATTATATCTCTAGGTAGTATGAATTCTCCTGGATTCAAATGTCATCTTTCACGATTACTTGGCCTTTAGTAATTTATATCCCCAGTCCAGATTACCTTTCCAAGCATGAGGCTCAAGATCCAGCTGTTTTAACATTTCCATTCAGATGTCCCATAGACATATCAAATTTAACGTATTTCCTTTGGTTGGATTCCCCTGAATCAAGCTTTGAGGTGGAGATTTGGGAGCAAGTGTCTTATTAAGGGAATGTTCTCAGGAGAAACCTGTGGAACCCAGGAGCTTTGGACTATAGCTTGAACTGCAGGATCTATCCTGGCTTGAGTCTTTTATACACCACATCCAATTATGTCCTACCCCAGAAGAGTGGACAAAACTACCAGGCTTCCTAAAGTATAGCAGATCTAATAGCCTAAATGCAGTCCTTACTATTCTTCAGGAAAGATTGCAAGTGTTAGCAAGGAGCATCCCTGCTACCAGGAGCATCCCTAAGCAAGTAAGAAATAAGTACACTGAAATGGTAGGAACGATCCAAATGTGGGATATCTCTAAAAGGTTTGACAAATATTATTTTTGTAAGAAATACGTAACTTGTTGGGACTTCCTTGGTGGTCCAGGGGTTAAGAATTCGCCTTCCAGCACAGGAGATGCAATTCGATCCTGGTCAGGGAACTAAGATCCCACATGCCATGGTGCAGCTAAGCCTGTGGGGCACATCTACTGAGCCTGCGTGCTCTAGAGCCTGAGTGCCACAACTAGGGAGAAGCCCGCTTGCTTCAGTGAAGAGCCTGTGCACTGCTATGAAAGATCTCACAAGCCAAAACTAAGACTTGAGGCAAACAAATATATATATATGTATATATTTTAAGTACTCATTAAAAAAGAAATATGTAGCTTGTTAATATATAATGGGCTTATTATGGTTATTTTAAATGAATTAATAAACATATTTTAAAAGAAAATGAAAATTTTATTTAGTCACACTAGTCAGTGGCAGCCCACTCCAGTCCTCTTGCCTGGAAAATCCCATGGATGGAGGAGCCTGGTAGGCTGTAGTCCATGGGGTCGCTAAGAGTTGGACATGACTGAGCGACTTCCCTTTCACTTTTCACTTTCATGCATTGGAGAAGGAAATGGCAACCCACTCCAGTGTTCTTGCCTGGAAAATCCCAGGGACGGGGGAGCCTGGTGGGCTGCCGTCTATGGGGTCGCACAGAGTCGGACACGACCGAAGCGACTTAGCAGCAGCAGCAGTCACATTTTAAGATCTCCATAGCTACAAGTGTCTAACAGCTACCATATTTACAGTAAAAGAATAGCATATAGTCGGCAATCGAAATTTTTTTGTATTGATACTAGGATAACTTTATTGATGTTTTTGATTACATTTCTTGTGACACTCCATCTCATAACCACCTGTACTAGCTCAAACTGTTCTTCTGTCCAAAACCTTCTCCTTCCTCTCAGTGTCCCCACCCCCAAACTTGAAAAATAATTGCTAATTTTTCAAGCATTATCTGTCAGGGAACTCTTTTGACTATCTCTTCCTTGAAAGAATCAACTATTTCATCCTTTCAGTTCCACTGTTCTATGAATTTCCATTCTAGGATTGTTTTTCACACTTTTTGCATTTCTTTAGCTGAACTGAAGGCTCCTGGATGGCAAGGCATGGATCTTATTTGTCTTTGCATTTTCCATATCTGGCACAATTCTGGCATACCTGTCACTCAGAAAATGCTGCTTAAAGGGGGAAAAATGAAAGGATCTCCCTTCTCTTTTTACTTTTTGTATTCTTATGACATCTATTACTTTTAACTCTCATATCTTTGACTCTCAACTAACTTCTCTTCTTTCGTACACAAAGATACTAAAGTCTGTTATATTAAAATCACACTTATGAAGCTTTTTTGATGTCATAATTAAAGGTTGCACATGCACATGCTAAGTTGCTTCAGTCGTGTCTGACTCTTTGCAACCCTATGGACTGTAGCCCACTAGGCTCTTCTGTCCATGGAATTCTCCAGGCAAGAATACTGGAGTGGATTGCCAAGTTCTCCTCCAGGGGATCTTTCCGACCCAGGAATGGAACCTGCGTCTCTTATGTCTCCTGCATCGGCAGGTGGGTTCTTCACCACCACCACCACCTCGGAAGCCCGATTAAAAGTTATGTGATTGGATATGTCCATTTTTAGACATGCAGATATTTTACCAATGACAATAGCTAATGATACAGAAGTCTACAACATTTTATTAAAATTCTAAAAAATTGCATATTCTAAATATTAAAAGGTTTTCTTATAACTCATCTGGTAATACATGGTAATAATTCCTGATTTGGTATGCATGGACATGAGGCTATTCATAGCCTATTGATCTCTGTTAATGTGAATATTAAAATGGTATTTGTACCTCATTACTTTTCTAAAATCAGAAAACTTCTGAATTCTGAAATATGTCTGGCCTCAAAGGTTTGGAATTGTCTATGGACCTGTGTATCTTATGGCTATTTATACATAACAAATATATAATATGTAGATTTTTAGTAGTACTATAAAATTTTATCAAAGACAGAAATTGGTTTATTCATAAAAATCATTCTATGGTTAGTTATTGTGGTTTTAAAATTTCAACAAAAATTCTGTTTGGTACTTAATAAAGGAAACTATTTTCAAGATTTTGAGAGTATAAAAAAATCAGGACATTTTTTATGTCTTATTTTTTATTCAGATAATGAGCAGATGACAATAAGCTTTAGTTTCATTATTTTTGAGAACATACTTTTTAGAGAGCCAAAAATTACAGAACAGTTTTGGAATTTTCTGTACTTACGCTGTTTATATCCAAAGTTGTCAGATACTCTGTCTTCTTGATAGACATAGTTCTACCAGGCAGAAAAAAAAAAACATCTTAAAATGACATAGCAGACATTTGACAATTCAGTCACACAGAGAGGCTCATACTCCAAAAGCAATCATGACAACTTAAAGTATGATTCATGCTCAAAGATTGTGACTCTCCCCCAGATTTGTGACTGCTTTTCCTGTAAATAACTCTGCAGTTCTTCTGTAACAATGGTTCCACTGACTCTAAGAAAGTTTAGCAATGGAAGTGAATGGAGTTTTAGGTGAGTACTGAGTACTGGCCCAACCCACATGAACAATTTGAGAATGAAAGCACTCACTTCCTGGAACAAATCAGCAATGTTCTTATATTTCCCCCTGCAGTTTCAAATTCATTGTGTTGAATTACCCTATCATATCAGTAAAAGAAAGAAACCAAAATCTTGTGAGCCACTATGGAGCCAATAAGCCCCAGAGACCTAAATTTCCAAGTAGTGCTTGATTTGAGGAAGCAGTTTAGTGAATCTCTATCAAGTTCCAGAGACTGTGTCTGTTATTAAGCTATTGTCTTGCAGCATCATACCCATCCGGCCATCTAACACTTCAGGAGGCTGGGGCTGAGACTGTAAACTGCATTTCTATTTTGACTTGCAGTTGCACTAGACTTACAGGAGGCACTAGAAACAAGGAGGCTAAAGGACTAAGAAGCAACAGGCTCATTCCTGTTTACTTTCTATTCCAGATTTTACTTCTTGTTCCCATCATTGTTGCTCTAGCAAAGCTTCCTCACTCTACCAGCAAAATTGTTTTTCTAGTAACAGCAGGTATGACTTCCCAGGTAGCTCAGTGGTAAAGAACTTTCCTGCCAATGCAGGAGACATAGGAGATGTGGGTTTGATCCCTGGATCTGGAAGATCTCCTGGAGAAGGAAATGGCAACTCACTTCAGTATTCTTGCCTGGGAAATCTCATGGACAGGGGAGCCTGGTGAGCTGCAGTCCACAGGGTTGCAAAGAGCGGCACATGACTGACTGCAGCACACAGCAGCAGGTATTTGACTCTGCATTTTCTTCAAGACTCACTCCTCCAAACCAGTCTCACTGAACTCCTTCAGAGATACCAGCCACAATTGGCTGGTGCCCGCTTCTCAAAGTCTGGGTTTCAGCGGCACAGAATCTCTCTTCTGAGTATTGGAGATACCAGCTGGCCAGAGGCCCCCTCCTCAGAGTCTGAACCCCTATTCTTGGGTGCCCTTTCTCCTCTGAGCTCCTAATTTTTTATAATTCCAACCTCAGTCTCTTTTTCCCTCCAGGCTAGGGCTGTAGCTGTGTCCTTGTTTCTATCTCCTTGGTGACTTGGTATTCCCGATTTTGACTTTAGAGTTTTCCAGTGCCTGAGCTAAAAATTATTTCTATTAAACCTCACAGTTAAAATAACAAGTATGTTTTCTGTCTTCTGAGTGGACCCTGACTGATACAGTGACATAGCCGTAGGATTGCACTAAACTCGAACACAAGACTTTAGTTCAGCTTCTCCTACATGCTCCTAACCCGTTACCATCTAGAACTAAATGCACCACCTCAGTCACTCTCACAATTCCAGCAAGCAGTTACTCTCACCATTCCTCATCTTCAGGCTCAGGGTTATCCTTCTTATAGTGACTTTCTTCTGATAAATTTTAATTATCTCTTAAGTCCTTTTAGCCCCTCTCCCCCTTTTTTAAAAATCAATTGCAGATGCTGGGTATAGCAAATAAATGTATTTTCTTATATTTAGACTAAATTTCTCCCAATATTTTGCAGAACAAGTGTTACTCCTTATGCTATATATGCTAATATATTTAAGAAAACAATTTTTCTAAAATCCCAGGTGATCTCCATTTGACCTTGAGGTCTCATGCTGGACATTCCCTATGCAGAAAGTGTCCACAACAAAAGTCTGTATTGCAAAATTTTTGTTTGCTTGTTTTTTTGTTTGTGTTTTTCTTTTTTACTACTTCCAAATCATATTGCATCCTGACCTTTGCTTTAAAATAGATAACTGGGAGTTTATTTCAGCATTTCCAGTTTTCCTGAGGCATAGCTCAAATTAATACCAATATCTGTTTCTGTATGCTACTATCATACTTTTTAATCTGTCCTTAGAATTCCTTAGTGAAGATTTAGGTGGATGGAGGATGGCAGAAAAAGTTTAGAAAATAACTCCAAAGTCTTTGGTTTTGTGGAAATCAGTGTTTGTAGTCTTTATAGTTCAGCGTCTTTTTTACAAGCCAATCCTAAAAGCCCTGAAATGAAAAGTAAATCAAAACAAATCTCTTGGATTATTCTTGCTGGTATCACATTGTATATGTAAACAGTGCTTTCCAGCTGGTAAGCTTAAGTAAGACAGATCCTGCCCAGAGAGTTTACCAGCTTACACGGTTGCTACACAGGAGGAAAACAGAGAAGAGGCTGTTTTGCTTTTGTTTCAGATTCACAACAGCTGTTGTATTCTTCTTGGCTGGTTCCAAATTTAATAAGGCCCAATAAATCTCTAAGAAAATAGCCCTGAGACACTGCTATTGTTTTTATTTGGTACTGAGCTCATAGTACAAAGTCTCTCTCTTTTCAGCACTCTTTCTGGCTAATTTCAGAGAGATCATACCAAACATACACTCCAAAACACTAGCCCAGAAAAGCACAGGGAAAATCATATCCCTGGCGATGGATATTGAACTAACAGAAAGCTTCCTTTAAAACCTACTTCAGGCTACTAACATTTGCAAATCATGTGTCTGTGAGATTGCTGGTCTGGCTACTCTATGAGCCTTAAATGCCCTTTTCAAACCATTGCTTCAAACTCTTAGCTGTTGTTCCTTTATAAATAATTTGGGGGAAAATATTATCAAATGCTTATGTAATTTCTCTGGTGTGCAAACTGCACCCCAGCTCGCTTCACTGGAATCACTGTCATAGAGATTACATACCCAAGTGTAAGCAGCTGAAAGGAACACGCTACTGATGCAAGTAATATATTTTCAATTTTTAATGAAGTGTTACTTGTCCACAACATTATCTCTTTTAGGTTCCAGGCTGTGTGCCAGTGATAAACTGCATAGCTCAACATCTTATCTATTTTTAAGTGACCAGTCTTTAGAGGTAAATTCTCTGTTCTCCTCGGTGAATTGATCCAGTGTTTGGCTACCATCAAATGCTTTACAAGTGTACAAGATGTGATTTTTTTTTAAAGTGGGGATGAAGACTTAAATATATTACTATATCCTCTTTTGTGCAAAATTTTAATACATGCAGCTGACTATGCCCAACTGAGGCACATCTTCCAATGAGCTCGAGGCTCTTGGGATTTCTGCCTGAGATGGGGACCAAATAAATATGTGATTATCATGAGCAAGTCTGCCTGCGAGGTAAGCAAGAAAAAGGAAGCAGAGCCATCGTCTGTGCTTCAGTTATTTGTACTTAAGGCGAGTAACATTACTTCCAGATTGAGTGGGATAAATAATCCCCAGAGCTAGATTGAATAAAAACATCCTCTTCTGTGAAGATGGAAGAGAATCAAGACCAATATGAAGTGGTTGTTGGATAGAAGAACGTGACTGAGGAGGAAGAGAAACACTGAGCCACTGGAGCATTCTTTAGAATCAGAGACTAATAAGGAAGTTTCACAGGGACCTCAATGTAATGAACAGGTCCTGACATCAGCAGATGTCTTTCCTGCCAAGACATACAAAGGTTGCTGTATTCAGTTTTGAAATGACTTAGAAGGTGAGCATGGTATTCCTTGAGCATATAGCTGAGATGTGCTGGAGAGCCCAGGGAAACTGACAGAACTCACAACCTACCAAACTCCTGGCCTACTAACCAGGTTGGCTGCTTTACATGATACCAGGAGAACTTTTCTCATTTATCCCTCTGGCAAATCTGAAATCCTGTGAGAAACCTACAGGTTAGAAGGAGTCAGGCTATCCTTTAATGTCTCTTTTTTTTTAAGGATCAGGCTGTGAATTTGGAAAATAGACAAGAATGTTTGGAAGAGTAAAAGACATCAGAATTTGATATTCCAGACCATCACTTAGGGTATCCAAACAATGGCATTAGAAAAATACTCTGTCTATTGCGATTAAAATGACTTCAAACTAGAATGTGAAGGGAAGGCATTAATGAAATATAAGTAGATAAGACTGTAAAGCTTACTGTGTGGTTGGCAATGTTTATATCATGAAAGAATGATGAAAGTGCAGATTATTCACAGAAGAATAAAAAAAGGAATTCAAGAGCTAAACTAACAGCTCCAGGCAGGTATAATCTCAATATCACTGTATAGTTTATCAAGTGTGTCTTAAATGTAATATGCTAAATAGTCTCATAAGATAGGCATTAACCAGTCTTTTTAATAAATTTTTATTGAAGTATAATTGATTTACAATGCTGTGTTTAATTTTTGCTGTACAGCAAAGTGACTCAGTTTTATATATATATATATATATATATATTTGGCATTACCAAATCTTGATGTTGGAAAAGTTAACCCATAAATATTTAAACATAATGTTTTACTTAAAAAGTAGATCCAATAAATGGCTCAGATGGTAAAGAAGAGAAAAAAAATACAAAACTTCTTGGAACAAATTAGAAGACAGAGGCCTGATAGAGATATTTGAATAAAAATAAAAGTAGAGAAAATTAACCAGTTGAAAAAAATCTATAAACTATGGGTGTAATTTATGATTGTGTTCTAATGTAAAATCCCAGTCTTATTATTAGCAGTGCGGAAGACATCAACACTCAGACACTAGTGGAAGCCCCATTCTGCTACAAATGAAATATTTGCTACATTATTGCCTTGCCTGGGTAATAATTTCTTTCTTCAGAGGACTGAGGAAACAACCAGAAGAACTAATGTTCTAGATCAGTGGTGTCCCCCAAGGCGTGGCAGTTGAGGGAGAGGATGTGTCTTTGCAAAATCCCCTCAGATGGCTCAGACACCTTCCCCTTCACATTTGAAAACCGCTCTTAGATTTGCTTCTAACTAACAGGAAGCAATAGTTTGTTAAAGGATATGAGGTTATCAGATATTTAACACACCAGATACTTCACCTAGTCCTACATTAAATAAGCCCAGATATTAGGAAAAAAGATTTTGAAAAATTTGACAAAAGGGTGGATACTCATCATTGTTGAGCAATTGCTCTGGTCCTGGCATGGAGCTAGACAGTTACACAACTGAACAAAAATTATTTAATACTTTCTTAAAAGTCACGAGTATTACATGGTAACATATTATCAAATTACCAAGGGGGAGGAAATAAAGATTCAGAGATTACATCACTTGGCTCCAGCTTCTACAGGCAGCCAGAGCAGAGCTACCATCTGTACTCATCAGTCTGGGTCCAAAGCCCAGGCTTTCTGAATGTGACCCGCGAACTGAAAATCTGATAGGTCTAACCATCTCTCAAATGCCCCTCCAGGAGACACCTAAATAAATCCTTGTTATGGCACACAAAATCTCTCATGTGTTCAGATTTAAGAGGAACGCATGCAAAAGGTGAAAGGTGGGCATTCCAGAGGCTGGAATAATCCCATAAGAGTAAATATTAAGACTAAACCCAAAGGTTTCCAAAACTGAAGAGGACTATACTGACCATTTTCTAAGCGTGTGAGACACACACAGAGAGTATGCAATACACTACTGCGTGGGGAAGATAACATAATATTATTGAATTACAAAGGGGCAAAACTTTCTGCTTGTCTAACTTTCATATTCTTCACCATATTTCCAAGTACTGTATAACAGTAGTAATCTAGTATGAAAAAAATCCAGGAACTGTAAAAAGTTTGCACTCCTTTACCCCCTCCTGCTGCTAAATCTTTAATAGCATTTGTAATCTCCTCTGTCATCTGAGGTTTTTCCAATCTTAATTTACCTTTCTGAGTCTCCATTGTGCTCAGTCAGACACAGTATCTAATTAACTACCTGAGAAAAGTCGCTGTGAGCCCACAAAGAGATACACAATTGGCTTAATTAGAACCAAAAAAAGCACTATTAAAAGGAAAGTTTCATCCTGTGCCTCTGTGCATGTATAAGCCTTTCATACATGGAAAATGCTTACATTTAGTCATTTTACACACACTGGATGTAAATTACAAGTTTTGCCGTTCTTAGTATGTGGTCGGTGGCAATGCTTAATGGATTATTTGTACTAATTACCTTGGCAGTTCCTTATTTCTGTCTGTCTTAGCATTGAGCAACCCTAGAGGTTGTTGATGAATAAAAACTAAAGTTCTTGTTAGTAGGATTAGGTTAGTAGCCAAGATCACTATTGCTATTTTTGGCAGATAGTGCATCTCTTCTTGATATAGCACTTCTACTTAAAAAAAAAATAAATCATTTTCTATTTCAAACATCTGGAATTAGAAAATTATGGAGGAGCTGAGGATTCCCCCTTTACCCCCATCCCCCCACCCCCCACCACCCTGCCGCTCCAGCTGCCACCCCAGCTCAAGCTTAGGATTGTTCCTCAAACGGAAGTGTGCCACAACTCAATCCATCCCCCAAGGAAACTGTGTGTTTCCCTGGATCACTCCGTGGGCTCCCACAAGTCTTGTTTCATCTGGTCCAGTACATTGCTGAGACCCTCGGGTGGTGGTCTGTACTCTTTCTGATGGACTTTTAGTTCCCTGGCATCTCTGTTTACTAGGTTACCAGTGATGCTCTGAACACAGCCTGAACTGTCTCATGACAGCTGATTGTTACATTTTCAGGAATTTTGTGAGCTGGCAAATGTCACTGTCATTGTTGTTTAGTTGCCAAGTTGTGTCCAGCTTTTCTGCGAGCCCACGGACTGTAGTCCACCAGGCTCCTCTGTCCATGGGATTTCCCAGACAAGAATATTGGAGGGGGTTGCCATTTCCTTCTCCAGGTTGATGTCATGGAGGAGCCTAAAATGGGCTGTGATTGGTGTATTTGCACCACAGAAATCAGCAAATGCCACAAATTAGGGATCCTCCTAGTCTAAGAACCATTTGTTCAGTATTTACCAGCATAGCACTGGTGGCAGGCAATAAATCCTTACTCTTGCACTCAGAGCTAATTGAAAAGATCATCTGACAGCCCAAAGACTGATTTTTCTTGTTTTACATTTCTGAAAACAAGTAGCTTCACTAATAGAGCTGAAAGATCTCTTAGGAAAAAATTCTCCTTCCCCACCCCTGCCTCCCTACCTCCCTTAATTCACAGCCCTCATTTTTCCAATTGCTTCCCTTTCAAGTTTGTGCTAAGTCAGACATGCTCCAAGGTGGTTTCTTCTTGTGGTTGTCCTACTAAATAATACTGTGCACTTTATTTGGTCTCTACTACAAGCCTAATGTGGAGTTTTATGATACAGCCTTTTTAGTTTTTAAAGAATAATCAATTCTAGATAGAGACCCAAACTCAGGCTAGATTCTCTCTCTACTCCCAGCCCTGTTGAATCATTATATAAAGACAAATACAGTAAGAGAAGACTTGATGTCAGAGGACTTGAGTCTAAGTAGTGGATACATCTTGCTAGTTGGGAAGGAGAGAAATTACCTTGCATTTCCTGTCACTTTCTGCTTGCCAGTGCAGGAGACAGAGGTTCAGTCCCTGGGTTAGGAAGATCCCCTGGAGGAGAAAATGGCAACCCACTCCAGTACTCTTGCCTGGATAATCCCATGGACAGAGGAGCTTGGTGGCATACTGCCCATGGGGTCACAAAGAAATTGGATGTGACTGGGTAGCTACACATATTATTCTCTAGGAGAGGTGCAGTGGCTTGTTTTATTTGTGATTGTCAAAGTGCCACTTCTTAATTTTCCCCTCTATGGGATCCAGTTGCCAAGGGAGGAGTCGTCCTGAGTTTCCCTCCATGGTGTCTGCTTTACATAGTGAGAACTCCAGGCAGTTCAGTATTGTTGAAACTGACAGGAAAGTCTCTTTAATTTTAGAATTTTGTATTAGGAAGCCCTTGGTTCTTATACACCTAGATAACGTTCTTCAATTTATTCTTAATAATATAAGTGATATTCAGACGTCTTTGTCTTTTAAGGTTCAAAACTCAAAAGAGAGAAGAGGAGTTTGATTTTTGGGTCCCTTAAAACACCAACTGGTTTCCTTGATAACTCAGTTGGTAAAAAATCTGCCTGCAATGCAGGAGACCCCAGTTTGATTCCTGGGTCAGGAATATCTGCTGGAGAAGGGATAGGCTACTCACTCCAGTATTCTTGGGCTTCCTCTGCGGCTCAGCTGGTAAAGAACCTGCTTGCAGTGCGGGAGAGATGGGTTCAATCCCTGGGTTGGGAAAATCCCCTGGAGAAGGGAAAGGCTACCCACTCCAGTATTGTGGCCTGGAGAATCGTGACCCCTATAGTCCATGGGGTCACAAAGAGACAGACACGATTGAGCAACTTTCACTTCAAACATCAAAACTAATGTAACTTGGGATTACTTAAGTTCTGTTTCTGCATTAGAGAAAAAGAGGAAGGTTACCAACATTGTAGGGTCCCTTGATTCCCAGGTGGCACAATAGTAAAGAATCCACTTACCAGTGCAAGAGGCATAGGAGACAAAGGTTCAAACCTTGTATCAGGAAGATCCTCTGGAGGAGGAAATGGCAACTCACGGAAGTATTCTTGCCTGAGAAAACCATGAACAGAGGAGCCTGGTGGGCTCTAGCCACGGGGTTGCAAAGAGTCAGAAATGACTGAGCAGCAGCAGCAGCAGCCTTAAGTCACCAAATATTTACAGAATACCTATTGCACTTTCACAGTTTATCATGATCCACACAGTCAAAGGCTTTGGCACAGTCAATAAAGCAGAAATAGATGTTTTTCTGGACCTCTCTTGCTTTTTTGATGCTCCAGGAGATATTGGCAATTTGATTTCTGATTCCTCTGCCTTTATAAATCTAGCTTGAACATCTGGAAGTTCACGGTTCACGTACTGTTGAAGCCTGGCTTGGAAAAATTTGGGCATTACTTTACTAGTGTGTGAGATGAGTACAATTGTGCAGTAGTTTGAGCATTCTTTGGCATCACTTTCTTTGGGATTGGAATGAAAACTGACCTTTTCCAGTCCTGTGGCCACTTCTGAGTTTTCCAAATTTGCTGGCATATTGAGTGCAGCACTTTCACAGCGTCATCTTTTAGGATTTGAAATAGCTCAACTGGAATTCCATCACTTCCCTTAGTTTTGTTCGTAGTGATCTTCCCAAGGCCCACTTGACTTCACATTCCAGGATGTCTGGCTCTAGGTGAGTGATCACACCATAGTGATTATCTGGGTCATGAAGATCTTTTTTTGTATAGTTCTTCTGTGTATTCTTGCCACCTCTTTTTATATCTTCTGCTTCTGTAAGGTCCATATCATTGCTGTCCTTTATTGAGCCCATCTTTGCATGAAATATTCCCTTGGTGTCTCTAATTTTCTTGAAGAGATTTCTAGTCTTCCCCATTCTATTGTTTTCCTCTATTTCTTTGCAATGATGACTGAGGAAGGCTTTCTTATCTCTCCTTGCTATTCTTTGGAACTCTGCATTCAAATGAGTATATGTTTCCTTCTCTCCTTTGCTTTTTGCTTTTCTTCTATTCCCAGCTATTTGCAAGGCCTCCTCAGACAGCCATTTTGCTTTTTTGAATTTCTTTTTCTTGGGGATGGTCTTGATCCCTGTGTCCTGTACAATGTCATGAACCTCCATCCATAGTTCATCAGGCACTCTGTCTATCAGATCTAGTCACCTAAATCTATTGGTTACTTCCACTATATAATCATAAGGGATTTGATTTAAGTCATCAAATGGTCTAGTGGTTTTCCCTACTTTCTTCAATTTAAGTCTGAATTCGGCAATAAGGAGTTCATGATCTGAGCCACAGTCAGCTCCTGGTCTTGTTTTTGCTGACTGTATAGAGCTTCTCCAACTTTGGCTGCAAAGAAAATAATAAATCTGATTTCGGTGTTGACCATCTGGTGATGTTCTTGTGTAAAGTCTTCTCTTGTATTGTTGGAAGAGGGTTTTTGCTATGACCAGTGTGTTCTCTTGGCAAAACTCTATTAGCCTTTGACCAGGAGCCACAAAACCTTTGCTGTGTGGAGCACAATAAACCGTGGAAAATTCTGAAAGAGATGGGAATACCAGACCACCTGACCTGACTCTTGAGAAATCTGTATGCAGGTCAGGAAGCAACAGTTAGAACTGGACATGGAACAACAGACTGGTTCCAAATAGGAAAAGGAGTACGTCAAGGCTGTATATTGTCACCCTGCTTATTTCACTTATATGTAGAACATCATGAGAAATGCTGGGCTGAATGAAGCACAAGCTGGAATCAAGATTGCTGGGAGAAGTATCAATAACCTCAGATATGCAGATGACACCACCCTTATGACAGAAAGCAAACAAGAACTAAAGAGCCTCTTGATGACAGTGAAAGTGGAAAGTGGAAAAGTTGGCTTAAAGCTTAACATTCAGAAAACTAAGATCATGGCATCTGGTCCCATCACTTCATGGCAAATAGATGTGGAAACAGTGGAAACAGTGGCAGACATTAATTTTGGGGGCTCCAAAATCACTGCAGATGGTGATTGCAGCCATGAAATTAAAAGACGCTTACTCCTTGAAAGGAAAGTTATGATCAACCTAGACAGCATATTAAAAAGCAGAGACATTACTTTGCCAAAAAGGTCCATCTAGTCAAGGCTATGGTTTTTCCAGTAGTCATGTATGAATGTGAGAGTTGGACTATAAAGAAAGCTGAGTGCCAAAGAATTGATGCTTTTGAACTGTGGTGTTGGAGAAGACTTTGAAAGTCCTTTGGACTGCAAGGAGATCCAATCAGTCCATCCTAAAGAAAATCAGTCCTAAATATTCATTGGAAAGACTGGTGTTGAAGCTGAAACTCCAATACTTTGGCCACCATCTGAGTCATTTGAAAAGACCCTGATCCTGGGAAAGATTGAAGGCGGGAGGAGAATGGGACGACAGAGGATGAGATGGTTGGATGGCATCACTGACTCAATGGACCTGAGTTTGAGTAAACCCCAGGAGTTGGTGATGGACAGGGAGGCCTGGCATGCTGCAGTCCATGGGGTCACAAAGAGTCAGACATGACTGAGAGACTGAACTGAACTGAACCTATTGTACTTACTGCTACTGCTGCTGCTAAGTTGCTTCAGTCATGTCTGACTCTGTGCGACCCCATAGAAAGCAGCCCACCAGGCTCCCCCATCCCTGGGATTCTCCAGGCAAGAACATTGGAGTGGGTTGCCATTTCCTTCTCCAATGCATGAAAGTGAAAAGTGAAGGTGAAGTCGCTCAGTCCTGTCCGACTCTTCGCGACCCCATGGACTGCAGCCTACCAGGCTCCGCTGTCCATGGGATTTTCCAGGCAACAGTACTGGAGTGGGGTGCCATTGCCTTCTCCGATTGTACTTACTAAGTGCCTATATGCATCAAGTACTGCCCAAGATACTGGGAACATTATGTCCCATGCACTATGAGCGCTCAGTTCAGTTCAGTTCAGTCACTCAGTCATGTCCGACTCTTTGTGACCCCATGAATCACAGCACGCCAGATCTCCCTGTCCATCACTAACTCCCGGAGTTCCCTCAGACTCACGTCCATTGAGTCAGTGATGCCATCCAGCCATCTCATCCTCTGTCGTCCCCTTCTCCTCCTGCCCCCAATCCCTCCCACCATCAGAGTCTTTTCCAATGAGTCAACTCTTCGCATGAGGTGGCCAAAGTATTGGAGTTTCAGCTTTAGCATCATTCCTTCCAAAGAAATCCCAGGGCTGATCTCCTTCAGAATGGACTGGTTGGATCTCCTTGCAGTCCAAGGGACTCTCAAGAGTCTTCTCCAACACCACAGTTCAAAAGCATCAATTCTTCAGTGCTCAGCCTTCTTCATAGTCCAACTCTCACATCCATACATGACCACTGGAAAAACCACAGCCTTGAGCAGACGGACCTTTGTTGGCAAAGTAATGTCTCTGCTATAGACATGCAAAAAAGAGTTCTGCATAAAGTTTATAATCTAGAAAAGAGCAATAATATTATACTCTGAGTGTAATAATAGGAGCATGGAAAAGGGAGAATAGAACTTTGATGAGGTGGAGTTCAATGATGGAAAAGACAGATTTTTTTCTTAAATAACTTTTCCCCAACAAATCTTTTACCAAAGTCATTTTTCTTTTAATTTCTCCTCATAGTTCCTGAGAAATATGCTAATGGATAGAAATGAAAAACAAGGGCTGAATAACCTATGTACTATCATTGATCCTTAAAAAGTCAAGGATTGACCACACTAACATTTGTCAAACTGTATTAGTTTTCCAGGGAGGCCAAAACAGTACCACAGGCTCAGTGGCTGAAACAACAAAATTTTATTTCTCCCAGTTTTGGAAGCCAAAAATGAAACATACAGGTATTGGTTTCCTCTAAAGTCTTTCTTTTCGGTTTGTAGACAGTCATCTCTGTGTATCTACACTTAGTCTTGCCTCTGTACATGTTTATGCTTTAATCTCTTCTTCACATCTTTTTCCACTTTAGTCTTTTTTTCCATTTAAATAATTGAAGTATGTAATTGATTTACCTTGTAACTCTGTGAGGCTATGCTGTGAGGCTTGTGGGATCTGAGTTCTTCCACCAGGGATCACAGCAGGGCCCCTGGCCGAGGAAGCAGAGAGTCCCAACCACTGGACTTCCAGGGAATTCCCTTAATCTTCTTATGAATATAACAGTCATATTGGATGAGGGCTTTCTCTAAGGACCCTATTTATGTTGTTACTTCTTCAGAGACCATATTTCCAAACACAGTTTCCTTCTGAGTTACCGGGGCTAAGAGCTTCAACGTAGAAATTTCAAGAGGACACAGTTCAGTCTATAATAGCCACCTAGTGGGAAACTTCTCTAGCAGTACTTAGGAACTTAGCTATAATTTTGAAAATCAAATATTCCTTTCTATAAAGTCAGTGATTTGCCAAATTGTCCTTAATAAGTACATCCTTTTCCTCACTTATGAATTTTACCTTTCTATATTACTTTTTGATAATACTGGCTTTTGGGGGATTTTTTTTAATTTTTGGGGTCTTCCTTGTGGCTAAGCTGGTAAAGAATCTGCCTGCAATGTGGGAGACCTAGGTTCGATCCCTGTGTTGGGAAGATCCCCTGGAGAAGGGAAAGGCTACCCACTCTAGTATTGTGGCCTGGAGAATTCCATGGGGATGCAAAGAGTCAGACAGGACTGAGCGACTTTCACTTTCACATATGGAACTATTCAATTAAGAAATAGTTGCAAACTTATGACTGTTAAAATTCTTTTATATTTGTTTTTATCAGAAGGAAGAATTTCACCTAAGAGAACTTGCTAGGTTTCTTAATCTCCAGCTTTCTTAGTCCTTTGTCATGCTAAGAATTGCCTTGGGGGCAAAATGAAGGAGTAAATCAATCAAGAAGCATTGAATTCATGCAGTTATTCTTTTCCAGCTGCGCTATTTATGTATTTTTCAGGAAATTGTAGAAACTGTTAAAAGAGAGTGTTGTGAAAATGGAAAGCTCTTAGCAAATGATTTATTTTTGGGAAAGAGACCTTGGTGGGAGCATACCTATCATCTGAAATTATCTAAATTGGTGCATGGAGATTTAATAAGTATTAGAATTCCATTGATAAGAAACCTGCATATCCTTTGCCATGTCTCTGCTATGCTTACAGATGGTTGGAATTTTACTATCAACCTGTGCAAAATATATCGAAACTGGAACAAATATCTTTTTATCCTTAGGCCATGTGCATTCTTGTCATCCTGACTCTGCTTTAACGTTTTCTACTTTTCTGCCTTTATTCTCTGAAGTATTTTATCTTTGCTATCCTTCGTCTCTGCATTCTACTTTCCTATTCCATATCTCAATAGGTTTCTTTTTGAGGTTCTGGAGAGTTCTAAGGAAAATAGTTCAAACAGCAACCCTAAGGAAATAGAAGTATCCAAATTAACGCACCCAGTTCCATGGCCCGTGTGACCAAGCAGCAATTCATTTGGAGACCAATGCAATAGTTTAGATTTTAGCAGCTGAAAAATCTCTAATAGAGAATATCTTAGATCTAATAAAACTTTAATGAGGATTTTGTTTTCCCTTTAATCTTGATATTATTAAAGTTTTGTGGCCTTTAAATCTAGGGAACAATCAATCATTGTGTGTCTTTTAGTCTCATGAGCAGAGAACTTAAATGTTAGTACCACATTAATTGATCTAGGGGGAGAAAGCCTTCCTGAGTTTCAGCTGCTTTTAACTGCTTACTAAGCTTCAACTCAAAGAAGGCAATGGCACCCTACTCCAGTACTCTTGCCTGGAAAATCCCATGGATGGAGGAGCCTGGTAGGCTGCAGTCCATGAGGTTGCTAAGAGTCGGACACGACTGAGCGACTTCACTTTCACTTTTCACTTTCATGCCTTGGAGAAGGAAATGGCAACCCACTCCAGTGTTCTTGCCTGGAGAATCCCAGGGATGGGGGAGCTTGGTAGGAGGCCGTCTATGGGGTCGCACAGAGTTGGACACGACTGAAGCGACTTAGCCGTAGCAGCAAGCTTCAACTACCTGTACAACATAACTAAATTTGGGAATACTGAATTAGTAAAAGTAGTAGACAGGCAAATTTATTTTTCTCATTCCCATTACAGAGTGTTTTTCTTCTCACCATGGTCTCTGAAGTGAAGAATCAAGTTGTGGTTTAGTCACTGAGTTGTGTCTGACCCTTTGCAACCCCATGGACTGTAGCGTGCCAAGCTTCTTTGTCCATGGGATTTCCCAAGCAAGAGTACTGCAGTGAGTTGCCCTTTCCTTCTCCAGGGATCTTCCCAACCCAGGAATCAAACCTGTGTCTCCTGCATTGGCAGGCAGATTCTTAACCATTGAGCCACCAGGGAAGCCAGGCGAGTCAGTAATAGTAAAGAATATGAGAAATCAAAATGAACTATATACTTATTATTCCTTTTCTCTAGAAAAACATCTTATTAATCATATAAATAATACTAAAAATGAAAATAATACTAATATTCATATAAACATCTAACATTTATTGTGAATGTATTGCCTGCCAAGTACCCATACATTATTACCTCATTTAAAGTTGAAATTGAAAATGTATTATTATTCACATTTTACCAAAACAAAAAAAAAATCGAACTCAAATTTTAGAAAAACCTGGGTCACACAGCAATTAAATGACAAAACCAAATGCCCTGTCTTTCTCCAATAACTTCTCACTGTTTTTAACCATTTTGATGTAATAGCCAATGGATACATCTAACTTAGTATATCATTTGAAAAGGAAATTTTTGATTGATTATAAAAACAACTTACTGTCTCAAAAACCACTCTCTGAAACTTTTTTCCAATAAATATTTAAGGAAATATATTTTATATCATTTTATAAAAATGTAAATTGACCTAGAAAAAATTAATGTATTTCTCAAATGCAGGTAATAAGGGAAATGGGAATTAGGTATTCTGGAAGAAGAGAGAAATTATGTTAGAATATTAAAATTTTAATAATGTTCTGCTCCTTGCCACAGATGTAATACTTATGTTTGAATCTTAGAATAAGCCTGGGGAATTGTATATTGAACTGGCAAAGAGATTTTCTTTCAGCTTGGGCTTTCTTGTTTTCTAGACTTCAACTGTTTTGTTTATCTGATGCTGTTTTTATTTTTTTTTCTCTTATGCATTTTCTTGCTTTCTCTTTTATTTTTTTTAAGCTCTATTCCCAGAAGATTTTCTTTCAGAATATAGGTGTATTTCTAAGAAAATGGCATAGGGAGTGGGTTCCCCAGAGCTCAGTTCTCAAGAAGTAAAACAGCTCAATATAAATAAAACAAGGAATCAGTTCCAGACTTGGCTGAAAATCTTGACAGAGATACTAGATCCTGCTATTTCCTAACTTCTTCACACCAATTAACACTTCATTTTGGGTGAAAGTGTCAGAAGTTTTTTTGAATGTGAGGTTAATTAAGATTTTAAGACAATTGAGTGTCAATGTTGGCAGTTTGGTTTGAATGGCGCAACTCCAAGAAATTTTCCTTAAAACACATTAGGTCCTGAAATACAGGACACATTCTCAAGTTACAACATGGAATAGGCCAGGCCAGCACACTGTTCCTACGAAGTGAGTCTAAGTGTCACCAGATTGATTATTGGAGAGCTCCCAAAGGGGAAAAAGTTAAAATAGCACGCAGAACAATTCTAGCATCATTCGGATAACTAGTATATAAATATTTACTGATGAACCATATATTGTATATTTCAGATCTGCAAAAAATTGAAACATAATACATCAGCCTATGTATACTGATGGACCTGTGATGACAAAGAGATGCCTTTAACTGTAAAGTGTTTACACAGATTCAGTGCTAAAGAGTGTGCTGTGGTGAATTAGCAAAATTAAAGCCTCTGACTTTGGACCCCTGAACTTCATGGTTTGCTTTGAATTTTTGGGTTACCATGGCAACTGCTGCCACCAGGAGACAGGTCCATGGGGACAGACTCTTTCTCAGGCTTCCTGGCAAATTTTGCCTCACCAATCCCAAAGGGCCCTTATACACAGGAAAGTGCTTATGTTAGCACCCCTTAACTTTGTCATAGACACAAGAAAAGGTCCGGAATTTGGTGATTTATAGGCAAGAAATATAAAGTAGCTTCAATTTTTGCAGTGATTGCAGATGTTGGTTACTAAGGATAGTGTTTTGTTTTTTTAGGGGGTGGTGGCAAATTTTGCTCAGAAACTGTGATTGTCTTTGCCAATTGTTTATCTAACATGAGTTCACTGCTGGGATTTCACAGGCCAATAGTGCACAGGATAATGTCACTTAATAAGCCAAGAAAGAAATAACATAGTCTAAACAACTGATAGATTAATTTACACTTTTGTTCCAGGCCATAGGATGTGAAAGGAATCAAGTCCAAGTGTAGTGGAGGTCTACCTTTTCTACAAGCTTTGGTTCCTCAGGAGAGACTGGATCTTGCACACCAAGGAATGACATCCAACTGCCAGCACAGAATAAAAATTCCTTGTTGCTAAAGCATGAGACCAGGGAATTAGGGTGACTTGTGTTGACAGGTAGTCATCTTCTCTGGCTGCTGCAGGGTTTGTCCCACTGCCTGTGGAGGAGTTGCCATTATCACCGCAGGAGCTGCGCCCCAAGGTCTTCAGAGAACTACACCAGCAAAGGGTAGCTTTGCTCAGTGCCAGACTCTCAGATCGCCCTAACTCTGAGTGTTTATCGTCTAAATGCCTTCTTACCATATTTGCTTCTTCATCTGTTTTTATTGATAAGCACCCAGTAGCTGAGCACTGTGCTGTGCTGTGCTAAGTTGCTTCATCATGACCAACTCTTTGCAACCCTATGGACAGTAACCTGCCAAGCTTCTCTGTCCATGAGATTTTCCAGGCAAGAACACTGGAGTGGGTTGCCATGCCCTCCTCCAGGGGATCTTCCTGACCCAGGGATGGAACCCACATCTCTTACATCTCCTGCATTGGCAAGTGTGTTCTTTACCGCTAGCACCATCAGGGAAGGGCAGCTGAGCTCTGAGTGCTGATCAAAAGACAACAGATGGGATGATGACATCCTGATACAGCCTAAGCTAAGTCGCTTCAGTCATGTCCAACTCTGTGTGACCCCATAGACGGCAGCCCACCAGGCTCCCCCATCCCTGGGATTCTCCAGGCAAGAACACTGGAGTGGGTTGCCGTTTCCTTCTCCAATGCAGGAAAGTGAAAAAGTGAAAGTGAACTCGCTCAGTTGTGTCCGACTCTTCGCGACCCCATAGACTGCAGCCTACCAGGCTCCTCCATCCATGGGAGTTTCCAGGCAAGAGTACTGGAGTGGGGTGCCATTGCCTTCTCCGATACAGCCTACTTCACTCTTATATTAAAACAATTCTACTTCTAAAAATAACTTCTTTATTTTGTGTCTTTGTCATAAATAAGTAGATTAAAACAACTTCACTTAAGTGATGTAATAAATAAGTGGATTTGAAATTTTATCAATTCACAACAGTCTCCTTGAGGGTCTTCTGACTTTGTGGGCTAGGATCAACTTTGTTTCTCTCTGCTGTGGTTTTATGTTGCACTTTTTGAAATAGAAATGTGTAACCCTTGGGTAACTGATGTATTTTTGCTTAAAGCTTCAGTCTTGGCCTGGCAGTGGCCTACTCAATTCAGTTCAGTTCAGTTCAGTCCAGTCGCTCAGTCATGTCTGACTCTTTGCAACCCCATGAATTGCAGCATGCCAGGCCTCCCTGTCCATCACCAACTCCCGGAGTTCACTCAGACTCACATCCATCAAGTCAGTGATGCCATCCAGCCATCTCATCCTCTGTCGTCCCCTTCTCCTCCTGCCCCCAATCCCTCCCACCATCAGAGTCTTTTCCAATGAGTTAACTCTTCACATGAGGTGGCCAAAGTACTGGAGTTTCAGCTTTAGCATCATTCCTTCCAAAGAAATCGCAGGGCTGATCTCCTTCAGAATGGACTGGTTGGATCTCCTTGCAGTCCAAGGGACTCTCAGGAGTCTTCTCCAACACCACAGTTCAAAAGCATCAATTCTTCGGTGCTCAGCCTTCTTCACAGTCCAACTCTCACATCCATACATGACCACTGGAAAAACCATAGCCTTGACTAGACGAACCTTTGTTGGCAAAGTAATGTCTCTGCTTTTGAATATGCTATCTAGGTTGGGTCATAACTTTCCTTCCAAGGAGTAGGCGTCTTTTAATTTCATGCCTGCAAATACATTTCTGTTGCTTTGTTGGCTCTTCTTGGTGGTTTCTCCAGTTCTAAAATTCAGAGACTCACAAAGCTCTATTTTCATAAACCATGTGATAACTTTAAATTTCTACGTGCTTGCCCTCCACATCTTATTCAGAATCCTTCAGTACTTGTGACGTCTTATAATATGGAAGGATCAGGTTTTTCATTGCATCATACTGTTCTTCCACATGGGCTGCTGTAGTGTCTCAACTGCCTACCCCTGCTATTAATAGATTTAATTATTAATGAAATGTTTATTACTTTGTTAAAAAAACTCTCTCAGTAGCCACAGCTAGGGTTTCTTGAATTCAAAGGTGGATCTTCTTACAATTGGTAATATATGTTGATACTGATGCTGAAAGCTCAGCCTCTGTGCACTGATGCCAAATAGATTATTGGAGACAGAGTTCTGGGTGAAGTAGAAGTGAATAGTTTTATTGCTTTGCCAGGCAAATAGGGACACAGTGGGCTCCTACCCTGAAAACCTGTGTGTCCCAACCCAGGAGCATTTGGTGTGGAGTTTTATAGCAATGGTTCAAGGATGGGGCTGCTGATAAAGATTACTCTGTATAGGGCCTGTACTCCTTTAATCTGGTCTCAGGTAGCCTGATGAGTTTCTGTGGTTTCTTTAATCTGGCCTCAGGTGGTCTCTTGAAAATCTTCTCACGTTTCTTTAAACTGAATGAAGAATGCCAACATCTCCCTTTTTTGGGGGTTCTAGCTCTGTAGAGAGCACCCCTTAAGGCGGGACCAGGCCCCTGCCCCAAGCCTGCGCTCCTGTTTCTTGATTGCTCCTCCTGTGCCTCTACATCCCCTCCATCTCCAGATTAGCAATTGTTAGAATCTTACCTTCGGAACTCTGGGAAGGTCACTTGAGTCTGTTCCCTACCAACAATGCTCAGGAGCCCTACAGGGTCCTGCTTGGTTTCACTCCTTGTATCTGCACATATACATACAAATATAAATAAGAATAAGCATATATAATAAGTATATGCTCTTTTCTTATTTTTTTTTTAGCCTGAAAAAATACAAAGGTAAGGATTTCAGTCTTTGGGGGAGTTAGTATTTGCTGGTTGGTCTTCTAAGCCTAGTTACTATATATTTTCAGTACCCATACTTATCTGGATGCTTATACCCTAGACTGTTTCTCTACAATAGTAAATACTCCAAAAAGATACTAACCTCTGTGGTCATAGTTTATCTGTGGAAATATTTATCTAAGAATTTGAATCTAAATCTTTATTCATTATGAGAGAGTGTCAAGCTCACCGCCTTCCTCCCTCTGTCCTGTTGCCACACAGCATCTCTTTCTTACCTAACTTACCACTTACCTTTCTTTTTGGTTTCTGCTATGGCACAAAGAAAAATGTGCAGTCTTGAATTGCTGCATGCTTTTTCAACCTAAATAAGTGATCTGAAATTTTGAACACATATTTAAAATCTTTTGAAAACTCAAGACTTATTTTTCTCTTATAGGAAAGATAGATTATGATACTAACAAGTCATCTTACTTTGAAGGAATTCTCATTACTGGATTATCAGAGATTGAATGAAATGCCTCAAGCACTGACTCATGAATAAACATTTTCAGAAAAATATTGTGTGATTTTAAAAATATTTGATAAAACATGTTGAGATGTAATACATTGGCACAACAGAAAATGGATTGGAATTTTTAAAATTGTTATTTGGAATCATTTTAGAATGTTATCTCATGTCAAAATATAATGACAATGATAGAATGGGTATAATTTGAGCTATGTTAGTTGTTGCCTTTAACAAAATGTTAAGTAGGAACAGGAATATTAAGTAGGGTTGGAAAGAGTTATACTGTGAGAAGGACACCAGATATGGACAAAGTAAGAAATATAATTTAAAAGATTGGGATAGATAATACATAAAACATTCTGCAGAGTCATTTATTAATAAAGAATAAAACAACTGGATTTGCCTTCTCATTTTAAATATTTCTTAAGCAAAGAAAATGAAGACTCCAGTGGTTGTGATGTTATGACATTCTTTTCCTTAAATGAGGGATATGGTCATTAATTACACAAGTCATTTTTGAATACTTTATTGAGCACCTATTGAGTTAATGGAAGCTTTCCCCGTACTGTGGATTTTACAAAGTAGTAATCTAGAGAGTGGCAGAGCTTGAGAGAATCTTGGAGACTGCACTTGAGTATCACCTTTTTAACAAATGAGGAAATAGAAGAAATGTAATGCCCAATCATTGTTCTGAAAGAGCTCATAATCTACATGGGTAAAAAAAAAAAAAGACTTATTCTTATGAAAAAATAGATTAAAATGTTAAGCTAGTATTCCACAATGGTAGAAATAGGAAGTTTTGCATCTAAATCTGCAACATACTAGCTGTGTGACCTTTGGCAATCTACTTAAATCCCTGAAGGCAACCCCATATGGTTGCTATGGATGAGGAGAAACTTATAGGGTTGTTTTGAGAATTAGATGTGATCATGTTTTTAGAATGTTTAGACATAGCCTGAACATGGGAAGTACTCAATAATGGTATATGTTAGCATTATTACCTAGCTCTTGTTGTCTTGGTAGGGCCACAGTAGTATCACAGATGTCAGTTGCCATTGGAAATTGGAGTCTAGAAAGGCAATGTTAAAGATCATTTTTTCCCTTTGATTTCTCTTCTTTCTCTTTCCTTTCTCCTTCCTACCCCTTTCCAAAATAAAATAACACCATAAAATAAAAAACATATTTTCTTTTGTCTTATATCCCACCAGTGTCCTTTGCACTGCTGCCACATACATAGCCACCAATGTTTATTACCTTAGAGGCACAGGCTCTCAGGATACGGCGACAGCTTCTTTGCAGATTATGATGGGTTAGCCTCTGTGACTGAGTCTGTCAGAACAATAGCATGGTAATTCCAATCTTCAGTAATATGCAGCCAGCTAATAGTAGCTGTCAGTTCCTTTTAGAAAAGCTTCACTTTCTTCAACTTTAGTGTTTTGCAAAACATGTTTTTGAAGTAAGTGGTTATAAAATAATTTCCCAGCAAGCTTCATTTTCTGAGGATAAGTAAGGGCTCCTGTCCCTACAGAGATGGAAAGAAGATAACTGCTCAGAAACTCTACCCCTGCTGCAAATATCACAAGGTACACCATGCTACTTTCTGATTTCTAAGTGGAAATTTTTTAATACCCTTCTTTCTCATTTCATTTTTCTTTCTACATGACCTACCTCTCCCTTGCTACCCTTTTTGCTTGAGGTTTTGATTGCCTTGCTGAATTATTTTTCAACCTTTTTACATATTTATTATTCCATAAACCTAGATGTTGATTTTCTTTCATACTTGATTTAATTTATTTTGTGAGTTTGTGTTCAATTTATGGATTTTGAGATAAATCTCTTGCATTGGTTCTTTACACTATAGACTGCATAAAATCTGATTTATAAAACTTCACTTTGTTTTTGATGTAAAAGCAAATAACACATTTGATTTGGCCTTGGTCACATGGGGTTATTAAGGAGGGGAAATGTTTTTGATACTAGTAAAATTAGCTCTTTTGATTTTCAGCTGAAGCAAAGAAGAGGGAAATTGACATTTGCCTGAGTTTGATATTTGAGCTGACTCTGATCTTTGATTATTTTTAAATGTTTATGTAAATTTGAGTCCTGTCTAAGCAATCTACTATTAGGAGAATTTTAGCATATCAGCAACCATAGCAGAGCCAGATGCTTTCAAAACTAAAACCACTTACATATTTTTCAAGAAAAAAAGTTTTTTCACTTAGCATAAGAATAGTGGTGATCAAACAATTTCATTTCAGATTCTGTAGGATTTTCATGAATGAGCTAGGTAAGTGCCTAGTGTCTATTCTGTACCAGTCCAGGGCACCCATCTTTTACCTGTTAGAGCCTTCCCTATTAAATTTTGTGAGATATATACAGGCATTGTGTATTGTGCAGCATGAGACACAATGTATATTTAAAGGAACGGCTCAGAAAATAGCAAATGGCCTTTGAGAGAGGTATGGATGCATTTTACCTGCCATTTTCGACAGTTACACCGTTTTCTGGACCTCTCTGATGTATACATGTTATTAAACATCTGTTTGATTTTCTCCTGTTAATCTGTTTCAAGTCCATTTAATTCTTAAACTAACCAGAATGATCTAGAAGGATAGAGGCAAATTTCTTCCTTCCTGACAATCAACATGAACATGTCTTCTCTCAAGGAGCTTATGTTCTTGTGCAAGAAAATAAAATGATTGAATGGATAAGAGGAGGAAAAGTTGTGAAATGTGTCACCATCCATAAAACTTTGCCTGGATTGGAGGATGAGTAAAGCCAGTAGTTTGTTCTCTAATGATAAGAGCTCTGACATTATCATCTCTTTATCTTAAAAAAAAAATCTTGAACAGGAAAACCTGGAAGGATAGTTAATTAAGAGAAAGCTATAGCCCAAACCTCTCCCAAGTGGTTTTGAACTATAAGCTGGTGTAAATTCACCACACTTGAAAATCTTTGGAGTGGGACAATGGAAGTGAAGTTTAAGAGCTAAACTTGGCATTCATTCATTCATTCAAAGTGATATTAAATGTAGAAAGCTGAATTAAAAAGTGGCACTGCATAGAGCATGAAGGAAAAGGGCAATAAATCCCTGAGGTACTGTGTAGAAACTACTGATTTTTGAAAAGAACCATCTATTCCTAAACATTTTATGCATTACATACAATATCTTACTTAAGATGGTACTTACTCTAAAATAGCATGTGAAATACTTATAATCTTATTTAATAATATGATTTATTTGAATAAAAAAGAATGTTCTGTTCTAAGATTTGAAGTTTGAAGTGGCAATGGCCATGCTAGTGCTGCCACCCTAACAGCAGTAGCAACAATTACCCAAATTGCAGACTAACTGGGAGACAGTCTGTGGCAAAGGCAAGTTCACAAGGAGTGGCACTTATTGAGCATTTGTCAGAGATGAACTGAGAATCTTTGAGATTGCTCTGATCTCAGGGATAATACCAAGAATCTTTATCTTCAATAAACTTTGCTCCATACACTTTGTTCAGGAAGAGAAACTGAGTCACTTGATGCTTAAGAGACTGAACGCTTGAACGCTTAAGAGATTCCCAGAAATGCATAGGAAAGCAGTATAGCACAGTTCAGGGAAACATAAGCAAATCAAATTCAAATCTCTAAACAGGAATGCTTTGCTTATTTTAAAAACCCTTATAACTGTATCTCTACAATAAATCTGCAACTTATCAAAAAATTGTATGAAGTCCTTTCCGTAACCAGAGTCTTGTAGGTATTCCATAGGCCAAGACGTTTTTGAGGGCAACATCCAAGAAATGATATTATGCTGAGCACCATTTGTCAGGGAAATGCATTCAGTCAGTTCAGTCACTCAGTCGTGTCTGACTCTTTGCAACCCAATGGACTGCAGCATGCCAGGCTTCACTGTCCATTAGGGTCATTTTACATATGTAAGTATGTAGAAGGAAGAGAGTTGCTGACTGTTTCCCTGACATTCCTCGTTCTAGAATTGGCCGCAAATTGCTAAATTAATCCCAGCAGGTATTCTCTGGAGCGACAGCTTTATTTAGGTGTGTGTGTGTTTGTACGTGTGTGCGTGTGTGCATCTGTGTACCTTAATCAAAGCTGATGAAAATCTCTTTCTGTCATATTGCCCCTCTCTTCTAGGAAAAAAAAAATTGTTCTTTCAGCCTAACCCTGTATTTGATAGATCAGATTCTTCATGCTTCATGTCTGATTGTCACATCCAAAAGGGGCCTTATAAATCCACACTCTGTTGTTTGTATTTTTACACCCAGATTTCTCAAATGACACTCCATTGTATTTATGGGGTCTAACTTGCTGCACCAGATGAGGTTTTATTCAGAGGTCAGTGACGTTGGCTTCTTAAGGTCATTTTCAGAAGTTTATTTCTCAGCTCCTTTTGCAAAGTGGAGGGGTGGGATGGCTGGGTAGGTGGGTTGTGGTTCCTAGGAAATAGCAAATGCACACTGATGTGCAGCTCTCTGGCTGTGCAGAACATGGTACTGTTTGCCTCCAGCTTGCTGTTCTGGAGAAAGCATTGTTTGTTAGAGAGAGAAAAGAGGATGCTGCTTCAACCTTGAAGGGGAAGGGAAGGAAGAAATAGCATTTTCTCAATATAAGCCTCTGTGATAACACCAAAATGTGAAACTTTATGAATGCTGTTTGAGAGATTCTATTTTTTGATAACTCAGAAATTGCATTTTTGGCAGGGTGGTTTCAAAAAGGGAACACTAGGGCTTTGATTTGGTCCTCTGTTTTTATCTGCAATTTTAATCTATATACGGGGAAGGTTTTCTTTGACATTTGTAGGAGCATTTCTGAGATTGATGCTGCTGCCTATTATTATACAGGAGAACATTTGATACTAAAGGTTCCCGCAGCTCCCATCAGCTTTCTATAGCAGGTCTGCTCTCCTGACATTTAATGTCCCTTAAGCCTGATATGGTCTGATAACTTCAACATGCAGCAGCTTTAGGGAGAAATAAAGAACTGCGGTATCCTTGATTCTTGGTAGGGACTGTCACTACCCGCATCACCAGTCACCCATCACCCTTTCCCCTTAATAGGTGTGAATTAAAGTCTCAGAAAAAGTACATGCATTGTGTCTGTGTGTATGTGTACCAAACACACCAAGATTAAACCGGATTAGGGAAAAGGTAGTCTTCTTAAAAGCACGGCCAAAGGACCCAGTGTCCGTCACCTTGTGGAGATGTCTAGATGATCTTTCGTAGGCTGACCTTTGAGTGAGAGCAGTTAAATGGAAAAGTTTTCCGTGCCTCAAATATCAGTTTTTCACAATCACTCTTTTAGTCTGTATGCCTAGAAAGAAGTGTCTTTGCTGTAAAGGCCTTAGCTAATAAGAGTTAGGATTAGCTCTCTAACCATAAATCAGAATCCAGGTTGGATCCTGGTGAAATCATTGGCTCATCTGCACCATGGGTGAACTGGCAATGGAATAATCTGTAGATATAAGAATGAAAAATTTCCCTACATCTTGATTTGAAAGCTCTCCAGGATATGTTATCAGTGGAAAAAGTAAAGTGCAAAAAATTGCCCATAGTCAGCTATTTTTGGATATGCGTGTAAAGTAAAATATGCATATTTGCTTGTATTTGAATAAGAAAACACTGGAAAGATATTTGAGAGACTATGTAAAGTACTAAACAATAGAGAGGAAGGTGGGAGGAAGAAATGGATAGGGACAGGGTGGGAATGAAAGCTCTTATTTATAGGTTGTTATATTATTTTAATTGCTAACTGCATGAATGAGTTACCTATTAAAATATATAATTTAATGTTTACAAATATCAAGCCCTTCAATTTCATTGGAGTTTCATTTCCTATCTAACATTATTAACTGGACTCTAGGAGAACTGGAGTTCGTATTTGGTTAAGTCCAAAGCTCCCAAATTGTACCGCTGAGTTCACTGAATCATTCTAAGTCAGCTTGGGAATTTGTGCTGCATCACTTGTGCCCCTTTAGCCCATCATAAACTCACAAAGGGCAAGCCTCTCTGGTGACAGTGCCAAGGACAGCCCTATACTCCTGAAAAACACTTCCAGGGCTATGTGTGATATGTCTGAAATAAGAGAAAGAATGATGACCCACTTTCTCAGCAGTAAAGACTGATTGTTTTTTAAACTCATGGCAGTCTATATCCGAGATAATAGTTTATAAGAATACTGTTTTTCAGTCCATTGCTCATGAAGAAAATTAACCTTTCTCATTTTAGTCATCTTGAGAACTACTCAATTTCAATACAAATGAAAGAACAGAATTAAGAACAGTGTATGAACTTTCTGAAGTTAGCTTCTTAGCTTAAGCTACGCCCCCCCCCCCCAAAAAAAAAACATTGTTATACTTAGTCAACATCCAATGAATTCAAAACATGGGAAATTTAAAAATCTAAGATTGCTGGAAGTATGTCTTGATAGCTTTGTTAAACTGGGAGTGGAAAATAGAGTTAACTCTTTGATGTCTCCCCAAACCAGCTAGTGCACCTAAGTAACAATATCCTGTGATATAGTTTAAATAACAAAATATCCTGGAGCACAACTTGGAAGATGAACAGGGGCTCAGCTATTACCTGGGAGTAACATTTGTTCAGAAAGAATGTGGCAGAAAGGATATTGTAAGTATAGAGAGATGACAGAGTCAGAAATGAGTCCAGAAAGATGCCTGTTTTACCAGGAGAAAAAATTCAGATGCTTTCTCATGAAATCTAGGTAATCCATGTCATGACTGGACAACAACAGGTGAAATGCTCCATCAGTAGAAATTTTGAAAACCGGTTTGGATCAATGAGGGCATTGGGGGAAGAAGAAGAAAAGAACAACTGCAGACCAGGAGTTCATTGTGAAGTGAGCAATTGATTTATAGTCTGAAATATTTAGGTGTAAGTGCTGATTTTTCTGTGTGAATTTTTGGACATTTTAAAAAAAGAGTAAATCTTGATAATTTGATTTTTATTCTGAACGTAGTGGCGACATGTTGACAGGCTATTAACATATCAGCCCGAACATTGAGAAGGAGGGGGAAGAGGAGAGAATACTAATTTTGAGACGGGAATCTGGTCAAGGAAGAGAGGAACACAGAGCTCCTTCCTGCTGTGACCTTGAGGTCAGATGATTTCAGTTCTAACAAATACTTTTCTGTGGAATAGTGATTGCATAGCCCTTGTTCTGCAGGAAGTTACTGCCTGGAGAAATTTTCTGTTCGCTCTTCCAGTTCCAAAGGCAGCTCAGTCCTGAAATGCCTGCCTCCTGACTGGGGTCTGAACTCCTGAACCTTTCCAAGGGGAGGCACAGGAGAGGCAGGATGGTGACTGTCATCCTTCTAGTTCCTTGGGTTACCTCATCAGGACATGTCCTGGTTATACCTTGACCATTACAGATGCATGGCTGGTCATTGGTTAATGGACAGAAGCTCTGAACTCATTCTCTTCACTTGCTACCCTTCTGATTTTCAGGGAATCCTAATGCAGAAATGCTTTCGGGAGGACAGAGAAAGTTACAAGTTCTACAATTATGAAAATAATTGAGCAACCACTAAAGTGAATTTGTATTAAAATAGTCGGGGCTCCCAGAGTGCATGCATGAATGATCAGTCCCTTCAGCCGTGTCCTACTCTTTGCAACCCTACGGACTGTAGCCCACCAGGCTCCTCTGTCCATGGGATTTCCCAGGCAAGAATATTGGCGTAGGTTGTCGTGCCCTCCTCCAAGAGTTCTTCCCAACCCAGGGATCAAACCCACATCTCCTGAATTGCAGAGGGATTCTTTACCTACTGAACCACCTACAAAGGGTCGTCTCTGGTTTCTACCCTAAATTTCCCCATTTGTTATTGCATACCGATTGTTTTATACATTTAGTGAAAACTACGACAATTTTAAAAAAATCTGCTTAGGTCTACCAAAAACTGCTTTTGTTGTCCAATCTATGTATTTCTTTAGCTGGATTAAAAAGGTGGGAATTTCTGCAGGATTTTGTTGTTCCAGGGCTTTGTTGTTCTGACTGGCACTCAGGGATGGCCCAAGAGTGCAACAGTGCCTGCCAAGGGTTTCTGCTGTGACCTGTTTTTTTTTAGTGCCTTTCAAGATATTCAGTAGATGGAATAATTATTGTCCCTGAAAGCCCTGCGTAGTGGCCTGGCGTCCCAGGAATTTGCCCAAGTTGCTTTGTGATGGTTGCCTGTCTCTGCCCCTCACTGTGGGGTTTCATGGTTATAATAGGATTTTACTTTTAAGGTAGTAGGCAGGCTGCCTGGCAAAGAATCTACTTACAGAGCGGATGTACAACCCTTCCCATTCCCTTGCTGGGGCTAGGAATCTTTGATTTAGAGAACTACAGCTGCTGCAGTTCATTACTGTCCATTTTAGAGTCAAGCTCGACTGTATCAGTGGGTTACCCCCTAAAGTGCTATACTCATTGTGATAATAGCTAAGGATATTCCAGACAGGAGGAACGCACACTGCCTTTGGAGCATCACTATTCTCAGCCTTAAGAGGGCTTCCAAATAAGAGCCCAAATGCTCCCTTATGGGCCAGCTGTCCCCTCTTACAGCGACCCTGTGAATTACGGCTGCCCCACCCAGCTCGGGCTTCTAGGAGTCTAGGTGAGGGGCAAGAGCTTGTATCCATGGTTGCTTCATCCAGAAGTAACTCTGGGGCTCCAAGAGCCATACTGTGGGGCCAGGGGGCAAGGAAGCCAGGGCTGAGGAATACGTAGGGGCTTGACACATTTATGATCTCTCTGGAGTGTGGTCTCCCAAGTCATCTTCTAGCCACCTTTTTATACAACTCATAAAAAAAGAACAATGTGACACACAGTGTTAACTGGACCTCTGGACCCAGGAATGTCTATTTGAATTCCTCAGAGAAGAATTAACAAAGACACCATATCCAAGGACTACGGAGTTATATTAGAGACATATGTTAGTTGTTCAGTTGTGCCTAACTCTTCGTGACCCCATGGACTAAAGCTGCCAGGCTCCTCTGTCCATAGAATAAGAACACTTGAATGGGTTGCCATTTCCTTCTCCAGGGGCCTTCCTGACCCAGAGATTGAACCTGGGTCTCTTACATTGCAGGCAGGGTGTTTACCATCTGTGCCACCAGGATGACTCAGTGGTCCAGGGCACACAACAGTGAAGTGGGAGACCATGGCCATGGGTCTCTGGTCTTGCCTTTGCTGTGGAGTTCTGTGACTTTGTGCAAAGCCTCTTTGTGCTTTAGTGTCCTCAACTGGAAAATTATGATACTTGTTCATTGATGAGCCTCCTAAAACCTTTTGGAGGGGCGCTGTCAAAGGAGTCGAGGTTCCTCTTTTTCCCACCCCCATTGTACCGTCAGCCCTGCTTCTGTAATTCACCATGTCTTTAAAACTTAAAGTATTTTCATGCCAAACACTCTTCCTGATGCTGCCCTCTTTATTCATATACACATAATTACAGTGATACTACATATATTAGGCTGCTGAATAAAATGGAAATCTCTTTAAATAATCAATAATATACCTGGCAACTCTTACTAATATAAGTATTAATACGACCATTTATATAACTGTCTTTATGCTCTGCCATATGCTGGGTCCTCTGTTAGGTGTTGCATATTTTAACTCTCCCTCGAATAGCTATTCAGAATATTATTCGGGAGTTATTAGGTGATCAGATATATAAACCCTCATGCAGCCTGAAAGGGAACCCATTCTCCGCTCTGGATTTTGACTTCCAACTTTCAAAATGTCCTCACCTCCTACAAGAACCTGGCAAAGAAAATGACCATAGAAAACAAAGAAAGGAAAACATCCACACATCATCTTAACATACCTAAGAAGATGCTCATATCATCTTGACTCTTGCCCACAAATAAGAGTTCTGAGTAAAGAGTTGTTTTGCTTCCCTGTTTTTTTTTTTTTTTTTTTTTTAAGGTTATTATTCCTGTTTTCCATGTGGTAAAACTGAGATTCAGAGTTCATACAATTTATGCTTTTTGTCCAGACATATTCCTTAACCCTCATACAGAACACTTCTTTCTGTCCCTTCTTTTTGCTGTAATTTTACACTAAGTCATCCAAATTTACTGGGAACTCTGGCATCTCAAGTAGGATATTATTTCTAACAGATTCACCAATGGAGACCTTTATCCATCTGATGACTTCATCCACATGACCCACACGTGGATACGTTCTTGATTTCCTGAAGGTGTTTAGCTGTCATACTTCTGAAGGGATCTCTCCTGCTCTCTGACTACAACCTCTCCAAGGGTTGCCTCACTTGCTTTCTCTCTACATGGCCTCTCTTTAAACTCAACATTATTCCTAGTCCCCAGACCAATTCATTTTCTCCTCATTCTTCAGCTCTCTCTTTGATCCACCATGTCTGTCACTTTCAACACTCAAAATTTCCCCGTTTTTTCTTCCGACTTTTTGTTTTCCTGTCATCAGTTCAGTTCAGTTCAGTCGCTCAGTTGTGTCCGACTCTTTGTGACCCCATGAATCACAGCACGCCAGGCCTCCCTGTCCATCACCAAATCCCGGAGTTCACCCAGACTCACGTCCATCGAGTCGGTGATGCCATCCAGCCATCTCATCCTCTGTCATCCCCTTCTCCTCCTGCCCCCAATCCCTCCCAGCATCAGAGTCTTTAAAAACTCTAGTTTTGTGCTGTTACCTTTCCTTTGTCTTGTTAGCTCCCACTTGTCCTTCAGGTCTCTGCTCAGGTCTTACCCTCACCCCACAGGTTAGTTTTTCTCTGTGTTTCATGCTCTCACAGTGGCCAGTACTGTTTCTTCAGAGCATCTGTCAGAGTTTCTAATTTTATATTTATTTAATTATTTAATTTATAACTTTCCCCCTTACTATTCTGTAAGCATCATGAAAGTAGAATCCAGGTCTGTTTTATTTACTTGTTGGTGCTCTTTAATTTCAGACTCTGCTCTCTTTAACAATGTGACATCAAAACAGAAACAAAGCAAATCTGCTTCTCTCCTTGATGTACATACCATATGGCCATATTCCCATTCTTCTTTCTCTCAAGGTGTCAGACTTGTGATATTCCTCGTTCACTGGAAACTTTTGATCCTGGCTCAGTCGTTCTCATGTCTCCAGTGGTTACCATTGCCTCATAATTCCAACATGTGAATGGATGGTCTATCCAACGCCCTGCCCACTGCACATTTCCATCCACCTCTCATCCATTGTGCCTCCTCCTTTGTCACACTCTGCATCATGTCATTGTAAAAAATTGAACCACCTCTAAATTTTAATAACAAACAGCCCAGTCTGGCACTGGCACCTCGGGACAGTCACTGTCCAGATCAATTTGCTCGTTTTCTCCATGCAACAATTTAACAGTCCTTTGATCTCATCCAAACTTCTGGTCCACTGATCTTTTTAGCATTTTCCCGCTTTCATTTCTACTACCATCAATATGAAGACATCCTAATAGGATACTCTCGACTTGGTCATCCTCCGTCCTTATCCTACTCACCTAGTCTATAGCCCCGAATGTGCTTACCTACCTTCCTCTCTATACCTGCATCTAATCAGCAAAATATTTCTGGAAAAAAAAATCATCTGCTATTAAGTTTCACTCTAAATTCACGTCCACAGTCCTTAAAGAGTCACTCAATGCTAATTCAGAATATGATTCTTGAATGGGCTTACTGTCCTACTCTCAGAAATAACTATATTTTCTTCTCAGAGCTCCTTAACCTATACCTTCTAATTCTCATCTGGTAACTTCACATATACTTAATTGAGAAATCTGAAGCCATCAGATGCAAATGACTCTGTTTCTCTAGGTCCAGACTTAACTTGCAACTACCATCTCCTTTTCCCCATGTACAGGGACATTTGTACCACTCACTTTGTTAAAGACAGATTCCTTCACCTGTACTCTGAGCCCCATCCTGTCTTACCTGCTTAATGAACTTGCTTTTTAAATTATCCTCTTTGATTTCGACCTCATCAACTTTTCACTCCCTATAGGTTATTCCTAAAAACTATGGAAAACATGCTCTAACATGCTTTATCTTTACAACTTTCTTTGATACCTCACCCTTTTAAGCTACTTCCTCATCTCCCTACTTTCCTTCAGGGCCAGATTTCAGTGGGAAAGTGAGATCATCATTAAAAATATTGCATAACCATCACTTCTCACTGCTACCTACACCTTTCTTGTACTCTTTCTATACCCATTCTCTGCCCCTTCCTTCCTACCTCCTCACTTATCTCTAATTTCCTCATTACATTTCCTATAGCTTATTAGATCATTCTCCACAGAGCAAAAAGAACTGTGTTTCTATTATGCACATTGGACCATATTATTCTGGTGCTAAAAATATATGATGACTTTCACTTTACTTAAAAGTCAGTATTGTTATATATTTAATAGAAACAGTTATTAAAGAAGGAGAGGAAGGAATGACTGAATAGAGAAAAAAATAAGACATATTCCTTTTCTCACAGGATTTACAGTATATTGGGAGACACACTAGTACTCAACAGCTATTCACAAAGGTAACTGCCATTTTTAATAGTATGATAAGAGTGCAGACTGCTATGAGAACATGTGAGAGCAATTTCTTCCCTGTAGAAATAACATTTATCCTGGGAACTTAAGGGAGAATGTGATTAGTGAAGTGTAGGGGCAGGCAGTTGGGACACTACATGCGAAAGGCCTGAGACAGGAAGGAGTGTGCCTCATGGTCTGCGTGGCCGGAACACTGGGACTGGGAGGGAGACATGTAAGAGGCAGGGGCCAGAGAGGTGCACAGGAGTTAGATCCTGTACATCACTTTAAGTGATCTTGAACATCACTTAAAAGATTTTGGACCTTATCTCAAGAACACTTGGATGTCATTGGAGGGTTTTAAAAGATAGTTGGCATTCATTTTATTTTTTTACAAGATCATCCTGAGGACTATATGATAAATATATGCAGATGAAGAACAGATGTAGGTAAATTACTTAACTGCTATAAATTCCCAGTAAAGAGTTGTGGTTTGGACTATAGCGTTTTTAGGAGAAATAAGGAGGAATGGACAGATTCAATATGTTTTAGAAGTTGGGATGACAGAACTTGGTAACTGATTAGGTTTGGAGGTGCGATAATAGCAAGAGACCTAGCTGAGATGATATGCCTTGTCAGGGACAGATCTCAACTTTCTGACCTGAGTAAATGGATCCATAGAAATGCCAATTCCTACAAATGAGACCACAGGAGGAGGAACTGTCTGGGAAAGAAGATGATAAATTAGAGTTAAAACACTGAAATTAAGGTTTTGTGTGAAATTAAAATGAAATTCGAGACATGAGATTAAAAACTAGAAAATGTCGTTGATGTAGCTCTTTGCCTAAACTCCACACGATTTATCAAATGTGTCTTTAAAAAGAATTTTCCTAAATCTAATCCTCTGCTCCTTTGACCTTAATCTGAGCTCTCATAACCTGTTTTCTAGGTTGTTATACTTAACTGTTTCTCTGGTGCTTTTTTATTCTCCATGAAGTCTATACTTTACAAAGCAGCTAGAATGATCCTTTTCAAATGCAAATTGCACCATGCCACATCCATGCCATACCCTTTCATTGAAGCACCCTCATCTTACTTTTGCCAAAAGACTCTAGAGGAGCCAGCCCTTGTTATCCTGCCCAGACTTCTATCCTGCCCTTCCTCCAGGGTGTACTGTGGGCATGCTGATCTTCTTCCTGTTTTTTGAACAAGATTATCTCTACTTCCCCCAGTGGCTCAGCGGTAAAGAATCCACCTGCGATGCAATTCAGGAGAGGGATTCGATCCCTGAATCGGGAAGATCCCCCTGGAGGGGGGCATGGCAACCTACTCCAGTAGTCTTGCTTGGAGAATCCCATGGACAGAGGAGCCTGAAGGGTTACAGTCCATGGGGTCACAAAGAGTCAGACTCGACTGAAGTGACTGAGCATGCAACCCTACTTCAGTGCCTTACTCTTTATGTTCATTCTACTTAGAATTCTTTTCTTCTCTTTGAGTTTTAATTAAAATGTTACCTGACCATTCTAGATAAAATAGGATATTCTTCCAAGCCTGTTAAAATGTATCATTTGGTGATGCCACTGACATTCACAACATGAACCACTTCTTGGCATATGTATATGGCATAAAAAAGGAAGACGCACTCAGTGATTTTTTTTCTTTTCTTTACACAAGAGAATATGTTTTTATTTCTTTAAAGATTATTTTGTGGCCTATGATGTAGAAAAGGCACACCAGCAGGAAGGGAGGGTGTTGTACGAACGAAAGAGCTTTATTGCTTTATTCACAGAAAACAGCTGCTGGTTAACATATGCCTCCTCATCTTGATTAATTGAGGAATGAGATAGTGAAAATTGTGACTATGATCATTTCAGAGTGCTGTGTGAAGAAATAGCTATCAAACAAAAGATCCTGCTTTACCATACTGAGGATTTCTGGTTCTTAGGGTAAAGGATCACCATTCCAGATTGTACCGTGATTGAGAGGATCTTAATAGTATCAGTGTTAGTTAGACTTCCCATGGAATTGTGTCTCAGTAACATTATCAGAACCTTGAACATCCTGAATCTATCACTTTAGAGCCCATTATTATTATTATTATGCCATGATTGTGGCTTCTGGGACTTTAGTTCCTCCAACTAGGGACCAAACCCAGGCCCTTGGCGGTGAGAGGATGGAGTCATAACCACTGGACCACCAGGAAATTCGCTAGAGCACATTTTTTTAATGTTGAAAATAAAGGTCTCAACTAAAATAGAGCAGCACAAATTGAAATGATTCAAAAAACATTTAGGGCTAGAATTCATGGAATTCAAAGAATTTGATGATTAATTAGAGTGAGGATTTGAGAGAGAGAGAGAAATCTGAAATAAATCCA
The DNA here is from genome assembly GCF_003369695.1 of Bos indicus x Bos taurus. Taxonomy (NCBI): domain Eukaryota; kingdom Metazoa; phylum Chordata; class Mammalia; order Artiodactyla; family Bovidae; genus Bos; species Bos indicus x Bos taurus. Next base: position 36,443,212 of record NC_040096.1, on the reverse strand, counting down.
GAATTTCCAGTTTATGAAGATGGTGAAATTATCCTAGAGATATCATTAAGAAGATCTGATTTGGACCGAGATTTTAGACAGTCCTGAATGAGTTATTTCCATGAAATCCACAAGGAAATTGTCTAGTATACATCAGGAAATGTGGATCCAGAACTTAAGAAAGAATGGATGGTACTGTAATCACCAATAAAGCCAGGGAACCGTAGGTGCTCTCATTAAGAAATTATGTAAAGGGAAAAGAAGGGCATAATGAAAAAGAATGAAATCTGGTAACAACAACATACAGAGTTAACAGAGGAAAAGGAAATCATAAAAGATTCTGAGATACAGAACCAGAAAAACAAAAAACAAAAAAAACACACAAGATAATGAAGCAAGAAGTATTGAAAGAGGGGGTGGAAAAAAGGTCTAATTCTCTAAGATGTCAACTTGGATAAAGAATGAAAAGAGGTCAGTGGTTTTGCGTCAGGTAGATTTTGGTGAGCATAACACAAATAGTTTACTGTGAATGAGAGCTGTGCCTTTTTGAAGAGTGAGGAGAACATTGCTGGATATTCCTAACAGATTACTACTAATATCTCGTTGGCCAGAAGTGTGACACATGTCCTTTACTAAACCTATCCTTGACAAGAAGAATTTGGATGACTATAGCATACACTACTTCTGACTTACTGACTGAGGTGGTAGGATGTGCACTCCTACCCGAGCACAAAGACTGCCTAACACCCAAAAAAACGTAGGTTCTATAAGCATGGACTAGGTGGAAACTGACAATTGGATAACTAACCAATAGAGTATACCGTGAGAAGGAAGCAAAGTATGTGTGTGTAAGAGAGAAAGAGACAGAGCAAAACAGAGAGAGATGATTTTTATTTTCTCCTTAATTTTTTCCTTGAAATAGATGGCAAGGTCAACTGTTGAGCATAATAGGATAAGGGAGAGGCTGCTTGAAGCTTTTAAAAGGATATACAAATTGAAACTGCATTTATGGGGATTGCAAAAAGTAGTATATGTGTACAAGATAGCTCTCTACCTTCTGGGAGATGTGAAAAACGTTGTCACCAAGGCCAGTGTCATTTTGATTTTTGATTTAACTTAATGCGAAGTCAAATACATGAGAGGTGAAAATGATCCACTTGACCATCCTGTCCTTTTCATGCAGATGCAAACTGCTCTCACAGCAGATGTTTTATTGCCTTGTTCAAACTCTCCTCAAATGTCCTGACTGATGAAATTTCCACAGCTTCCCTTGGGAGCCTACTCCATCTTCCGATAGCTCGGTTGGTCAGGTCACATTCCCTGCTGTCCCGTGTGTCCCTCCTTTAAAAAAAATTTTATTTTTTTAAATTATGAAAATATGATAACATGCTTATAGGAGCCCATGTCTTCCTCCTTTATTTCGTAGTATTAGACTTCTTCTGACAAAATGACTCTCCTGCTTCTGTGGAGTTTTCACATTCAAGCTTTTGTCATGCCTCCCTCAGTCACTACTTATACCATCATACGTGTTGCAGTTTTTCATTTTTTCCTTATCTGTCTTTTCTTATACAGCCTTTACTGATGAATACTGCTTTCCCACATATGAATTTCTGAAGACTTTAAAACCTTCTGCTTCTTTTATGAACTATTATGTAATAGGTAAAATATTCTCATAAAATGGATTCCTGGCTATATAATTCTTCTGCTGTTAGGCAGCTTGAATTATTCCCCTTGACTCCTCATTGCTGCTAAAAGAAGCCTGCTGGGCAATCTCTATTATTTTAGGGAAATATATTTGCTATGGACTGAAAGCTTGTGTCTCTTTCAAAATTCATATGCTGAAATCTAATCCCATTTGGAGGTAGAACCTTTGAGAGGTGATTCGGTCTTGAGGGCTCCATTTAATGAAAGAGACCTCAGAGAACTCCCTTGTTTTTTGCCATGTGATGTTACTTAAGCGTAAAAAGACAACAGTCTATGGAACCAGGAAGCAGATTCTCACCAGACACTGAATCTTCTGACACCTCGATCCTGGACTTCCCAGCTTCCAGACCTGTGAGAAATAACTTTCTGTTGTTTACGAGTCACCCAGTCAATGGTATTTTGTATGGCATTTTGTTACACAGCCCTAATGGGCAGCGCAGAGATGAGCACCAAGAGTAGGATGGTGTTGGAACAAATATCTGAAAGTGTAGAAGCAGCTTTGGAACTGTGTGACTAGTAGAGGCTGGAGGAGTTTTGAGGTGCACACTAGAAAAAGTTCACATTGTTGTGAGTGAGTTGGGAGTTAAAGGTGATTCTGGTGAGTGTTCAGAAAGAAAAGAAAGAAAGAGATGTGGAGAAAGCCTCAGTTGTTATGTGCTAAGAGGCTCATAACAAGAGAGAATGTTAGTAGAATTATAGATGGTGAAGGCCATTCCGACAAGGTCTTAGGTGGAAATGAGGAGTGTTTTGTTGGAAACTGGGGGAAGGGTAATTCTTGTTATTAAGTGACAAGGAACTTGGCTGAACTTGGTTTGTGTCTGGTGTTTGTGGAAGGTAGAACTTGAGTGATGAAACTGGATACTTGGCTGGAGAAATGTCTAAGCAACGTGAACAACCATCCTGATTTTACCTGGAAGCTTTTGGTAAAATGTGAGAAGAGAGAAATTATTTAAAGACCAAATTGTGAATCAAAAGAGAAGCAGAATTTGAAGATTTTGAAAACTCTCAGCCTATCCCTATAGAAAAAAATAAGCAAGACTGAGAGAGAAACAGGTGTGTGGCCATATGACCATTTGATAAGGAGATTAATCAACCATCTCAACAGAAGCCAGGAGTTATTGAGAAAAACAAAAGGAGAATAATCCCAAAGGCAATTCAGAGATTGTCAGAGCTGCCTCCCATAATGAATCCGGAATGCATGGGGCCACTGGTGCCCGTGGGGACCTCGGTGCATCCTGCCTGTGTTTCTTCACACTGCAGGCTCCTGCTCCTTCACTCCATCGCTGCCTTCCTTGGCTACACTAGTTGTGGCTCCAGTGGGCTGGAATGCATCTAGGCTGAGTTGTGGGAAAATGACTGTTCCCACCAAGATTTCAAAGGACAAAGCCTCTTAGCACATGCATGGGCTCAGGACTCCAACCCTGGAGAGCTCCGGGACCAGGGAGAGAATTGCTACCCAACCACTCAAACCATGGGTGCCGGCCTGCCCACTAGTGGATGTGAAAGGCAGAACTCCCATTCTAGGGGGCCTGGAGGGCAAAGCATATAGACAAAGAGAATTACAGTTTTCCTTGAACAACAACACCAAGGTTAAGAGCGCCAACCTCCTCCACACCCCCAAATTTCCTCTATTTCACAGTAGAAAACCCAGGTACAACTTTACAGTCAGCCCTTGGTATGTATGAGTCCACATTTGCACATTCATCCAGCCTCAGAACATGTAGTACTGTAGTACATATTTATTGGGAAAAAAAATCAATGTATAAGTGGACCTGCACATTTCAAACCCATGTTATTTAAGAGTTGACTGCATTCTTGAGACTTAAGGTCTAATGGAAGTTGTCCCATTGGGCTTGGGACTTGCTTGGTGGTACTCCTTTCCTATTTCTTCCTTTTAAAATAACAATGTCTAAATGCCTCTATCACCATTGTATTTCAGAAACATATAACATGTTTAACAGATTCACAACTGGAATAGAATTTGCCTGAAGATGCATCATGCCTTGAATTAACTCATATCTGATTTCAATCTTTAGGTGAGATTGTAGACTTAGGTTTTGAGTTGATGACATGTGAGATGGACATGAATTTTGGAGGCTGGGAGCAGAGTGTTATAGACTGAAGTTTTGTGTCTCCTCAAAATTCATATGCTTAATTCTAATTCCAAATGTGATATTTGGAAGTGTTTTGGGGGAAGATGATTAGTTCATGAGAGTGGCGCATGGTCAGTCATGTCCAACTCTTTGCAATCCCGTGGACTATAGCCCACCAGGGTCCTCTGTCCATGGAATTTTTCCAGGCAAGAATACTGGAATGGGTTGCCATTTTCTCTTGCATGAGATCTTCCAGACACAGGGATCAAACCCATATCTCCTGCATCTCCTGCATTGGCAAGTGGATTCTTTACCACTGAGCCACCTGGGAAGTCCCCATGAGGGTAGATATCCCCGCCTCATGAGTGGCCTCAGTGCCCTTAGGAAAGAGATCCCAGAAACCCCATCATCCCTTTCACCAGGTGGAGGTTTTGATAAAAAAGATGTTCATTTGTAAACCAGGAAGTGGGCTTTCACCAGACACTGAGTTAATCTTGGGCTCCCTAAGTTCCACAGCTGTGAGAAATAAATACCACCATGTCACCCAACCTATGGTGTTTTGTTAGAGCAACTTGAGTGAACTAAGGCTACATCCTACCTTTTCCTAAGATGCCTCTGCCTCAAATCTCTTTCTTTTTTAAAAAACATATTGCATCTATTGACAAATTAACCTTTCTCCAAACTCTATTTTCATGTCCATTCCCTACCTAAAACTTTTAACACCTACCCACCACCCAGGTGTTGAAGCACAAACTCTTTCACCCGTTATTCCATTTGCAGTCTGTTCCCAAATTTTTCAAATCCGCCTCCAACATTTTAAATTCCGAATCAGTCAGCTCACTCACAGTATTTCCCTTAACTGAAATGTTCCCTGCCACTTTTCTGCTTATCCAATTACCAGTCATTCCTGTCAGCTGTCTTCAGGTCCCACCTTTTCCGTAAAATATTTCTTGATTTTTTTTTCCTGCCTCTGAAATTTATGCTGTTAACTTCATGCCAGTCACTCATCAAGGCACATTCCCTGGTGGCATAGTTTTACTAGTTGCATGGTTAGTTAATTCTTTGTGAGATTCCTTGAAGTCAGGCTGCATTTCTTACCAATTAGTTGAGCAACTTTGTTCAAGTCACTTAATTTCTCTAAGCTGCAAATTTCTGATTTATGAAAAAAATAATAATCATTTCATATTGGGTTGTCATATTAAATAAATGAAAATATTTAACTATTAAGTGGTTTATAGGCAATTATAATATTTTACTTTTGTTTCCATCCTTCATATGCTTAAAAACAATGCAGATTTATAACAGTTGTTCAATAAACTTTTGTAAAATGAATAGTTAATTTTTTTCTGGCTGCACTCTATATGTTGATGGATCTTAGTTGTCTGACCAGGGACCAAATCTGGGCCACCTCAGAGGAATCACCAAGTCCTAAACATTGGACCACCAGGGAATTCCCAATTCACTTCTGGCAAGTGATCTTTTTCTAAAGTTGTTACCTTCTGGGGACTTCTCTGGTGGTCCAGTGGTTAAGACTCCTTGCTTCTGATGCAGGGGACATGGTTCCATCCTGGTCGGGGAACTAAAATCCCACATGCGGTGTGGCCAAAAATTTTTTTAAATAAAGTTTTCCTTTTTTTTTTTTTTTCTTTCTCTATATGTTTTCCACATTCTGGATGAAATTGATTTGGTCCCATATGCCTTAGAAGACAGTGATTGCAAATGAATAAATACTCATTGTTGTTTGACTTTGCTGTTTTATGGGAGCTGATTCAGTTATAACTTAGCCTTCAAAGAAGGAATACAGAATAGTAGTTCATGTTTCTTCAGGGGCACTATTTCCATTGGCAATCATCCAGGAAGGATTTTGTCAGAGTTTCCCATTCTTTTGTCTTAAGAATCTTGTGGGCATGGAGACTTTTGGTGGTGGTAACATAACTCAGGGTAAGAGAAGTGAGGACATAAAATTGAACACATGATGGAGAGATAGTGAGAGAAGGAACTTGGAGTAACAATCCACATATTTGCAACAGAAGGATCTAACCAATTTTGTTAGGAATTTATGTTTTGGCTTGAATGAACCATTCTTAAAAATAAATTAAACACATAGCCCTTCGAGTAACCACCTGTGTTGAATTCTGTTAGTTTTATTAACCCCAAACACCTTCTTCCTTTAGCTTTGTTGAGAGTTAGCCAGCACTATCACCTCATTCTAGCTTCTCCTTATTTTATAAAGGAGATAATTTCTTAGAGAAAAAAAAAACTTATATGTCCCTAAAAAACTTGCCAGATTAATTTCGGGGGGATAAAATTAGACTATAGCATCAAAACTGTTGTTTCGTCTATTCACTGTTGACATTAATGAAACTTGGTGTCTGATCAAAGAAGCTGTCATGCGACCCCGTGCCTGTAGGACTCAGGTCTGAAGCACTCTTCTGAACTGAAATATCCATCTCTACGTTTCCTGGCTGGTTTGCCAAATGAAAGAATAGCTGGCTATCCTACACACAAGTTCGTTTTACTTCCTTTTTAGCAGGAAAATCATGCTATTGTAATTATAATTTTTATTATGAAGGTCTTTTCTTTCCCCACCATTTTAAGGGGGCTGAATTTATGGTGTCTGAGAACTGATTAGCCAACCCAGCCAAGCTATGCAACTTTAACTGTCCAAAGAATCCAAAGAGCTCCAATTAACAGACTTTGGGGGGACTTCAAACAGTCAGAGCCTTTGAATGTAAGCCATTCCCCAAGGCAGCATCTACTCGGCATAAAGTAAAGGGGAGATCTGGCAGTTATTCTCTTGATTTGATCAGTGTAGCTAGTCAGGGTTCTATTTCCCTGCTGAATTAGCTGGTTTGGCTGCCTACCCTGATCAAATCAGACAGATAATTGTCCAATCTTCCTCACATTTTGTATCCTATAAACAGAGCTTAGAAAAAGCAGGACTAACAACAGCCAGTAACTGATTGTCCTGCTTTTGCAAGATGATTATTATGCTATTACTAGGCCAATTGTCCAAGGTCAGAATGTTCTGTTGGATTGTGTCAAGGTGATTTCGTTTGGTTTGATTTCATTTCCACTTAGTGTAAGCCGAATTAACCTTTTCAGGGATGCTTAACGTTGGTTGAAATGTTAGCATAATGCCCCATCCCAATTGTGAAACCCCCCAAAAATGTTTGAAGTGGAAAATATGACATAAAAACAAGGTACCACCTGGGTTTCTGTTGCCTAAAATGTAGCCACTGTTCTCTCCAGTCCATTGAACAGCTCTGTTCAAGAGCCAGAACAGAGTCATACTACAGTAGCATTAATAATTTAGTTTTGGTTTAGCTTCATTAGTTCCTGAGGCCATTGATGATTTTACTACTTATCTCTCAACCCAGGGGCATTTGCTAAGACCAGTTTCCCATTTTTTAAACGATGGCACTAAGCCATAGAAAAGACTATCAAATTGTTATTCTCCTTTTATGAATGGTGACTCAAAGGCCATTCAGAAGTTTTATTGCATGGTTCTCATGGTGCCTCTTTAGAAGGGGGCTTTAATAAAAGCCATTTGTACTCGCTCTGGGGAGCTTGGTCTGCACTGGGAGGAGCTTATTAAGTGGTGTTCCCAAGACAGACCACTGACAGCCTTGTTTCCTTTTCTTCCTGAAACAAGAAAAGAGGAACCAATGGCTTGCCTTGAAAAAGTTGATATATTCATATAATAATGAGAGAAAATTGATCTTGACTTCCTCAGTGTTTCCCTCTTCTGTCATGTGTGTGTGGGGGTGCCCATTAGACTTTAAATACAAACTACATATGTGCATTTAGTCACATGTGTATATAGTCACACACAGGACAGTCATTGCGTAAAACAATACTGGTCACTAAGTCTCTCCTAACATATTTCTTTTTTCCACGTAGTATGTCCATCCTACTCTGAGTATTCCCTCTCACATTTCTGTACAGAACAATTCTTCCTATCTTCCTTTCTCCAAAATGGGTTCAGCACCTTCCCACCCTTTTCCCTCCTGTTTCCTTCATCCTATCCCCCAGGTCCCCAGTCATCAGTCCATTAAACTCAACATTACTTGGTGTTGTTCATGCAAAACTAGCATGACTTCCTGTAAGCTCAGAGAGGTATTATTCATGCCTAAAGGACTTCAACAGAAACAAGTTGATTGTAAGCTTTTAATATCAGGAAAGTACATTGTCAATCTTCTTGGCTCAATATCAGTATTACTTTTTATATGCTGATAAAGGTGGCTGCTAAGCATTAGCTGACCCCACGTTAGAAATTAAGTGAAGCACAGAAGTTTGAGTCTGAAGGTCAGCCCAGGATTTCATTTGAAGGATCTCCTTCTGGTGGTGTAAGTACTGAGTGTGTTTGTGTATGTGTGTGTGACCATGTATGTGTATGCATGTGTCTGTTTGCTAGGAGGATGGCTGGAAAGAGGGGAGAAGAAGTAGTAAAGAAAGGAATTGACTCTAGTAAGGATGGCAAAAATATGACACCTGCACTGAAATGAAAGAGTGGAAGTGTTAGTCACTCAGTCACGTCCAGCTTCTTATGAAACAGAAGACTGCAGGCAGGTTCTTCACCATCTGAGCCACCAGTGAAGCCTGACATCTGTGCTGCCCTTCCCTAAATTCTGCATCTAAGACATGGGTCACCAAGTAAGTGTTGCATTCTTCCCAGCGAGCCAAATACAGCCCCAGCTTGCTGTTCAACATAGCCACTGACAACTGAAATGTATGAAGAAAACTGTTTATACTCGTGACCTAGGCAATCTCTATTCTTCCCTGAAGTCTGTAGATGAATCTGCTGGTATTTTCTTCTGAGATTAAAAACTCTCCTTGTAGGCTTTTAATTCAAAATTAGAATGATCTTTATTCAGGGCCTCTCGGGAATTTTACACAGCTCACGAAGACTTAGGGAAACAGTTCAACTTTTGCTTTTCTCAAAACATCTGTTTCCACTACTAGGAATTTGTATTAATGCTATATTCTTTGTATTGAACTATCCAGGGAATTTCCAAGTTTCGTAATAAGAAGATAGGTATGTGATAGATCCCTTAAGTTCATTAAAATGTGGTGTTTTCTAGAAAATGAAAAGGAAATACAAGTGGCTTATGATAGATTGTGTCATAGCATGGCACAATATTAGGACAAGATTTCATCTTTGATCTAACCCTAATCCTCACACCAAAAGTGTGATTATTCAATATGTACAACATCCAGATATACAGATAATTTTTACTGGGAAAAAATATATGGAGAGGCAGTGGGGCATAGTAACTGTGAGACTGTAGGCAGCTAGCTAAGTTGGAATCCCAGCTTACCAGCTGTATGATTTAGGGAAAGTTATTTCATCTTTTGGTGCTTCCGTTTGCTCATTTGTGAAAAAAAGATATTCATCTGATCCCCTAGGATTATTTTGATAATTTGTTGATTTAATTCATACTGAACACTTAGAAGACTATGTACACAATAACATTAGGTACCCTAACCATGCAATTAATGCTAAAATTAACAACATAATGCCACTCTAAGCCATATACCACCCAATTAGCTGTATGTATCTTTGTCTTTAGCCACCTGTTGTTTTTCTTTTTTATTCATAGGATACTTAGGATTTTAAGAGGGTATCTTAGTAAGACATGTAATAGAGTAAACTGATTTTGAATCAAAAACATTGTATATACCAACTTTTAGTTCATGACATATGCCACATTCAGTTGTTAAGTGTCTAGCCTCTATTATTTACTATCCTACACTACAAATAAGAAAATTGAGGCTCAGAGGAATAAATTATCATCCCAAGTGACCCAGCTAATAAGAGCCAAACCCAAGTCTGTTTACTCTGTCCTCTCTCTGTTGTATTAAAGCTCTGGGACTACGTGGAGTGAGGTATCTATGAATAAAAGTACTTAAATTGGGAGAATCTGTCTGAATTAGATAGATTCTAATTTTCTGTGGAAAAAAAATTGCATAGAGAAAAATTAGAAAATTAAAAAATTGGAAAATATTCAGATGGCTCATTCAGCTGCCATTGTTTTGTTCTGTTTTGTCTTCATTTTGCTTTTTACTTTTGCACCTGGTTAAAAAGCAATTTGTCAAGGACTCTAAAAAATAACTGGTCAGTTGATAATGCATGGAGGTAGTCTAACTCTTCCAATGTAAATTATTTAAGATTCTATGAATACCGGTTCCAAGGGAATAGAGAAAAACCTGTCCTAACCACCGGGTTTTCTGAGGTTCAGCATTTCACACGATGGCTACACGAACTCCTTCCCAGGCATATGAATCCAAACTCAGACTTCAGCAGCAATGGCGGTTGATTTGTAATCCCAGGTCTCACATCCATTTTGGGCTTTCTCCAGGCAAAGCACTGAGGGATACTTCTGACAGAATATACAACACAGGACGGCAAAAATACTATCTCTTCTCAGCTGCATTCCTCTAGGCAACACCCCCAAGCCCCTCTACTCATTTCCCTTGTGGTGAGGACAAGCCTTTCTTGAACACCATAGTCTAATTGCATAGCCCCTAAACTACGTAATGACCTCCAGATATTAAACTTTCAAGAGAGAGAAAAATAAAGCCCTTGCAATTGTGATTCTGTACTGAGCGCCTTCAGTACAATTCATCAACAGATAGTTTTCTTCTCCAGGTTGAATGAAAAAAAAAAAATAAAATAAAATCACTCTAGGCTTCTTCTAGTTCTACACTAAAATATCCCAGAGGGTACAAACTCAAGATTGCTTCACAAATCCTACACAATTTTTATGGATGATGAACAACCCTGTGGGAAATAAATTATGATAGTCAGCTAGGAAATGGAAAATGTCTAAAAATTTCTAAAAATAATGATTACATTTCTCTACTGTTTGACACATAGCCATTTTTACAGAAGCACATGGAGCCCACGTTAGCAAGGGCAGCGGGTGCCCGTTGTGAGGCTGTTCTTTCTGGTGTTCCTCCACCCGAGACGTCGGGGAGGAAGTAGCCTTCAATTTCACATCCTGCAATAGTTCATCTTGCTCTTCTCTCCCAAATCAATCTTCCCTCATGCTTTCTCTGTCTTGGCAATAAAAATACCATTACCATCCATTCTCCTTTCTTCCTGTAAAAATTAAAGCATGCCTCTGAATATTTAAATATTTGAGCTTTAATATATCCCTTTCCTCAAAAATAGAGTGTCTGTTATGATGCGTTATCAAAAATAAAACTGAGAGGAATCATCTGCTCTTTTTTTTTTTTCTCCCCACCCAGGTAAGATAAAGTTCATTAAAGCACACTGAAAACATTTGAAAATACTGAAAATGTAAACACTTTTATTATGTTTTGAAACAGAACTTAAAATTTTCTTGCTTAACTCTTGTTTAATTGATTCTGATTTTCTACTGTGTTTTCTATTTTATACTTCGGAGATATCTTGCACCATAAGTATAACCTTGCATGAAAGATAATTTTTTGTACTGTACTAAAAAAAGTGATGTCTTTTTCAAAATTTCCTTACTCCAGTCTGTTCTCTCTCTAGTACACTCTCAGTGTCTATATAAATTAAGATATCCCCTGTTAGTTACATTATATTGCCTCTGTTTTTTTCACATAGCAAACTTGCAGGCAGAAGGCACTGCAATTCTTAATTGAAGTGAATCTGGCAAGGGGGCAACTGTCTCACCCAGAGGCTCAGTCTTTCAAAAGCTGAAGAAGAGGCATACATAAAATGCTCCTGTCTACAAAATAAAATAACAGCACAAAGACAGAATTACAATAAAAGAAATTAGATTTAGTATTTGTTACAGGAGAACAAACTTAGTTTGGGGTGCTTTTTCATAACAAAGGAATAAAGGACTGGTTTACCAAAGCCTGAAGATGCACTATAGAAGTAGACCTACTATTAGAAAATGCAAGCCCAGAGTATCGCTGACCTGCATTTGTTTTATTTGAATTTGTGTTTTTCTTGTTGTCATTGTATGGTATGAGTACAGTATTACTGATTTGTTCTTCTGAAGTCATTCTTGGTACCTAAGAGACTGTGAGGGCTTCTGAGGTGAACTAGTGGTAAAGAGCCTGCCTGCCAATGCAGGAGGTGCCCGGAGATGTGCACCCAATCCCTGGGTGGGGAAGGTCCCCTGGACGAGGGCATGGCAACCCACTCCAGTATTTTTGCTTGGAGAATCCCATGGGCAGAGGGGCTCGGAGGGTTACAATAGTTCATAGGGTCGCAAAGAGTCAGACATGACTGAAGTGACTTAGCATGCATGCACCAGAGATTGTGCATCTGTGTTGCATCCTAATGTACTTTGATTTTTTCGTCATTTATAGACTATTAGTTTAATTATTATATTTCATTGACCATTTTAACTTTTAAAGTAATGTTTGTGTTTTTCTAAAATTTTGTGGAATTTATCTTACAATATGATCTTTCCAGATATCAGCAACTAGTAAAAATAGAAACATTTTATTCAAAGCAAGGGACTGTTCTTTTTTTTTTTTTTTTTAAATAATCATCAAATTACCTGCTAACTTAGATTTCCTATGCTACTTCATATTTCTATACTATTTATATTCAGTGATCTTATGAAAGGTATTTCATAACTCATAAGGTAAAAATCCATTGCAAAGTCATATATTCTTTAGGATATTTTAAATTAGTAATTTATTTGTAATTCCTTTAAAAATCTCATGAAAAAATATGTAAGCTTTTATACACATAGTATATATGTGTACCACAGTGATATGAGCTTCTCAAAACTTGTTTGGTGTCTTTTAGAAAATGTTAATAAAGAAATTTACTTATTTTTCCAACACTGTTGAAATTACTAGAAAAACATTACTATGAATTGATTTTCCTTTAGTTTATTGAGGCTTTGTTTATGTTGTTTGTATTCTTTTAAATTGTTCTTATTTAATTTTGATAATTTTATATAATAATTTATTATATAATAATATCAAAATGTACTTACAGTAATTTATTATCCAACTTAAGTTCTATCACTAATGCCATTGAATCATTGTGTGTTCTTTTATTTTAAACTCTAGACCTTCTGTATTCTGTTCTATCCTCCCATATTCTAGCCAACTGCTAAATTTTATTACTTCTTTACTTATTTTTTTGAAATTATATACATCACTTTATTTCTGTGACATACAATTCTGAAAGATCGTGTTTCCTCTTAGAAATCAAGCATATTGCTGAAGCTTTTTACAACAGTCTTTCAGTAGTAGTTTGACAATGAAGAGCAATAGAAAAAGTTTTATAGATAATATCACATAGTAATATCATACATGCATATGTATTTTATGATATAAAATGTATTTCTTTATTACTGCGGTACTGTGGGTCACGGTTAAAGAAGTGAAGGCTCCTATTTAGAAGATCCCAGAGAGTTTTATGTGTCCTTGTCTTTTAAACTCTCCAGAGGAGATTCAGTAGGCTGGGAAAGTGTGTTATGGAATACCATTTCTGGCGTTTCTTCATAAAAAATATTTGTTTTCAGAAGCTATGGCAACTTGAATGTGTCTGTTGCTGGACACTACTAAATCAGTGACTGAGAATACTGTGTGATATTATCTATCCAACTTTTTCTGTTGTTCTTTATTGCCAAACTCCTTAACTTTTTATTTTAAAAAACTTTCCCACATTTGTAAGTTATTGCTAAAGAATATATTGTTTAAATATATATGTACTCTTCAGGAACTTTCCAAATCTCACATCATAAAAAAAAAAAAAATGTTAGTGATTCAGGGTTCTCCATCTGGGAATCTGATCATGTATTTTGGACCTTCTTATTATCTACTTTGTGTCTTTTAACCTTTTTCATATTTTCCTTCTCATTGTTCTGCTTTCTCTTTTTTACTAGTGATCAATTTACCAGTTTATGAATTATCCACAGCTATTTCTAATCTGTTGTTGATTCCTTTCAGGTAAAGTTTTATCCATATTTGTTATTTCTGAAAGTTCTATTTTTAAAATGTCTTTGATAATTTCTCATTTCTTCTCTTTCATTGTGTCTTTATTTCTTTAAATATTTCACATATAGGGAATTTGCTTTTCGTATCTGATAATTCTGGATTCTGAACTAGGTAGTTGGCTATCATGTTTGTCTTCATTTCTGTTGTTGATCCTCATTTGTCGACTCTTGCTTACTTCTGATTACTATTGAATTTTCATTGTGGATACGTATCTTATTGAACCTACTCTGCAGGAAATCTGAAGACATAAATGGGAGATTTTACTCTACAGAAGGTCTGTAGTTTTGCAAGATCCAGGGTCAGTACTAACCTGGGATCACTTAACTCCCTTCAGTGATTTTATGAATAATGCAAGAGATTCAAGTTTTGCTCCACTCATGCCAATGTTAGGAGACATGTTCCTTGGATGGTAGTGCTGATCGAGGCATCTCCCTCAAAGTAAATCCTCCTTAACATTCCCTGCTCCATTTACTTCTACTGCTACTGTTTTCAGCTCTATTTTCAGCTGGGTACTTTTCCTCTGTTTTGAAACTTCACTTATGCTTAGCGAACATAACAATTGATTAAAAAGTATATTTGCTATACTTTTCCAAGCTGTGGTTACATATTAGCAGGAGTCTTCCAAGTATCTAGTTTCCCTTCTGACTATTGCTTTTTTTTCTACTAGGTGTTAACACTGTGCTATTTAATTTTCAAACTTCAACATAAGTCATATTCCTTATAAATTCATTGAGTTAAAAGACCTATATGTGAAACACAACAAAATTATACATATTTAGCCACTTGACTATTACACTAATCATTCATTTAAAAAAAAAAGTCAATTTTTTTTTTAAAACCTAGAAATCTAGATATTAGCAACCAGAGATAATTTTTTCCATAATTGTGAGGACAGTCTTTTTTTTTTTTAACTTAATAACCCGATTTTGAAGTTTAATTTGCATTCCTGTAGAGGCATTTGGAATACATACAAACCAACAGTAAATTGTTTCTGACATATTTATTAGTTTCCTTTTTCATTAATTATATCTCTTTACTATTCAGAAGATTCCTTTTGGGGAAGCAAAATAACTTGGGAATAAACACAAAACCATTTAATTATCAATTTGAGAATTCATATTTTTTTCCCTCTGACCATAAAAGAGTTACTTATTCAGTTACGTCTTATACTATTGATTGTTTCGTTTTATTTAAAGGCAAATTAAATATTCATTATTTTTCTTTGTATGATAAATGTGTCAGTATGACAGTTAGAGATAAAACATGTTTGAAAACAGCAGTTGTTTGTAGAAAACGTTATGACTTTATGTAAGCAAATGACCATTTAAATATAACTGTAATTAATCTTATGTAAATAACTGTAACAAGTTTCTTCTTTCCATGCTCGCATATGCATGATGACTTACCTACAGTCAAAATGTCTGAAAAGTTTAACTATAATGGAAGTAACCGGTGAAAAATCTTTCGCTTGCCTTTGTGGACAGGATATCGGCAAATAGGGACTCAACAGTAATCAACCATTTTGAAAATTTCAGTGTCAGGTATAATTTTGCATTTACATGACCTATTTCTGCTTAAGAGATAAGACTGCATTGTGTGAAGAGGTAAAAATTTCTTTTTTTCAAAGAAGAAATTTATATGGTTTGCATAAAAGGATTAAGAATGAGTATCTGTGATAGATGACTGTTAGAATGCCCTATAAAAGATGGTAGTTTTTATTTGTTGCCATTGTGCTATGCTTTTGAAAGCCAAGCAGACAGATGGGTGTTCATTATTTTCTTGACTTTTTATATTTGTTGATAATTGTTGTAATTAATTTTTAATCTGAAGACTTGTAAAGCAATGCTTGGGGATTTAACAAACCAAACTTGGATTAATGAAGCACAAACTGTCCAAATATTTTTCCTATATCAAACTTTGCTGAGCAGTAATAATTCTTTCTTTGGGTCAAGGACTGATCCAGAAGCATCTGAGAAACAAGATCCTTTGGAGCAGTCATCAAAAATCTGCACACACTGTAAGGGTAGCAGAGTTAAGGTATTAAAATTTAAAAACTTTTTCTTGAAACAAAAGTACTATTATTTAGTGGGTACTTATTAAACACTGAGTGACCTAATTCCAGGTTTATAATCATAAAATTATTGAGGAACCTTCTGGAAATGTAAACATTTCACCATATTAGATGATTCCCACACCTATTTCTCCATATGCAGACTGTGTATTCTGATCTTCCCCTTTCTCCTGTAAGAAGTCAAGACATTTGAGTAGTTTTTCCATAGTCAGCAATAACTGGTGTTCGAAATATGAATCCACCATTGTATTTCCTGCATTCATAATTCATGATGAAGTTCCTTTTTTTCACTTTCACTTGCATGTTAATTAGAAAATTAACAATAATGAAAGATACCACCTATTTATAGCTATGTGCCAAACACTGTGCAAAATGATGCCCAGACATGATCTCGTTTAATCCTCACAACACTCTGAAAGTAAGCTTAATTACCTTTATTTTACAAAGCACAAAATGGAGACATAGAGACAATAAGTATCTTGCCCAAACACACATCATCAGGAATCCATAAATCCTCAGAAACAAAGCCTTGCCTGTCCTAGAACCTATGTGTGAAATGGTTTAATGTGGAATAGGTTAGCAAACGTGATATGCAATCCCATGAAGTATGACGTATACACGCTTTCCAACCAGTCAGGTCATGATTAAATTAAATTTTGCATCAACTGCAAGATACATCTTGAGGAAAACAGGAGACTCATTCTGTGACAGATACAATAATGTGACTGGATTTCAGTTGTTTTCCTAAGCCTTGAAGGGAGCTTTGGAAAGTGGGATAGATATGATTTGTCAGGCAGACAATGAGAGATTCAAGGGGTAAAGAGAAACCATTCACCCTTGCCACCTTTTTATTTATTTTCTCTTTCCTGTCAAGGAATGGCTCTACATTTTGCTCAGAATAACCTTCTAATCCTTGTCTACAAAGCCACGTGTATTCCTTTATCAAAAACTTGACTCCACGCCAGCCTCCCTAAGGAGCTCTGCCCTGATGATAGCTCGGATAAATGCATTCTCTGCTGCTTCTCTGACAATGACATTCCCCAAACCTTTTTTGCTTAGAATTTTAAATGTTTTCTTCAAAACAACAACAAAAAATTGTACCTGATTTGTCATCTTGTCTTGTGTTTGTAAACTTAGACATTCTTCCAGCTGTTTTGTATGACATAAAGGTCAAGAAATAATTTCATGCATTAAATGGTCAATTTGTCTGGTGGAATAAAGGCTGGAATGTTGAGGGTGCTAAGTCACCTCAGTTATGCTGGACTCTTTGTGACCCTCTGGACTGTAGCCTTCTAGGCTCCTCTGTCTGTGGGGTTCTCCAGGCAAGAATACTGGGGTGGGTTGCTGTGCTTTCCAATGGCTTGTAAAAGGGGTGGAGTCTACAGTTCTTAATGGCAGGTCATTCCCTCATCAATAATTATAACATGGTATATTAGCTAGATTGTGTCCGTGGTGGTGGGCCATCATGGAGAGGGATTCACACTTTCATTGGGAGAGCTGCCAAGGGATGAATGGAGTAAATCTTTATCTTCAAAACAGCATGGAGGAGAGCAAGAAGCTTCTCTGGCGGAAAAACTGACAGTAATTTTAAGATGGGCTAGGTGAGTTCACCATTCCTTTTTTGAAAACATTTCAAGTATCCACCTTTTGCCCTGGGCATTCATAGGGAATCAGGAGAATGAAACGTATATCAAGGCACTACAAAGAGCAACATACATACCACTTGAGGGTCCCAGAATTGTACACAGTGGAACTCTTCATTAGGGGATACAGGTAGGAACTTTGGAGGTGGGGTGGCCTAAGTGACATGAGCATTAGAACTAGAGGACAGGTTGAAAGGTTGACCATCCAGAGGTAAAGAAAATATTCAAAGATGGAACTTGGCACTACTTCATTTAAGCATCCATTTGATATTAGAAAATATAATATATATAGTGCCGAATATTGCACCTGTGAAAGTGAGAGTGTTAGTCACTCAATCATGTCCAGCTCTTTGCAACCCCATGGACTATAGCCTGCCAGGCTCCTCTGTCCATGGAATTCTCCAGGCAAGAATCCTGGAGTCAGTAGCCATTCCCTTCTCCAGGGGATCTTCCCAGCCTCAAACCCAGGTCTCCTGCATTGCAAGCAGATTCTTTACCACCTCAACCACCAGGAAAGCCCCATTATACCTATAATGATGGTATATAGAATAGTAACATTGTTAGATATTATTGCCTGGCAGTTAAACTTCTTGACATAACTTTAGGCCATAAAAACAAGGACTGGTGTGGTATATAGAGCTGAAAGGGAAAAAGACTATGAACGCTTTTTGATTCATAGAATTCTCAGGAATATGATAAATTAAGGGGAGATTCATAAGAATAACATTCTGGTCCCTTTATCGTGGTGATAGCTAGAAAGTTTCAGACATTGCCTAAATAAATTAGCCTTTTCCAGAAATTGTTAGAAATTTTGCTTCTAACAGTTGCTTCTGACACATAGGCATTGATCTCAGCAGCTTTGGAATATACCCTGTTGGTCAGAAAAAGGCAGGCTCCATCCATCACTGTTATAGGAGGAATGTATTCTCTGCAGAATCCTTTAAAGACTACAACAAGTTCACTCCCTCCTATTGGTGGCAGAGTGGGTTGCATTTGTCTGGCAGTTGAATGCGACTCCCCACCAAGTGTAGCACACCCGATCTCTGCACACAAAGAAAAGATCAAGTTGGCCTGCCCCTCTCTTTGGAGCTTGGCGCTCACTGATCTCAGTAGAGTGTCACTGTCCCCTTTATGACAGCCACTCTTTCCCCCGGCCCGCTGAGTTTCCAGACTGCCTTCCTATTGTATGTGTACACAGACTGATTATAAGTTCACCACTTCCTTCCACCTTTTTGTTCAGGGTATTATCTATGACAGATGAGTGCAATAAAGTGAATCCATTTTTTTTTCCCCCTCTCTTGCAGGCAGCACAGTGAGTTCTAACCAACAAAGGCACATTGAGGTGAATCTTTAACGGTGTCACCACTTTGACTTTCATCATTTTCACCTTTCCTTTCACTGATTTTTATCCCTGGAGTTGTAAAACATGGTTTCACATTGTGACCGTCCTCTAGTCCTCAGTAGAATTAGTTACACTGACAAGAACATACTTTTTCATAGGCACTCCATCACAGCTCAGCCTTCATCGCCTCTCTCTCTCTCCACAAATTCTATTTTATAGATAAAAGCTCTGAGTTTCAAAGGATGAAAAATTTTCAAAAAAGTCAAGCTTTCATTTTAAAAAGATAATGCAGTACTAGGAAACTGTTGGGAAAAATGTGATGGAATATTTAGTAAGAAGGGAAATGTTTTCTATATATCAAGAAAAAATCCAAAACAGTATATATGTGATCTTATGAAAGTTTTATTTTATGAACACCATACTAAATAGATACAGAAAAAAATATACGGTTGTTTGCCCGTTTTGTGCTTTCTTTTTTTTTAAGAATATATTTGGCTTTGTAATAAAATTTTTAAAATGTGGAAAGGCAAAAAGAAAAATAGAAAATAGGAAGCAATGAAAAAGAAAAATAGAAAATAGGAAGCAATGAATACCACAAGGTTCTTTCAGATTGTTTAGCCTATGTAAAAATAAATTGAAAAAAATGGTTCAAGTTTGTTGTTTTGTGTAATTGTTTGTTGCTAAAAGGAAAGATATTTCTAAGAGGAGGAGGCCTGTAAGAAATCAGTCAAGGTTACATCCTCAATACTGGGTTTCCCTGTTGGTTCAGATGGTAAAGAATCTGCCTGCCAAAGCAGGAGACCTGGGTTCAGTCCCTGGCTCAGGAAGCTCCCCCAAAGGTGGAAATGGCAACCTAACCCAGTATTCTTGCCTGGAGAATCCCATGGACAGCAGAGCCTGGCGGGCTACAGTCCGTGGGGTCACAAAGGTTCGGACACAACTGAGTGAGTAACACTTTCACATCCTCAATACTACAACTAGTACAAGAATATTATTAACATTGATAGATAATCTATTCTTGACAGATAGCCTTTTTCATGTGAAGTAAGATGAGAAGACTATTAGAATCTGTGTACTTTTTTAAGAATTAAAAGGGACATTTGTGAGATAGATATCTATATAAACAAAGTGCAGTTTTGGTAAGTTGCCTCTGGAGGTGGGCATGGCAACCCACTCCAGTATTCTTGCCTGGAAAAATCCCTTGGACAGAAGAGCCTGGTGGGCTACCGTCCATAGGTCACAAAGAGTCAGACACGACTGAAGTAACTTAGCACAGCACAGCACATGGTAAGTTGAACTTCGTAGGTTTATAATTTAGTAACAAATAAAAAATATAGGCCTGCCAGTTAATATGAACTTCAGATAAAAGACAAATAACTTTTTAGTATAAATTCCTCTGCAAAAACATTATTTATTATTTATCTGAAATTCAGATTTAAATGTACTTCCTATATTTTATTTGACAATTCTAGAACTTAGGAAAATAATTAGGGAATAATTAGGAGATGAGATATATATAGTAATTCTTTTGAAAAGCGCAAGAAAGAAAAGAAGGAAAAAAGGAAGGGAGGGAATGAGGAAGGAAAGCTAAAGGAAATCTTCTGAAGTTCCAAGGAAGGGTGCCAAGCTATCTTCCTACTTTTCTGAGAAAATGTAAGAAAAAAGATGAAATATAGGAAGATGAATATTAGATTGTTTTATAATGTAGGACTTCTTTTTCACAATTGCTTCAAGAATAGCACGCTTTAAAGAAAAACAATTCATATGGTTATATTGAAAACAAAATTTAGGGTTTGATTATATTTTGGATACCATTCCTCTTTGGTTTTCTCTTATGAAATATTTCAGGCATATAAAAAAGTACAGAGAGCAATGTAACAAATTCACTGGTACCTCATCCCAGGTTTAAGTAATTGTTACTGTTTTCCTTCAGGTGGTTTTTTGTGAAGTAAAAGTTAAACGAGAATTGAAAACCTCTCATATCTTTTACAGTCCTTTTCCTCTCATTTCTTCCTCAGACAGCATCCTCTTGACATACTTTATACAAGATCGAGATATATACAGATATTTATATATATGTGTATATCCATGTCCATAAACAAGATATTGTATCACTTGGTTTGATATGTCAAGGTGCCCATCTTTAATTTGCATTATTCACTAAAAATTGCCTTTGACATTTTTCCATGTTGACACGTCTAAATTTGGTTACCATTTACTTTAACAGCTGCACCTTGTGAATGCACTACAACGTATCCATTCCTTCTTGACAAGTGTTCAAGTTGTTTCTAGTTTTGCAGTTTTGTCAGCGATGCCACAGTAAACTTCCTCACGCGCCTCTCTCTAAGCACAAAGCTCAGAATCCCCTGGGTATGTACCTGAACATGAAATTGCTGGGTTATAGCTTATGAGCATCTTCAGTTTTGTTTAGATAGTAACCAACTGCACTTCAAAAGGTGTTGTTAACAAATTTGCTTTCCCACCAACAGCATATGAGATTTCTCATTTGCTCACATCTTAATCAACACTTAGGCTTTTCAGATAATAAAAATTTGCTAATCTGGCGAGTGCTGTTTAATTTGCATTTGCATTCTCTGTTTATGAGGTGAGACAGTGATTTTTCATACATTGATTTGTTCTTCTGATATGCTCCTCAATGGTTTTGCTTTATTGGTTGAGCTGTCTTGGTGTCATTGTACACTTAATTTCTATCTTAGGTCAGGTCGTCTGAAAGCAGAGAATGAAATGAGGATTCTTGTACAAGGAATTATTAGGAGTACACATTTGGGAAAAAAACCTGTAGGGAAGTGAAAGCAGGATAGAGGAGGAGCAGTTCAGTAAGAATGTACTTTCAGATAAAAATCAAGCCTCAACTTCAGGGAACTCTGAGCCATCATTGACACAGCTGTGTCTGTCTTGAGGTAAGGGAGGAGGGCTTTTGTACCTCCAGGACAGAGGATCATAGCTACAGGTCATGTTGGGTGGGGTGGTAATTCCTAGACTCTTCCACTGGGGACAGCTCCCATCACCTAAGGACAATCCTACCTAGAACTTGTGCAGAAATCAGCAGTAAACTGCAGGAACCACGGCAGGCAGTAAAACAACCCCTGAGGGCCTGACACAGGCACCAAGAACATTTTTTCTACGATTGCTATAGTTTCATAATAATTATTTTTCTCTGGTAGGGCCTTCACATTCTTTTCTTCTTCAGAATGAACTTGGTATTTTTGGACCTTTTCTATATGAATCTTAGGTTCCAAAAAAACATGGTATCTTTAACTTTTTTGCATTCTTTAATACAAAGTACAAATTTTTGCTTATATGTTTTATACTTATTTTGTTAGATTTTTTCCCAGGTTCCTAGAAGTTTATGCTGTTATTATGAATGATATTTATATTTATATACAACTTCTAATTGATCATTGCTATTAGTTATAAATGTTAGTATATATAACATTCTTTAATTTTTTTATTGAAGTATAGCTGATTTACAATATTATATTAGTTTCAGGTATACAACAGAGTGATTCAGTATTTTACAGATGTGTTTTGTTGTTTAATCACTGATTCTTTACAACCCATGGACTGAAGCCTGCCAGGTTCCTCTGTCCATGGGATTTACCAGGCAAGAATATAGGAGTGGGTAGCCATTTCCTTCTCCAGGAGATCTTCCTGACCCAGGGATGAAACCCATTTCTCCTGCAGTGGCAAGCAGATTCTTTACCACTGAGTTACCTGGGAAACCCATTTTATAGATTATATTCATTTATAATTATTAATGGCTTTAAATTATTATTTTAATTATTAATTAATATAATGGCTATATTTCCCTATGCTATAAAATATATTCTTGTTGCTTATTTATTTTATATATAGTGATTTGTGTCTCTTAATCCTCTACCCCAATCTTTCCTCTCCCCTCCTTCCATCTCCCTACTGGTAACCACTAGTTTATTCTCTATTATCTATGAATCTGTGTCTGTCTTGTTATATATATTCATTTGTTTAATTTTTTAGATTCTACATATAAGTGATAACATAGAGTATTTGTCTTTTACTGTCTGACTTATTTCACTAAGCATAATATTGGCTAGGTCCATCCACATTGTTGAAAATGGTAGAATTTCATTCTTTTTTATGGCTGAGTAACACTTCATTCCATTCTCCAGTCCATTCTGAAGGAGATCAGCCCTGGGATTTCTTTGGAAGGAATGATACTAAAGCTGAAACTCCAGTACTTTGGCCACCTCATGTGAAGAGTTGACTCATTGGAAAAGACTCTGATGCTGGGAGGGATTGGGGGCAGGAGGAAGAGGGGACGACAGAGGATGAGATGGCTGGATGGCATCACCGACTTGATGGACGTGAGTCTGAGTGAACCCCGGGAGTTGGTGATGGACAGGCAGGCCTGGCGTGCTGCGATTCATGGGGTCGCAAAGAGTCTGACAGATTGAGTGACTGAACTGAACTGAACTGAACACTCCATTGTGTGTATGTGTGTATTATACATGTTCTTTATCAATTCATCTGTTGGGCACTTAGGTTGCTTTCATATCTGGGTTATTGTAAATAATGCTGCTATGAATATTAGGGTGTCTGTATCTTTTTGAGTTAATGTTCTTGTTTTCTTTGGATTTATACCCAGCGGTGGAACTGCTGGGTCATGAGGTAATTCTATTTTCAGTTCTTTGAGGAGCCTCCATATTGTTTTCCATAGTGGCTGCATCAGTTCACATCCCCATGAGCAGTGTATACGTGTTCCCTTTGCTCCACATCCTCACCAGTATTTATCTCTTCTCCTTTTGATGATAGTCATTCTGACAGGTGTAAGGTGGCATCTCTTTGTGGTTTTGATTTGCATTTCTCTGAGCAATAAATGCCATCCTTTTCATGTATTTATTCAGAATCCTACAATTTTGCTCAACTCATTGGTTCTAATATTTTGTGTACATGTCTTTTCTAGACAGATAATTTAGCCATCTGAAAACTGTAATTTCTTCCTTATTTCTTTTCCTCAGAATCTTGTATTTCATAGGAGGTCTAGTAAATGTTGAAGTGGGAGAATAGGTAACCTTGTTTTTTTCCTGACTTTAAAGGGAATGTTTCTAACCTTTTACCTTTAAACTATTTATCAGATGTCTTCCAGAGTATCTCACATTCTCAGTAAGTGAAGTCGTTCAGTCGTGTCCGACTCTTAGTGACCCCATGGACTGTAGCCTACCAGGCTCCTCCATCCATGGGATTTTCCAGGCAAGAGTACTGGAGTGGGGTGCCATTCTCAATAAGTAATACCATGTAAAAACTTCATTAAATTTATTTTCCCCCAAAGTTTAATTCTATGAGTATCTTCATCTATTTTAACCTTGACTAATTCAAAATTCCTATGAATTCTGGTTATAAACTCTGGAAGAGAGTTTAATGTAGATTGCCTAGGAACACTTGACTTCCCAATATAAATGCTACATGTGCCATGCTTACCTTTCCTACACAAGGGCAATGTCATCTCAAATTGCCTAACAAGGCCATGTAAGTGACTTTGTATCAAAAACATTACTTTGGGGGTTGATTTGCACCACTTTATTTTATTTAAGTCTAATTTCAGTCTGTCTGCAATGCAGGAGACCCAGGTTCAATCCCTGGGTTGGGAAGATCCGCTGGAGAAGGGAATGGCAACCCACTCCAGTACTCTTGCCTGGAAAATCCCATGGACAGAGGAGCCTGGTGGGGTACAGTCCATGGGGTCTCAAAGAGTCGGGCATGACTAAGCGACTTCACTTTCACTTTCACTTTCAGATTAGCATTCTAATATTACTTTGAGGGGTTTTTTGGTCATTGTTGTTGCTATGGTCATTTTTGTTTGTCTTAAACAAAAAGTTGTTTTTCTACTTTAATCTTATAATTCAATGAATTGCATTAATACAGTTTCTAATGTGAAGCCTTTCCTACATTCCTGAAATGAAAGTTTGTCACCAAATGTGGTTTGTTTTTAGTAAACAAATTCAGTAAACTGAATTTGGTTTGCTAATAACTTAACAAGTTTAGAGCCATGTTGATAAGTGAGGTTGGGATACATGTTTCTGTCTTGTACTGTTTTCTGGCTTTGATTTTGAAGTTACTCTAGTGACATATATTGGTGGAAAGATAGACTGCGTAATTCATGTTTGTGTGTAATCTTGTGCTTGGAAATAAGAAATGTTCCCTGTCTTCTAGAAAAAGGTGATAATTATTTAATTCAAATTTTCTCTCTCTGGAATCACCCTGGTCTCTGCTGACTGGCTGATTTCTTCCCAAGCCCCTAATTCTCAAAGGAGGGTCTGCAGTGCCATGAGGGGATTTAAGATGTCCACTGATGTGATATCCCTGAATAAGGCATGAGAGCTTTGGAAGCCAGCTAGGGCAGTGCCACATGGCAGAGATTCAGGGGTAGCCTGGTGACTGCAGGCTCAAGGTTTGGAATGCTTCTCTTGGAGAAGTGCTGTAAGGGATGGCTGGGCTGTCACTTTAACCACAGGCTGTGACAAGAAGTGAAGAGCAATGTGCTGTGTATCTGGGTACTGTGATTTTAGACTTTTGCTGACACAAAGGATATCCTTTATCTGATATTGGACAGGTCCTCAGAACTTCACATCTTTCTTGTATTAACCCGTGTTAGCAGCTGTCAACCTCCCAGCATCGGGGAGGGGACTGCATAGAAATTTGGTGGCCAAAATCAATTAGGTGACCTTTATTTAACAAAAAGATTCCAGTAAAATGTTTTAAAGCAAAATTTAATAAAAGAAATATTTTTTCTATATCCTTAATGTTTCTTTTGAATGCTTAATCTCTTGGATCTGGGAAAGTAGTGATGATATCTAAACTGGTGGTGCAGTTGTAAAGAATCTGCTTCTCAATACAGAGACAAGAGATGCAGGTTTGATCCCTGGGTAAGGAAGATTCCCTGGAGGAGGGCATGGCAACCCACTCCAGTATTCTTGCCTGGAGAATCCCATGGACAGAGGAGCCTGGCAGGCTACAGTCCATAGGGTCACAAAGAGTCAGACATGACTGAGTACACATGCATAGTTGTTAATTAAAAAAATAATTTTCAATGATTATATATTATATAGTTATAATGTAAGCTGCATACAATTCAGAATTGATATATGTTCCTGGCAAATTGTCCCCTTTATTATTAAGCGATGGCACTTTCATACTGCAGAATAATTTTTCTTATGTTAAAGACTATTTTTCTCCAGTATTAATTGTGCCACATCATTTTTCTTCTGAGCATGATTCCCCTGTTATACCTTTTCCTTGCTCTTTACTCTCAATCTTGTCATTTATTTTATGTCTATTATAATATTAATACAGTTTGATATTAATATTATTTTTACTCAAATTAGGAATCTGTTAACAGACAAGCTTAATATGTGAATATTTATTATGCTTATTGATATATTTGAAATATTTCTACCATTTTATCTTATTTTATGATTTCTTTTTATCTAGTCATACTTGTAATTTTTTGCTTCTGTTATCCTTTTCTTAAGCTTTCTATTGGATTAGATTCTTTTATGTCTTATTTTTTTGTTTTTGAAGCTAAATATTATGCTTCTATTTTTTGTGGTTACCCTTAAGTTTATAAATAATTATAGCTGGGTTTAAACATTCTAAGGTGCTTATCTCTAGACTGCTCTCAAGCAATTGAAAATACTGAACCTCATCTCCAATCTCCCATCTCCATCGTCCATAGAGTTTTACCAAAATAATCATTAGTAGCAGTAGCATTTATATATAATGACTATTTAGATACCAAAATATTTGTCAATTTCTTGCTCATCTTGCTTCTTGAAACCATCCATTTTTCTCATTTCTATTCTGTTCTTCCTGAATTTCATATTTTATCAGGGGTTTGTAAGTAGTAAAATCTCTCAGCCTCTATTTGAATATTTACAATTTTTTTCTTCTTCTTGAATAGGTGTTTAAGAAATGAATTCTATACTGACAGTTATTTTCCTCAGCACTTTGAAGCTATTATCTCAAGGTTTTCTGATTATTTATTTAGATATTCCACATTTTTCACTGGTTACTTTTAAGATTTTTATTTTTATCTTTGAAGTTCTGCTTTTTCATAACACTGTGGCTAGGATTTGTTTTACTTTTTCCACTTTGTATTCATGTTACTTCTTCTTTTGAGGACTTAGAGCTTAACTTTAATTCCAGAAAAATTTTGACCATTATTTCTTCAGTTGTTGCCTCTCCATAAATCTGTTTCTTTCTGAATATTCAGTTAATACACATTAGACTTTCTTATTTTATCCTCCATTTCTCCTGACAGTTCTGTTGCATTTCACATTTGCTGTTGCTTTATGCTATATACCAAATGTTTTTAGATGTGGCTTTATTTTGCCTAGTTTGTTAAATCACCTCTATTGTGTTGTGGTGTGTTTGTGTGTGTTTATTTCAGTGGCTAGATTTTTTTTTTTTTTTAATTTCAAGATTCTCTGAGCTTCAAATCCTCTAGTTTCAAATAATACAGTTCTTTCCTTCCATTATGTCTTCTATCCTGTCTTTAACTTCTATCATAATTACAATGTTTTGAATTTTATAGATTCTTTTAAGTGTTGTATAGTTTCCTACCTTGGGGTGTTAAATCTCCTGTTCTGCTTGCTGACTCTCTCTCTTGGTGAACAGTCCCCCTCCCCCAACAGTGCATGTGTGTGGGGGGATGGGTTTATTTAATTTTTTGAGAACATCTTAAGCTTGGTGTGTGGTGTGTGTGCACAAACAAATTCTTGTGCTCAGAATAGTGAATGTTTCATAAAACAGTTTCATTTTGCTTTTGACAAAGGTCTTAAAACAATGTAATATGATTTTTCCATTTTGGTAATCCAATATAAAATGGTTGGGAACTGATTTTTATTACTAGGGACCCTCGACATAAAGGTGGTTTTTCTTGGATAAAATTAGTGTCCAAGTGGCCTGTCCATGGATTATATAATCTTGATGAAGTCTGTAGAGACACAGACTCATTTTCTCTCTACTTCACCACCCTTAATGCACAGCTTATATCCTTCGACTGTTAGTGCCCAAACTATTGCATCCTTCCTCAAGAGAGGAAGCTAAGGATAGTGGAAGGGAAAAGAAAGTATATTCATTTGCCATCTAAAAGCCTTCAGAAACATCAGACCATAGATAATCAGCCAGAACTCTTCAAGTAACCACACCTAGGTGCAAGACAATCACCTTCCCAACCCCACACTACTACCAGATATACAATTTAACTGGGGTTATCCTCAAGCCCAGTAACATAAGTCAAGTCAAGCCACTCACTCAGTCGTGTCTGACTCTGCGACCCCGTGGACTGTAGCCCAGCAGGCTCCTCCATCCATGGGATTCTCCAGGCAAGAATACTGGAGTGGGTTGCCATTTCCTTCTCCAGGGGATCTTCCCGACCCAGGGATCGAACCCAGGTCTCCTGCATTGCAGGCAGACGCTTTAACCTCTGAGCCACCAGAGAACAGGCATCCTCTTAATAAGCAGGGAAGAATAGATATGTGATAGATACCTAGAGATGTCTGTACAACCCTATCAGGCAGATATAATAAACTTGGACTTCACGTTCATGTGTACTATTGGCCTGCAGTTTTCATTTCTTAAAAGTGATATTTTCATCACCTGTGGGTCTAAGTAATTTGCATGCTTAGCTGGAGCATATTAGGCTAGTAAGTGGGAATTTTCTAATTCCATTTCCCACAGATACAGTCTTTCTTTCATGTTTTATTCCATATGCAGGAGATTCAATTATAACCCTGGCTTTCTTTGAGTTGTACCTATTTATTTGCTTTTATTTGGTTAAATAGAAAAAGCAACTCTAATATGGTGCTTTAACTAGTTTTCTATTTATTTGTAGTAGCAGGTGAGACTATCCATATTAGCAAAAAACATAGTCAAACTATAAAAGTGGACTTTTAACCTCAGGGCATTTGGTTTCGGTCATCCATTCGTGGACCTAATTCTAAATAAATAAACTGTCTAAGTGATGGTGATACCTCTGCCTCAGCGGAGGATATATTTGGTTGAAAAAATTGCCCTTCACAAATAAATTCATGTATATTAAAAAGTATCTTTCTTGTAAATAGCAATATGTGGGAGTGGTGGGAAGGTAGAAGGAATGGGAAAATTAGAAAAAATAAATAAAAATTAGAGACTCAAAATATATTTATAACTCCCTTAATCCTGAGAAAGGAATTGAGTAATAAAAATGATAGGACTCATCTGCAAATTCTACATGACTACACAGTAGTTAAGAAAAAATCACTGCAAAACATTAAAATATAAAGAGATGCTAGAATTTTTATTAACTTGCATTACTTCAGCAAAGTCACTATTTTTTTCAGTGATGTTTTCCTTCATTATTTGGAGAAGGAAATGGCAACCCACTCTAGTATTCTTGCCTGTAAAATTCCATGGACAGAGGAGCCTGGTGGGCTACAGTCCATGGGGTCACAAAAGAGTCAGATATAACTTAGCTACTAAATAGCAACTCCAGTTAAAAGGTAGAAATAGTCAATGTTTTCTAATTTTCATGATTTAAAAAATTTACAATTTAAAAATCACTATAACTCCAAGCAAAATGTTGAGATACTGTCTTGAAGGTAGCCATTTTGAAAGGACATAACAACCTTATTTTATTTCTGTAAGAATTTTCTCATAAAACAATGTTCCTGATTCCTACTAGCATCGAAACTCTGGAAACTAAATATAGGCAACCCCAAAGGCATCCCTGGTGGCTCATATGGTAAAGAATCTGCCTATAATGCAGGAGACTTGGGTTGATCTGCGGGTTGGGAAGATCCCCTGGAGAAGGGAATGACTATTCTCTAGTATTCTTGCCTGGAGAATTCCGTGGACAGAGGAGTCTGGCAGGCTACAGTCCATGGGGTCACAAAGAGTCAGACATAACTGAGTGACTTTCACTTTTGGGCTTCCATGGTAGCTCAGCTGGTGAAGAATCCACTTGCAATATGGGAGACCTGGGTTCGACGGGAGACCTGGGTTCGGTCTCTGGGTTGGGTTGGGAAGATTCCCTGGTGAAGGGAACAGCCACCCACTCTAGTATTCTTGCCTGGAGAATTCCATGGACAAATGAGCCTGGAAGGCTACAGTCCATGTGGTCACAAAGAGTCAGACATGACTAAGTGACTTTCACAAAGGCTATTGGGAAAAATAAGAAAGGCCATAGCAGAATTTACTTTTATCTAATATTTACTATGTTCAGATTTTAAAGGATCTCACAGTCAGAACATATCCTTCATTTATAGTGGTAAAGAAAACAAGAAAGAAAAATGAAGGTTAAGGCTAGGGATTAGGTTTTAGAAGACATGAATAATTATGTTTAATAGCTTCTTGAATATTGTCATTTTAGTCAATGGTTTAATCACTCAGGGGTCTCTATTAAAGGATCTAAAATGTTGGCATTCATACATCTCCAAAAAAGGTAGAAATAGTCATAATTAGGTAGATATACAACTAAGTACCATGCTCAATCCTTCTAATTT
Source organism: Bos indicus x Bos taurus (assembly GCF_003369695.1). Classification (NCBI taxonomy): domain Eukaryota; kingdom Metazoa; phylum Chordata; class Mammalia; order Artiodactyla; family Bovidae; genus Bos; species Bos indicus x Bos taurus. Next base: position 36,412,877 of record NC_040096.1, on the reverse strand, counting down.
GACATATTTTGGGGTATAGTTCCTACCCATGTCCCCAAAAAACAGAAATCCTGTTGAAAATTGAAACAGGATCTTTCAATTACAAGTAGCAGAATATTCAATTAAAAGTAGCTTAATATAGGGATCATTACCTTATATAATAAGAAGTGTCTTTGTAGGACACTTGCCAATTAAGCTACTAAATCAACCAGATCATCATAGATCAAACTCTCTCTAACACAACCAGGAATCATTTTAGTCTTTAGAGTTGTCCCCTTGTGGTCATAGATCTTGCAGTTCTGGGAAACATCTAGTGAAAGAACAGAGAGATATTTTTCCTAAGATCTCCTTGTATTGCAGAAGAAAATATTCCCCAGAACTGTCTCAGCAGACTTCCCTTACATCTTCAGTTCAGTTCAGTCGCTCAGTTGTGTCCAACTCTTTAGGACCCCATGGACTGTAGCTCGTCAGCCCTCCCTGTCCATCACCAACTCCTGGAATTTGCTCAAACTCATGTCCATGTCCACTGAGTCAGTGATGCTATCCAACCATCTCATCCTCTGTTGTCCCCTTCTCCTCCCGCCTTCAATTTTTCCCAGCATCAGGATCTTTTCCAATGAGTCAGCTCTTTGTATCAGGTGGCCAAAATATTGGAGCTTCAGCTTCAGCATTAGTCCTTCCAACAAATATTCAGGACTGATTTCCTTTAGGATGGACTGGTTGGATCTCCTTGCAGTCCAAGGGACTCTCAAGATTCTTCTCCAATACCACAGTTCAAAAGCATCAATTCTTTGGTGCTCAGCTTTCTTTATAGCCCAACTCTCACATCCATATATGACTACTGGAAAAACCATAGCTTTAACTAGACAGAACTTTGTTTGTCTAGGCAAAGTAAAGTCTCTGCTTTTTAATATGCTGTCTAGATTTGTCATAGTTTTTCTTCCAAGGAGCAAAAGTCTTTTAATTTCATGGCTGCAGTCACCATCTGCAGTGATTTTGGAGCCCAAGAAAATAAAGTCTGTCATTTTTTCCATTGTTTCCCCATCTATTTGCCATGAAGTGATGGGACCAGATGCCATTGTCTTAGTTTTCTGAATGTTGAGTTTTAAGCCAACATTTTCACTCTCCTCTTTCACTTTCATCAAGAGGCTCTTTAGTTCTTCTTCACTTTCTGCCATAAGGATGGTGTCATCTGCGTATCTGAGGTTATTGATATTTCTCCCAGCAATCTTGATTCCAGCTTGTGCTTCATCCAGCCCAGCACTTCTCATGATGTACTCTGCATATAAGTTAAATAAGCAGGATGACAATATACAGCCTTGACGTACTCCTTTCCTTATTTGGAACCAGTCTGTTGTTCCATGTCCAGTTCTAACTGTTGCTTCTTCACCTGCATACAGATTTCTCAGGAAGCAGGTCAGGTGGTCTGGTATTTCCATCTCTTTCAGAATTTTCCACAGTTTATTGTGATCCACACAGTCAAAGGCTTTCAATAAAGCAGAAATACATGTTTTTCCAGAACTCTTGCTTTTTCAGTGATCCAGCGGATGTTGGTAATTTGATCTCTGGTTCCTCTGCCTTTTCTAAATCCAGCTTGAGCCTTACATCTTATTGGGCAGAATTGAGTCATATGCCCAAGCTAGCTACTGGTAAAGTACACTGATTGATCTAACCCAATCAATACTCCCATGCAACTCTTAGGTGCATTAATTCTATGAGCAAAGAAACGAAGGGTGTGGCCATGAAAAAGGCAATCTGTATGATCCATCATAGCTGCATCTACCCAGAAGGGTTTTTCCCTCTGATTCACATCCTATGGACTAAGTCATGTACAGATACAGGGCCTGAAGTAGTGTATCTCTACATTGTACATCTCTCTAAAGGGAAAAATACAAAACAAAAAACCCTGAACCAAATTTCAAGAAACTTGAAATGGGACAAGAACTACTTCATTTTGTTGCAAATTAGCTGATATTTGTGAAACATCTGAGATAAATTAATAGTGAAGCACAAGAATGAGAGGCTATGAATTCTTGCTCCTAAGGCCCACTAGGCTGCCTTGATGCTCACTTCCAGAACTCTGAGTACTCAGCGTTTTCTGTATTTCCATGAGAAATCTTACATCCCTGTCTACAATAACCTCCTTTTCTCCAATAACTACATCCAGAAATGTTTGCTACATCTTTATTTGAGCTAGTTGTGAACTGTGTTTTCATTTCTTGCAACACAAATTTTCGCCACCTTCAATAAAAAATAGTTACCTGCAAAAGAATGTGGGACATAGAGATTTGATGATCAGGTCTATGGGAACAATGAGACATGCTTCCATATTCCAGGATGGGAAAATAATAATCCGTGATATACAGAGGAAAAGGTTCTCATGAGGCAAACTATGGAGAGGATGGGGAAACATGTAAATAAAGCTTAGTCTTAGAATACCTGACTATGTGTATTCAGAAACAGAGTCTTTATGTAACCTAGATGCAGGAAGACTTCTTTCTGCAGCCAACATGCTGAAGCTGCTTAAAGATAAGGTCAGAACATCATCTTAGAAGATTTCAAATTGTAATTAATTTCCTAGAAGTGCTAGTTTCCATGATAAAGGTTTAAACACAGATTAAAAGAGATTTTGACAATTAAAATAGGAATATTTGAGAGAAATCAGGTATGCCAGAGGAGTTGACAACACTGTTCTTGCCATGCAACACTCAATCTCTTGTTCTTTGGTTAACAGCACCTTGATTTCCTTTTGAGGGGGATAGTCAGGTAAGGTGCCTTGTATTACCTTAGATAAGGGTGGCATATGACCCAAGCTAAACTGATCAGGCTTTCCATCTTGGCTTTAGATCTTGAATTGAGTGACCAGAGTTGAAACAAATGTATTGAAATAAATGATCCAAAACCACAGATTTTTCACCAATGCTAGTTACCTAAATCTCCAGAGCTGCTCTGGCTCTTGCCATTTCTGAGCCAGAATTTGAAGCTTTGCTTTTGATTTGGGGAGGTGACCATATACTTCAATGAGTTATCTATTTGCTTAAGTTGGCTTGTAGTAGATCAAATAAAGCTGTTTGGAACAGGGCAGTGCAACCAACGTGGAGAGAAGTGGATGGATTCTTGATATTTTTATGTATAATCTACAATATTCTGTTATTGGTTATATTTGGAGGTAGAGAGAGAAAGGAATTCAACATCCATTTCAGGCTTGAGCAAATGGTAGTGAGTTATTGAGATAGTGAATAAGGAATGAGAAATAAGTCTACTGAAAATATTATGAGTTTAGTGATAGACATATTGAGTTGTGGTGTCTTTGCCAAAATCAGTAGGTAGTAGGCCATATATGGTCTGCATTTTAGTGGAGGTTTAGAATTGGAATTTTTGGCAGCTGCCAGAATCCTCCTATTACCCCACAACTCCTTGACTTTTAAGATAAGGGCTAACATGGTGGTAAGAGTCAAATGAATGATCTCTGAAATCTCCATTCTTAACAAGTTGAATGTGCATTAAAAAGCATAAAACAAGACAAAACAAAAAACCTAGAGCATTGTAGAAATTGCTGCTGATTTCTAATTTCTGCTAATGAAAGACCTTAGAAATGAATGCATGTTGTATCAGTTAAATATTTATAAAAATAAAGCAATATAATAAATAACCACAAAACCTCAGTGTCAGGTAACAATAATTTCTTTAGATAAAAAATAATTTATTTAACTCAGTTGATGTTAACTCGTATTATTTAAGAAAACATGTGGATCAGCTGGGTTTTCCTGATAGCTCAGCTGTAAAGAATCTACCTACAATGAAGGAGATGTGGTTTCGACCCCTGAGTTGGGAAGATCCCCCAGAGGAGGAAATGGCAATTCACTCCAGTATTCTTGCCCGCAAAATTCCATGGGCAGAGGAGCCTGGTGGGCTACAGTCCATGGGATTACAAAGAGTCAGACAAGACTGAACGACTGAGCATGCACTTGGATCAACTAGGTGACTCTGTTAATTTGGGCTAAGGTCCCTCACGTCTGGGTGGCATGGCTGCTGACTAATCTAGGAAAGCCTAACTTGAGATGACTGGGGAAACTCAACTCTGTTCTGTGTTACCTCATCCTCAAGTTGACAAATGCAGGCATATTTTCTTGGAAAAGACCAAGAGAAAATAAGCAGAACACACAAGGTCTCTTGAAATCTATGTCCAAAGCTGGGACACCATCACTTCCACCACATTCTACTGGCCAAAGTAATTCACAAGAGCATTCCAGATCCATGGGGTGGGGGAAAAAAAGACTATATACTTCTAGTTAGAATTATAAAGTCATATGGCAAAGGAAGAGGGTAGATACAGGGTGGGATGGAGTATCAGGACTATTATTTAAAAAATCAATCTATTGCATATGGTGTTTCTATCACCTTCCTGTTCGATTCATGTTGGCTAGTACACAAAGTGAAAGAGGAGAATGAAAAAGTTGGCTTAAAGCTCAACACTCAGAAAACTAAGATCATGGCATCCAGTCCCATCACCTCATGGCAAATAGATGGGGAAACTGTGGAAACAGTGGCTGACTTTATTTTTCTGGGCTCCAAAATCACTGCAGATGGTGATTACAGCCATGAAATTAAAAGAGGCTTAGTCCTTGGAAGGAAAGTTATGACCAACCTAGATAGCATATTCAAAAGCAGAGATATTACTTTGCCAACAAAGGTCCGTGTAGTCAAGGCTATGGTTTTTCCAGTGGTCATGTATGGATGTGAGAGTTGGACTGTGAAGAAAGCTGAGTGCCGAAGAATTGATGCTTTTGAACTGTGGTGTTGAAGAAGACTCTTGAGAGTCCCTTGGACTGCAAGGAGATCCAACCAGTCCATCCTAAAGGAGATCAGTCCTGGGTGTTCATTGGAAGGACTGATGCTGAAGCTGAAACTCCCAACTTTGGCCACCTGATGCGAAGAACTGACTCACTTGAAAAAACCCTGATGCTGGGAAAGATTGAAGGCAGGAGAAGGGAACGACAGAGGATGAGATGGTTGGTTGGTATCACCGACTCTATGGACATGAGTTTGAGCAAACTCCAGGAGTTGGTGATGGACAGGGAAGCCTGGTATGCTGTAGTCCATGGGGTCGCAAAGGGTTGGACATGACTGAGCAACTGAACTGAGCACAGTTTTGTTTGTATCCATCAATCCTAAAAGTTTGCCTTCACTTGGCAGGGTAGATTAATACTATTATTGTGCTTTCCAGGGAGAAGTCAACTTTGTAATGGAGTCTATGACACAATGTAATTAATGAAGTCCTTGACTCCCCTAAGACATCCTACTAGTGCACATGATACAAGTTTACTGTAATAATGATGCTAATGTTGATCATCTCTGAAGGACAAAAAATTGAATTCATCTGTCTTGGTAAATTATGTGTCTAGAATGATGAAAACGAGAAGAGGTAAGTCTGACAAAACACAGGGTGCTGATACCTTGCTAGTTGATTGTGGCTCCTTGGTTTTAATAGTTTGAAGGATATTAGAATATTCTCTTCAAAACAGGGATATAAGTTGCATAAATTGGATGCCATCTGACATATTCACCAAGTTAATCAGGCCTAGCAGCATGTTATTTTCAAGTGGGAGTGGTATTTTGTAAGTTAGGATGTCTAAGACGATGAATAACAGGGCATCTTAACTCAACTTGGCCTGAGCAATAACAAAGTTATCGTCTCACATGGGAAGCTTACATGGGTAGAGGCTCCAAACTCTGCTTCTCTGTGGTTATTTTAATTCAACCTCCTTCCTGTGTCACCATCTTGAGACTTACAGCTTGATAGATGCAGCAGCATTTGATGTCAAAGACAGACATTTTCCAGAGATATAAAAAGCAGATACTTTTTTACTGGTATCTCCTAAAGGAAAGGAAATATTTTCCAGAAGTCTTCATGTTGTTGCTGTTGCTATTCAGTCGCTAAGGTCATGTCTGACTCTTTGCAATCCCTTGGACTGTAGCCCACCAGGCTTCCCTGTCCTTCATAAAGCAATCAGAAAATCCTCTAAAACTGAAAGTTTTTGGTGAAACTTTAGGCAAAGTTTTAGGTAAACCTTCACTCTGATGAAGCTTTAGGTATAATTGTAATTGGACGGTTATAGACCTATGAAATTAAAAGACACTTACTCCTTGGAAGGAAAGTTATGACCAACCTAGATAGCATATTCAAAAGCAGAGACATTACTTTGCCAACAAAGGTTCGTCTAGTCAAGGCTATGGTTTTTCCTGTGGTCATGTATGGATGTGAGAGTTGGACTGTGAAGAAGGCTGAGTGCCGAAGAATTGATGCTTTTGAACTGTGGTGTTGGAGAAGACTCTTGAGAGTCCCTTGGACTGCAAGGAGATCCAACCAGTCCATTTTGAAGGAGATCAGCCCTGGGATTTCTTTGGAAGGACTGATGCTAAAGCTGAAACTCCAGTACTTTGGCCACCTCATGGGAAGAGTTGACTCATTGGAAAAGACTCTGATGCTGGGAGGGATTGGGGCAGGAGGAGAAGGGGACGACAGAGGATGAGATGTCTGGATGGCATCACTGACTCGATGGACATGAGTCTGCGTGAACTCCGGGAGTTGGTGATGGACAGGGAGGCCTGGCGTGCTGCAATTCATGGGGTCGCAAAGAGTCGGACACGACTGAGCGACTGATCTGATCTGATCTGATAGACCTATGCGCAACTTGGTGTAGATTTTTTTTTTAATCTATTTGGACCCATTCCCATACTGCCCAACAAGCTAAGAATTACTATTCTTAATGTATATTAATACAAGAAAGTCTGCGTTCTCAGAGAATGGGACATGCACTTTGTTCCTAGTGTGTAATAAGCAGAATATAAGCTTCAGGGGAGCAGAACCATGCCTGTTTTAGTCATGGTGCCCAACAAGCACTCAAAAATTGCTGCCTGAAAAGATGATGACCCAATGGAATTTCTGCAAAAGGAAGCTGGAGTTTGTCATCCACTTTAGAAAGTTATATGAAGCCTGACTTTCTTGTATTAATGTACATTAAGGATAAGTACTTCTTAGCTTATTGGGTAGTAAGGGACAGGGCCCATACAAAAAAAAAAAAAAAAACACTTTATCAAGTTGCTCACAGGTATATACCTGCCCAATTACAATTTCACCTAAAGCTTTATCAGGGTTTTTAAATTTCAGTTTAGAGGATTTTCTTATTGCTCTATGTAACAGCTGGCACTAGTTCTCAGCAGACTCCTAAAATATTGAAACCTCTATTGGGTTTCTTAGTTCAGGCTACAAAAGCGAAGTACCATATCATAAACAATAAAAAAAATATTTCTTATAACTCTAGAGGTTGGAAGTCCTTTATCAGAGTCCTGCATGGTCAGGTTCTGGTGAAAACTCTCTATTGGGTTGTAGACTGCCTTTACGTTCTTGTATCCTTATGTGGTGGAGAGAGGGCAAGAGAGCTTTATAAGGGCACTAATTATGAATTTGGGGGGGATCATAAATATTCATTTCATAATATTGGGATAAACCTGTGTTATTGTGCAAAGGGAAAGTTATCTTCTTAAACAGAACCATAAGCAGTATTTCCATGGTTCTTTATCTAGAACACATTATATAAATAGCCCACACCCATCCTCTAAGCTCTAGACTTTATGTCCACCAGCATACATTAGTTCATAGATGCCTTAACGTTCCTCAAACTCATCATGTTCAAAACTAAGCTCATAATCTTCACTTTATCTCCCTACTCACTGTCTTAATGCATCACTTAGCCCCCCAGCACTCATCATCGTCTTACTTCCCTCTGTACTTACACCTCATTACACAATCCTTCATCTCCACATATCTCATCTCATCACTCTGTTAACCACCATAACTTATCACCTTGCTCCTAGACTTTCCCAGGATCCACATCCCTTCTTAGTCTACTTTCAGAGGGACATTTTAGAAACACAAGTGTAGTCATGTTCATGTTCCTGTTTAAAACACTTTCGTGGATTCCTTCTGCTTAGAAGATCTAGAATATACATTCTTAAGATGCCTATAAGGCCCTGCAAGGCCTTATCTCGACTTACCTTTCCAGTTTCATTCTATGACTCCTTCCCTCCCTCCCTCCAGCCCAGCCCACTGTTATTTCCAAACAAGAGTCCCTTCCATTGTGGAAGGGCCAATCACTGGTCTTCAGTAGGATAACGTACATTCTCTGCCCCACTTCCTTTTTAAGATCTTCACTATGGACTTAATGACTGCCTTATACATAAAATAATATCGTACCTAAATTACCTCCATTAAGATGTTCTCTCCATGGTGAAAGAAATGAAGAAATACATTGGCATTCATGGATTTATCCATCTAATCTGATGCCCCATAATCCTCTAACATCTGACTGGTTATTCTTTTCATTTCTTTTTCTTGCATATCCATTCATTATTTTCACAAATTTAAGCATCAGCAGTATATTTTAATAGTTTTTGATAAAGTTTTTTACAAAATATATTGCTTTTTGTCTCATTGATATTAATAATACTAAATATTTTCTTCATCCTCCAATGTTGTCAAAATGTGCTAAAAATATGCTGAATTATAATTTAGCAAGGACTTCAGACACTAATATGACTCCCTAGGTTATCTTCCTCAGCTCCAAATGATGCCAGAGCACTGTTGTATTCCTTTTTTCCCTATGGTCTCTTCTTTCAACAGCCATTTATCTTTACTATCAGTGTGTGTTTTCCTGTTTCCCATTGGCTGCCATTTGTTTCAAGCTATTCTAAGTGAATGCAATGTCTTGGCTTCAAAACTTTCTTATAAGTAAAATCTTGCATTTTGCATCTTTCCTTTGAGCTGAAAGGTTTAATTTGTGATTTTTTTCTGGTTTCAGCCTCTTTCCTGGATAATTTGTGGTAGACTGATCTTCAAATAAATCAAGCATAAAATAATATTTTTATTTCCTTACCTGTCACACATCTGTCTAAGGTTGGCATGACATAAAGCTATATACTTTATATTGTGGGAACCACCATAAAATGTGATTATCTCTGAATAATTTGAATGCTTTTTTCATTTGTGTGTATATTTTAGGATAAAAAAAAAAAAAACAAATTCCAGGCAAATCAAATGCTGTTAGTGTCCTATTTATGCCATGATGACACATTTCTCTTTGTAAAATTCCATTCACTATAGTAAGATGTTTATATTGAATAACTTCCTGATGACCGGAAAGAGTTCAAATAGCTTTAAAGATGATCACATGACATCAAAAGATGTCTTGTGAGGTAAGAGCTCTCTGGCTCACTGACTTGGTTTTGAAATAATAAGCATTAGGATCTTAAGTGAGAAAAACATCTGATCATTGGTAGAGGGGTTATGAAAATGAACCACAGATGTGTGCACACCATCTTATTGATACTTTCATTTATAGTAGCCCTGAAATTTTAGGAATGGTACATGTGCAAACGGGTGAGAAAGGAGTGGTGGGGATTCTGTGTATTTGTTTTCAGGGTAGTGTAACCACTCACATTATTCAGCGTGTTTTAGCTTGGTCTTGCATCCTGTACTTTTCTTGGTCTCTCATCCTTCTTTCTTTTGTCCTCTTCTCTCCCTAACTTTCCCATCATCACTTTTCTCTTCCTCTTCTTTTCTTTAACAACCATTGGCCCTCTCCAAAATGTAAATTAATTTGTGGACAAATTATAGTTATGCTTGGAGAAAACAGGAGAAAAACATTTGGCTCCTTCTTCCTATCTCAAGTCCTGGTTATCCCTACTGTGGTTGAATTTCATTTCTAGGATTTGGATCAATAAATGTGTAGGAAACACAAAGCCAGTTTTCTCAGTTTATTGACCTTCTGTTGAAAGCAGACACAGTTTAGCCAACATCTGGACAATATTTGTCAAGGCCATGTATAACCCAAATCCAGGCCAGAGAATGAGTTGGTGCATTTGTTAGTTAAGCTATTTGATGGGTTTATAAATAAGATTAAAAAACAAAAATAAAAAAGCCAGCTGCTTTTAGTCCCATGCTTGGTTTATTTTCAGCAAGGCATTGGTATTCAGGGTGAACTGACATGCATACACCACCTTTTCTTTCTTTTTTGTACCTAGAGGATGCTCTTGAACCCAAGTTTCTCTTTCTGACTAAACCACTTACTGTCTTGGACATTGGCCAGGTTCGGCAGCTGCCTTATCTCTTTCACATGTTCGCTTTCTATTTATTTACAAGGACCATTATAGATTGTCACACTCTCAGATTGACCTGGTAGAGGTGATAAATGGAGGGCCTTTTGGCTGCATTCAATAACTTGGATTTGCTATGGAGGGCAAATGGGAATCAAGGAACAAATTGTTGGAAAGATGCAAGCATGGATTATAAAAGGTCAGTCAAGGGGAGATTGGGGTTATTTATGTACAAGGCAAACAGTGCCTGGATCTTCAAGATAGTGCCAAGCATATACAACGTAAGTGACAAAAAGGGAGGCATTATTCTTGGAATTTGAAGCTCTTTAAAGGTAATACTATATTCAAATTCCTCATTTGTACAGTTGAACATGAAAGATTTCTCCGTGTTATGGGCAGAGGTTGAATGGCACCTGACCCAGGCAGGGGGTGGGGGGGAACCTTGTCATTATATTGTTGAATGAATATATTCTATTACCTTCTTTGTGACATTTACACTCAAATAAATATGTGAGGAAATAGATCCCAATTTCTTGTGGATATAAAGTTAACATTAGCCACAAATTGACTAAAGTGATACTTAAAATCCCTTTTGTATCTTTCTATGGTCCCCGATTTAATTTTTTTCAAAATCAATTTATTCAATATGATTAGTTATTTAATTTACTTAGTTGTTTAACTTCTGTCTTTCTCCTAAGAAGTATATGTATGTGTGTATAAGTTACACATACTTAACCAGACTTTGGAGAGAAGGTTCATGAAAATGCTTTCCCATCAAAACCCACCGTGGTAACACACCTTGAGAAGGAGCCAGATCTCTCATCTTTAGAGATGAAAGGAGAACAAAGGTTTGCTCTGAAGGGGAATTGCTGATTCTCCTTTCAGCTTGGCCAGTATGACCACTTCATCAGACATCACCGAAAGGTGAAATTTTTAAAACTCATTTGCAGTTTGCTTTCAAGTCTGCTAGGTCAAAATTTTAGACGAAGATTTGCAAAGCTAACTGGCTATTAATTCCTTTGATCAGAATCTAATCAAGGGGTTGTAAAACAAAAAACCACTAAAGTACCCAAAGGAAGGATTTGATTATTGGGCAGTGCCCTGGTGTGTGACCTTTTCTTTACCTTTTCCTCTTGGCCGTCTTAAATAGATACACATTATTCTTTCAAAGTCTCCACAGTGACTGATTTGGTTTTTATCTATTCTAAAAATATTCTCTCTCAACAGAGGCCTAATTCTCATATTAAAGAAAACTGTGGAATAAAATGGCATTAATCTATTTCTTTGGGTAAGCAATTTTCTAAGTGTATGAGCTCTTTACAACATTTTATGAGTATGAGTACCTTTATATTTACTTCTTCAAGAGCAAATGAAAATCTATTAATGAAAGAATTTGGTTAATAAATCAGTGAAACTTCAAGAAAATTCACATCCCTTTCTCAACATCTAAAGCTGGAAAAATGTACTACAGTACAGCACTTGGGTTTCTGAAATATTATTTGCCAGTCATTAAAATTCAGGCTGGTGGTTTTTAAAATGTCTAATTCTATGTTTCTTCTAGCCACGTTTATTGCTTGTCTAAACTTCTTTTCAAATTGGTAATCTCGATTACACTTCTTTGAATTTAACTGAAGACAAAATAGCTTGCTTTTGGATGTCTCCATGTAATTACAATTTAATTTTGTCTGGTTGATATGCTAAAGATAATGGCTTCTATTTTGCAAAATGCGACCTAGCTACACGCAACACCACTGCCAGAGCCTACTTCAGCTGCAGGAGCCAACTGTTCTCTCATTCCTGCAGAGTTCAGGCTTTCAGATTTTGGCGACATTTCCATGCTTGAGCGGAATGAAAATTTCTCTTGGTCTCTATAAAACTCCAGTCTCCCGACTCAGTGATGTGCATTGGGGAACAGGAGCGGGTTGCTGAGCTCCAGTTGCCTGCAAAACTGGAAATGAGGCTGGCGGACACTTGACTTTTCTACCCTTTCAATCTCTGTCCAATAAGAATATTGCCACTGCGCATGCCTCATCTTGGTCGTAAACAGGGATTTTGGAAGATAGTTACTTGACCGCTCCTACTAAATGTTAATATTACCATACCCTCTCAGAGAAGAGGGTAACGTTCCAGTCTGAAATGTTCAATCTTTTTCTAACTTGAGACCTTCATGGTCTTTTCTTACTGTTAACATTGTCGATCTTATATGGCTTTTTGGTTTCTACCATCCAGATTATCCTTGCCCGTGGAACACATAGGCCTTGTATACTGGTGTAGAAATTGATGATTTCATTTGGAAGGCAGAACAGCAGTGTCTGTCAGGCAGTGCAGGGCTCTGCAGTGTCATAGAAAAGGCACTCTTTCCCCTGCAAGAGTCAGAAGATGGGAGTTCTAATTTGTGATCTGTCAGTTGACTCTGAGGCTTTAGGCAAGTGTCTTCACCTCTCTGGCTATGACATTGCCTCAATTAAATTAACTCCAAAAATTGCTTCCATAAATTTGCCTGATTGATTCTGAAGGGAATTAAAAATAATCATATGCTGACTCATTTTGGATCTTTCTTACTGATTTGTGTTTTCTCTCCTTTTTCCTCCTCCCCTTAATGTCTTCTTGAGGTGATTGCAAAAGAGGGAGCAAGGTGGCAAAGGGAAGTTGATGAAGTCAGTTAATAAGAGAGCGAACACATGTATTGAAATGTGCAAGTGGACACATTTGAAAATTTCCATTACCTTTAGGAGAAATTCCACGGATTCTTTTAAATTCATGTGCATGGATAGTAAAGACACAGGATGATCAAAAGGTAAAATACCTTTCTTGAGATCTTAGTCAAATATCCAGAGAGAGAACCATATGTACAGCCTGCCCAAGGAGTGGGGACAAATTAAAACTTCCTTGAAGTATTAATATAAAACAAACCCCAAAAGTGTCTTAACAGAGTTTTAATATCTTAAAATTATCCCATCCAATAGAAATTGCTTTAAATTTCATGATTAGTTTAAGAAATAAATAACTTTGGCTAGTCAGTTGGGGTGTACTTTTCTGCTAATTGTCTGTTTTTACAGCCCCCCACCAAATTTGTTTATCTTCAGTCATGTATAGATTACAATGAAAACATGAAACCTGGTTTCTGTTTATGTATACCGTTTGTAACTTGCTACTTATTTTTCTATAACTGTTGAATGATTCTACTGCTTTTTCATCATTAAATTTGACAGGTGCCAAAATGATAAAAGGGCTAAAAATATGACCCACGTGATAATTGTTTTTGTCACACTAGCTTGACAAACAGTGCAATAAAAATCATGATTTAAAATTCAGCATGGAACTTGTGAAACATGATATCAAGTACTGTATCAAATGCTTGAACATGTTTTTAATTGGCAAAACTTTAATGCCATTAAGAGTTTTGCATATGCTTCAGCTAGCTTTTGTGCAGTTGAGAAAAAAACACCAATACCCATCTGTCACTGTGAGTGGGGCACATATGGTCACAGAAGACCTTAAAATACATCAGATGTGGTTTCTATTCGCCAAGGCACTTCTGCTCCAAAAGGAGTTCAGCCACCTTGATATAGCTTCGGCTATTAGAAGTTTAATTTTGCCAATTAAAGTTGTTATTTTGCATGTAACTATGACAATTCTGCCTGTATTCCTTTGCTGTGTTATTAATAGTCAGAAGTAAGAATTCTCAGTGTGCATAGACCCTTCTGTTGTAATTCAGATTTCTGAAAACTAAAGGCAGTGGCTCGGCTTTCAGGTAGATGCCCTCTGGATTGGTTAAGTATTCATTGTTGGCGGGGGTGCTTTGTAGATGCCTTCTATCCTTTCTGGAACTGCCCTAGTTTGACTTCCAAAGGCGACTGAAAAGGGAAGTTGAGTCAATATTCCAAACATTTAAAGCCCAAAATACAAATGTGCAAAAATAGAGATTTTTCTGACATGGGAAGGAAGTTGCATAATCAATTCTCATTTATTTACCTAATGAGGGACTTCTCTATGGCAGGCACACTGCTATATACCAGAGATGCAAAAGATAGACCCCTGGCACCTGCCTTCAAGAACATGTGAAAAAATCTAGTGACGAGGGGCAGATACAGAAACAGTGCAGTGTAAATCCCATTATACAGGTACCCAGAGGATGGTGTGGGAACACAGTAGAAGAATGATTCTTAGGGCAAAAATCAGAGAAGATATGAAAGAGAACGAAAAATAGGAAATTACTGTTAAGGCACATAGGGAGAAATGCTGCTAAAGTCAACAGGAAGGACACACGTAAAGACAGACATGGGAAAGAATGTGCAGAATTTGTGGAATTGTAAGTAGTCCAGTGGGGGTAGGAAACTGAGAGGTTTATGAGGAAGGATGGGCTGAAAAGAAGGCAGAGACTAGATCACAGAAACTTTTCTGTTTCTGAATTTGGAACTGTATCCCAAAGATATCAGGAATCTTTAAAGCATCTTTGAGTAACCAAAGGGCATAGTCATGTTTCTACATTGTAAAAAACACTCTGATTTACAATGGAAAGGAGTTGGGATTAGAGGCAGTGAATTTATTTTCAGAGGAGTAAGAGGCAGTGGCATTAGAGTGACAGAAGAGAGGATAAATTAGAAAAAAAAAAAAAAAAACAATTAGATTATGGAATCTATGGGACTCAGACTTACTGATTTCTCTACTAGTTGAGTTTTCCATGTAATGTTTGATACTGTCTTTGTTTGCTGTGTCAGCATACCCCTCCCCTACCTCCGTCACCCACACCAGGTCTGGTTAATACAGGGAAATAGAAGGTGGAAACTTGACATTGTGTGTATTCAGATATTCTATAAGCTTGTACAAAGTGAAGAAGAAATGGAGAATTTATCAGTTCAGTTCAATCGCTCAGTCGTGTCCAACTCTTTGCGACCCCATGAATTGCAGCATGCCAAGCCTCCCTGTCCATCACCAACTCACGGAGTTCACTCAAACTCATGTCCACTGAGTCGATGATGCCATCCAGCCATCTCATCCTCTGTCGTCCCCTTCTCCTCCTGCCCCCATTCCCTCCCAGTATCAGAGTCTTTTCCAATGAGTCAACTCTTCGCATCAGGTGGCCAAAGTACTGGAGTTTCAGCTTTAGCATCATTCCTTCCAAAGAAATCCCAGGGCTGATCTCCTTCAGAATGGACTGGTTGGATCTCCTTGCAGTCCAAGGGACTCTCAAGAGTCTTCTCCAACACCACAGTTCAAAAGCATCAATTCTTCGGCACTCAGCTTTCTTCACAGTCCAACTCTCACATCCATACATGACCACTGGAAAAACCATAGCCTTGACTGGACGGACCTTTGTTGGCAAAGTAATGTCTCTGCTTTTAAATATGCTATCTAGGTTGGTCATAACTTTTCTTCCAAGGAGTAAGAATCTTTTACTTTCATGGCTGCAGTCACCATCTGTAGTGATTTTGGAGCCCAGAAAAATAAAATCTGATACTGTTTCCACTGTTTCCCCATCTATTTCCCATAAAGTGATGGGACCAGATGCCATTGTCTTAGTTTTCTGAATGTTGAGCTTTAAGCCAACTTTTTCACTCTCCTCTTTCACTTTCATCAAGAAGCTTTTTAGTTCCTCTTCACTTTCTGCCATAAGGGTGGTGTCATCTGCATATCTGAGGTTATTCATACTTCTCCTGGCAATCTTGATTCCAGCTTGTGCTTCTTCCAGCCCAGCATTTCTCATGATGTACTCTGCCTAAAAGTTAAATAAGCAGGGTGACAATATACAGCCTTGACGTACTCCTCTTCCTATTTAGAACCAGTCTGTTTTTCCATGCCCAGTTCTAACTGTTGCTTCCTGACCTGTATATAGGTTTCTCAAGAGGCAGGTCAGGTGGTCTGGTATTCCCATCTCTTTCAGAATTTTCCAGTTGATTGTGATCCACACAGTCAAAGGCTTTGGCATAGTCAATAAAGCAGAAATTGATGTTTTTCTGGAACTCTCTTGCTTTTTCCATGATTCAGCAGATGTTGGCAATTTGATCTCTGGTTCTTCTGCCTTTTCTAAAACCAGCTTGAACATCTGGAAGTTCACGGTTCATGTATTGCTGAAGCCTGACTTGGAGAATTTTGAGCATTACTTTACTAGCGTGTGAGATGAGTGCAATTTTGTGGTAGTTTGAGCATTCTTTGGCATTGCCTTTCTTTGGGATTGGAATAAAAACTGACCTTTTCCAGTCCCGTGGCCACTGCTGAGTTTTCCAAATGTGCTGGCATATTGAGTGCAGCACTTTCATAGCATCATCTTTCAGGATTTGAAATAGCTAAACTGGAATTCCATCACCTCCACTAGCTTTGTTCGTAGTGACGCTTTCTAAGGCCCTCTTGACTTCACATTCCAGGATGTCTGGCTCTAGGTGAGTGATCACACCATCATGATTATCTGGGTCGTGAAGATCTTTTTTGTACAGTTCTTCTGTGTGTTCTTGCCACCTCTTCTTAATATCTTCTGCTTCTGTTAGGTCCATACCATTTCTGTCCTTTATCGAGCCCATCTTTGCATGAAATGTACCCTTGGTATCTCTAATTTTCTTGAAGAGATCTCTAGTCTTTCCCATTCTGTTGTTTTCCTCTATTTCTTTGCATTGATCGCTGAGGAAGTCTTTCTTATCTCTCCTTGCTATTCTTTGGAGAATGTATAACTAGTGCTATATTTTAGTTGCACATGAGAAAGGATCCTTGATATTTGTATTTTCCTAGCTGTTTTGTAGCAAATTAAGGATGAAACCATCATAATCCTCTCTAAATCATTATTCCTTTTGATGGTTTTAAAGTTCTATTAAGCATTGTTAATGTTTATCCTCAGTTTACCTTAGCAAGAAGCTCTGTACTTGGGCTGAAAAGAGTCAGTTTTAATAAAGTAATAAAGTAAGTAACTGAACAATCATTAGTGATAGTTAGGATAGGGGTTCACCTGCTGTTACCAAAACCCACAATGATGATGATTTTCACAGTCCAGGCATAAGCAGTCCAGTACTGGTGTTTTATTTAGAGACTTGACATTGGTGGGGACAGATTCTCCCCTTGCTTTACACTTCCAGCCATAGGGTGTTCCTTGGTCAGCATGATCCCAGATGGTCCCCTGTTGCCTCCTCATTCCCGCCAGTGTGACAGATTACAGGATGACACATTCTTCCTTTGAAGGACGCATCATTTCCACATCCGTCCAAAATATCCCATGCCTAGAATCTGATCATAGGGCCGCACCAAGATGCAAGAGATGATGGGGGAAATGGTCACATTTTTCTGGGGGCACCTGAGCCCAGTTGAAAATTATGTAACTTTAGCTTGGGGAGAATGGATGTTAGGGGGACAACTGACAGTTTCTGACACAGTACCCCCATGAAATTTTGGAGTCACCCCTTCAGGATGGGCTATACCACATTGTGCTGCTGCCTCTTTTGAACTGGTTTTCAAGAGCAACCAATCCTTTTACAAAGACCTGACTATGCATGATCCCATGTTAGCTGGAGATGGAAGATCAGTCTTTTCCTCATATTGTTCACAGTTTGAGGATGGTGACATAGCGAGTAAGTCAGGAATTGAAACAGACGATGTGAAGAGACAAACTGTATGGCAGGCACTCTCCTCAGAGCCTCCACATCCTGCAGAGCCACAGAATAATTTGCTGAGTGAGTTCTGTGTTCTCCCTTTCACAGAGGGTAATGTTCTTCATCCCTTCCTTACCTTTTGAGATTAAAAGATGGAGCCTTGGAGATCTGAGTTCTTGTCTCTTGCATCAGGGTGTTGTAAAAGGTCCTTTCCCTTCAGGCAGAAAACAAATGAGTCTGGAACTCTGAGGCTTTTGTTTGTGATTCTAGCCAATTGCCTAAAACAGAGCCCTGTCTTCCCTGTAGGGCCAGGAATGGACTGGGGTCCTGAAAGCAGAGGAGCTGACCCCTGAGAAAGAAGGTGAGCTTCATGCAGAACTGTTGGAAAGAGGAGGTGGTGGGGGAGGCCAGGGAGGTTAGGTTGACGGGGACCTGTGTGCCTCTTTGACGCCTTAGCCTTCAGGAGCTCTTATTAGAGTGTGCAGGGCCTTCTCTTCTCTCAGTTCAGTTCAGTCGCTCAGTCATGTCCGACTCTTTGAGACCCCATGAATCGTAGCACTCCAGGCCTCCCTCTGTCTTCATCTCTATCACTTAGACCTTTCACTGCACTGGCCTTCCAAGTGTTTTGCTAGCCAGGCTTGCTCCTTCCTGTGGCCTTCATGCTCCATGTCCCTTCTGTGTGGGCTGCTCTGCTCTGAGTCATGTGGCTCACCTCCTTCCTATCTCTACTCACCTTCTCTGTGAGGCCTTGCCTGGCTATTCTTTGAAACATGTCAGCCCTTCACCCTGATTCTTGTCCATTTCCCTCTTGACTATGTCTCCTTAGCACTGATTCTTTTTTACTTAATTTCTATTGGGAACAGAGGGAAATAGACAGCAAGGAAAGTTAGTTTCAGGCTAGAAGGGACTTTAATCTGCTTGATTCAATACTCTAATTTTAGAAGGATTCCTGGTACATAGTATGTGCTCTAAAAATATTTGTTAAATGAATGAATAATGATAAAACCCTCCAAGTCCCAGCTAGATGAATAGAAAGAAGAATCTCCTTCATTTAAATTGACCATATTTGGGATATTGGAACCTCAGTAGAAATTCTTGACCTGGGAATAGAAGCCTTCCCTCTGCTTCCTGGCTAGTATAGGGAAACTTGTACCTGAGTAACAAAGGGCATAAAGTCACATAATTTTTGATTTTTTAAAAATGAATGAGAGTTGGCATTTCTTGCACCACAGTGTCTTGAGTAAAATCTAACTAGTTCACTTTGAATGGGCACAGAGGCTGGTCTTACCTCATCCTGCTAGTTCATGCTGGTGCTAGTATGCTTGGAAGTTTGGCTTGAAGATGGCATTAAAGACTTACTGTGGTGCTGATGGGAAGTGAACAGTGGCCAGTGCCTGGGACTACCAGCACGGGGAGCAAAGGGTTAATGTTTTAATACCAGCCGCAACTTAGTTGATGGGATACTGAGAATGAGCACTGTGTGTGCCTATGAGTGCATGTGTGTGTTTGCCTGTGTGTGTATTTAAGAAACAAACATTGTGTTTTGTGCACAATGGCCAGTGAATTCGTTATCTCCATTATTGATGTTACTGACTGTGTCAGTGCCTCTTCCATCCCTTTCTGTCTTGAGGTGTGTGGAAGTTTCTCTGTGCCAGTGCCTTACTTTGATAAAGGAATTAAAAATAAGACCTCTTCTCTTTGCTTTTGACTGTTTCATTCTATATAGCCAGTTTTCTTTCTTTGCTCAGTGCTCCCTATGGTCACATCATGTTATAAATTCTTATATAATGAAAGCTGTTGCCTTCTATTTTTTTTCCCCTACCTATTTCCTAGAGAACTCAGGAGAAATAAAAGGAATTGGCCCAGGTTAAGATGACAAAAATAATTATCCTTTGTTTAAAAGAAGCAAAGCTTACATTAATAGACTAATCCAAGTTTATTTAATTTTTCACAGAATTAAAAAAAAAAAACTTACCGAAAAATACATAAAATAGAATATTAAAATTCTCAACATGATAAGGGGTTAGAAACAACCATTTATTGACTATGTATAAGGTACCTTATAATAGTAATTGTTCAGTAGTTGAATGGAAAAGTTTATATTACTCATCCCATTTTACAGGGAAAGAAACCAGGTTTCAAGGATTTCAGTTAACGCCAAGGACATTCTGTTAGGAAGTGGTAGAGGCCGGGTTTGCATTTAGATGAGTCTGACTCCAACTAAACTTTCTCCTCTACTATGCTGGTTTCCAACTGTCTTAAATTCAGAATGTTCTTAAAATTTCAGTACTGTACATTCTAAACTGAAATCTCTGTATTTCATTTCTAAGTAAGATCATCTTTTCACTTTGCCAGAAATAATATCTTTGATTGCTCTAGTGCTTGGCTTGTATGAATTGCTTTCCTTGTTTTCTCAGTGCCATGCAGGGATTTAAAGTTCCTTGCTGTTCAGAGAGATGAGTTACTTCATTTTTGAAATTCCTACACTGAGTGCATTTCAAAAGCAAAAACATGTTGTTAAGGGATCAGGCTGTAAATCTGAATCTCATCTGTTCTGCTTACTTACTGCATGCATAATGGTGGCCACATTACTTAATGGTTCTGTACCTCAGTATCTTTATCTGTAAAATGGGAGTAATAATATTATCAATATAAGGGTTAGACTAGTTAATACACGTTAATACAATTAAAATGCTTTAGACAGCTTGACACATAAAAATCACCAATAAAATATTTATATCTACTCAGACATGGCAATCGTTTTCATTTCCTAGAGCACAGGATATTAAAGTTTCATAAGTGTTCTTTCCCTCAAAGTCTTCCTATTAACTAGCTCCTAAAATCAGGGCTCCAGAGGCATGGACCAATGGGTTACAGAAGCGGGGAGTGATGCTTTTTCACTGAAGAGAAAAACATCTGAAAACAGGACTATCTTTCTCTTTTACTTTTAAATTCATGCATCTGTAATGAAAAAATTAATTAATCATCATTGGAGGATTCTACTGTACCCACTCAATATTTTGAAAATCAGTCAATATGGCAGCAGGTTAAAAGCATATCTTGCATTTTCTGTGTGAGCTATCCTACTAGGTAACTGAATAGTGAAAAAAAAAAAGGGAATATTTCTTTTTACAGAAGGATGAATGTATCTAGGAACTGGTCATCAACATTTCCTAAAATCAAAGAGAGACATACAGAGAGATAGAAATCATGTGCTTTCACGTGGGTGAACATACTATCCATAAAGTAGTCTTGTCAAAAACCATAATTTATGAGAAGAACAAACATGTAAATCTACACAGAAGGGATACAATCAGCAAAATCTAGAATAGGAAAAACCCTGTGGGACAAATCCTTCATATCGTCAATAAATAAATTCAAATACTGTACTGGATATTTGATAATACTATGAAATTGTCAATTTTCTTAGGTGCAGTAATCATAAATGACTGTATTTATAAACAAAAACAGTCTTCATCCTTTCTTTACAGATAAAAGGACCTGACATCCAAGATTTAGTCCACAATAATGTGGGGGAAGTAGGTGTGAGAATGGGACATGTCTCTTGTGAGAGCTGAACTATGGGCATGCAGAGTAATCAGGATTTCATTATACTGTCTTTATTTTTGTGTATGTTTAAAATTCTCCATAATTTAAAACAAAATTTTTTTAAGTAATCTTTGAAAACTTTAAGTTTACACCAGAAAGCACATATCATTTAAAAGCAAAAGATATGAAAATATTCACTTGAGTATTGTAGTCAATTTGGGTGTGGTTGCTAACTCTAAATTGATTTGCCAATCAGGGAATGAAAAGTTTCAAAACCAGAGGGCATAAACTCCATGGCCACCTTCTTTAGATTCTGAAGTTGTTGAAATGACCACAGTAAATGACACTCCTCATTTCCTGTCAAGACTATAGATCAGTAGGTCTGATGAATGTGTGTGTTAGTTGCTCGGTTGTGTCTGACTCTGTGACCCCATGGACTGTAGCTCACCAGGCTCCTCTGTCCTTGGAATTCTTCAGGCAAGAACACTGGAGTGGGTTGTCATTCCCTTTTCCAGGGGATCTTCCCACCCAGTGACTACATTGCAAGTGGATTCTTTACTGTCTGAGCCACAAGGAAGCCTAGGTATGATGGATATCCACTGGTTATTTAAGAAACATCAAAACACTGAGGCCATTCTTTCAGAAACACAAAGCCCAAACTGTATCTAAGACATATTTTTTCTTAGTGAATTAAAAATACTTAATTGAAGCTTTAGAAATAGGTATAGAAATATTTAAGAAAATTAACCACACACTATTGATATTTTGTTTATAAATCTGAGCATATTTTAACCTTTAACTGTTACATCATTTAAGAGAATTGGACCTGTGAGAATAAGTCAATTTATAATTCCAACTGAACATGTTAACTGCATAAAAGATTCATCACTTCAGTTCAGTCACTCAGTCATGTCCGACTCTTTGCGACCCCATGAATCGCAGCACGCCAGGCCTCCCTGTCCATCACCAACTCCCGGAGTTCACTCAGACTCACGTCCATCGAGTCAGTGATGCCATCCAGACATCTCATCCTCTGTCGTCCCCTTCTCCTCCTGCCCCCAATCCCTCCCAGCATCAGAGTCTTTTCCAATGAGTCAACTCTTCACATGAGGTGGCCAAAGTACTGGAGTTTCAGCTTTAGCATCATTCCTTCCAAAGAAATCCCAGGGCTGATCTCCTTCAGAATGGACTGGTTGGATCTCCCTGCAGTCCAAGGGACTCTCAAGAGTCTTCTCCAACACCACAGTTCAAAAGCATCAATTCTTCGGTGCTCAGCCTTCTTCACAGTCCAACTCTCACATCCATACATGACCACAGGAATCATACGTGTCATTTTTTGTTCACATCTTACTAAATTTACTCAGTTTAGACCTTTAAGAAAATATAAGGTTCACCACGGCATGAGTTTAATTTATAAGGGTTGCCATACTAACATGCCTAGGAAAGTTTGTCAGTAAGACAGTTGAGGAACTAAACTAGGAAACATTCAATTTATAAACCCAGTTTTAAATATTTGACATATTTTTTAAAGTTTTTTAAATGGGATCAAATATTAATGAAAGTCTGCCTTATAATTTGCTACATTTAAAATTGACTTTGCCAACAAAGGTCTGTCTAGTCAAAGCTATGGCTTTTCCTGTAGTCATGTATGGATGTGCGAGTTGGACTCTAAAGAAAGCTGAGTGCCAAAGAATTGATGTTTTTGAACTGTGGTGTTAGAGAAGACTCTTGAGAGTCCCTTGGATGGCAGGGAGATCCAATCAGTCAATCCAAAAGGAAACCAGTCCTGAATACTCACTGGAAGGACTGATGCTGAAACTCCAATACTTTGGCCACCTGATGTGAAGAACTGACTCATTGGAAAACACCTTGATGCTGGGAAAGATTGAAGGCGGGAGGAGAAGGGGACAGCAGAGGATGAGACGGTTGGATGGCATCACCGACTCACTGGACATGAGTTTGAGTAAGCTCCAGGAGTTGGTGATGGACAGGGAGCTGAAGTCCATGGGGTCGCAAAGGGTTTGACACAACTGAGCAACTGAACTGAAAATTGAATAAGATTTATAGATGGAAATCAAAAGCTTAAGAAAAACTAGATTTTAAACCAGTAAAGTAACATTTAATATGTGCTAGGTCGCTTCAGTCCTATCTGATTCTTTTCTACCCTATGGACTGTAGCCCACCAGGCTCCTCTGTCAGTGGGATTTGCCAGGCAAGAATTCTGGAGTATGTTGCCATGCCCTCCTCCA
Source organism: Bos indicus x Bos taurus (assembly GCF_003369695.1). Taxonomy (NCBI): domain Eukaryota; kingdom Metazoa; phylum Chordata; class Mammalia; order Artiodactyla; family Bovidae; genus Bos; species Bos indicus x Bos taurus. The sequence continues at coordinate 36,389,371 of NC_040096.1, read as the reverse complement.
GGGGATCTTTCCCACCCAGGAATCCAACCTGCATCTCTTATGTCTCCTGAATTGGCAAGCAGATTCTTTACCACTAGCACTACCTGAAAAGTCCCCATATATTAAATAGTCATGATACTGGATGCTTGGGGCTAGTGCACTGGGATGACCCAGAGGGATGGTATGGGGAGGGAGGAGGGAGGAGGGTTCAGGATGGGGAGCACATGTATACCTGTGATGGATTCATTTTGATATTTGGCAAATCTAATACAATTATATAAAGTTCAAAAATAAAAATAAAAAATAGTCATGTATTAATTTTGAAAACCAAGTTACTTTTCCTTAGTTGTTACATTATTGCAGAAGTATAAGTGGTTTTTTCTGTTCACCTAACCACCCCACCTCGGTCCATCCCCAGGACTTAAAAACAAAGCTCAGGGTTTTTGTTTTTGTTTTTACCCAATTGTTCATCGCAGTTCTAAAAAAAGTTTAATGCAATGAACAGAAATGAATTTTGTAAGCCCTGATAGGAGCGACACACTCCTAAAATGTCACTTTCGCAGGCTGTCAGACGAGGCAAGGGCAGGGGCGGGCGGGGAGGGCTCGTATTAACATATTTCCTAGACGCTCATCTCCTTGGTCCGGCGTAATGGATGCCTCCCAGCTCCCTGCGGACAGGAGAACCCATCAGGCCAGGAGCAGATTAAAGCTCACACACTTCCAATTGGCGGCTTGCCGCAGCTTGCCAGAAGGCTAGAGTTCAGCGCAGCTCTAATAGAGAAGTCTCTAAGCTTCCTTCTCTCCATCTCCCTTTCGCCTTTCTGTAAAAGGAAATCGCACCGTCTGCAACCCTCCGGCCGCCCCCTGTCCTCTCAGTCTGTCCCTGGGTGGCGGCTCCCAGGCTCTAAGAAGGACCAGCCGGGGGCGGTAGTCTGGGGTGGAGGACTCCTCGCCTGGGCGAGCATCTCCCTTCCCCACCCTAGCCGATTGCGCTGCGCACAGTGAACTGTCAGCCACGACTGATTTATAAGACCGATTTACCTTCTGGAGAGTGTAATTATGCTCATAGTTAAGAATTAATCAGGTGAGAGAATTATGGAATAGTCATTCTCCGGACTTTGAAGGACACACTAAATGGAGAGCCACCAATGCGGGCTGCAGAGCCTGTGGGCGGGAGCCCTTTGCCACCTGGCTCATTGCAGGGCGAGGTTTCTGGGCTCGCTGTCTTCTTTGTAAAAAGACAAAATGAAAAATCTAGCTGAGTTTCTTCAGAAAGATGATTCCCAGTCACCCAGCTTAAAAGGTGGGGAGAAGATTTTGTGAAAAGAGGGATTCATAGGGACTGGATTATCTCTGAATAAGATTTGGCTGTTGCTTCCTGTTAGAATTATTAGCTTAACTATTTTAGCTTGCTCTGGAACAGACAGCACTTCAGAAATATTTTCTTTCTTGTTTTTGTTAATATGTGTTCCCTTCACCTCAGTTATGTGGCTTGGAGGCTTTCACTGTTCAGAGTTGTGTTCCTTTAAGATGAGGAAGGTTTTTGTTTTGGTTTTTCTCTCTCCTTTTCTTTGTACACAGGGAATTTTCAGTTACTTTGTTTCTCAAGGCGTCTCTCCTATGTCTCTCCTCACCTACCTTTCAAAGTTAGCATTTCTTTGGGGACAAGGTAGACTACCTTGGATTATCTCCAGGGAGAATCTCAAAGTCTCATGACAGTTACCTTGCAGTCCTATCACATATTCCCTTACTATTAAATTTTGCAGAAAAGTGGCTGCAGTTGAAGAAAAGATAGTGCACATTGAATGAGTTTATTACAGTATCTGAAAACATCCTACTATTTCCATCATAAGACACCATAATTCTGACACTATGCTTCACAGCTGGAAGAAGGACCTGTGTGATGCATAACTCCGGGGGCCTGATTTGCTAGACATTCAAGTACACAAATGAGGCTGAGAATAAGGTTTAAAACAGTCTTTGTATACCATCTTCTGTCACCCCCTTGGCCCTCCATCCTTTTTCACTGACTGGTTGGAAGCCTCTGTTCACTGACCTGGAAATTGCCCTCTACCTCACGGCTATAGGGCTTCTCCTTTGGACCGATCATTTCTTCTTCTCTTTCTTCATGGCATCCTGGACTTTGTTCATCTTTTTCTTGAGTGAGTTATTGGTCCTTAGGCCCCTACTACTCATAGCAGAAGTTAGATCCTGGGAGTAGAGGAGGAGAGAGAATATTCAGACTTTTCAAGAATCAAATGAACAACTCTGTCCATTTCTCATCTGCTTTTTATATTAAAGGTGACTTTTTTAGGAGAAGACATTCTTTCCAACCTATAGATGAGGATGAAAAACAAATTAGATCTATTGGTAATGAAATTTGAATAATGGTACTCCATTGGAGCCACACTCTCACTTTGGTTTCTCGCCATTATTGCTGCCTGCTTTCTGCTCAGCTGTAGAACTCAGCTCTCTGTTCTGCCTGTTGGCAAGTACCCCACTTCCCCCAATCTTCATCCAACCACAAGTCCTACAGAGATTTCAGGGCTAGAGGGAGGTGAAAAGAAGATGTTCTTCACAGAGAGGCTAGGTACCAAAAACCTGTCAGTAGTTCTTATTTAAGCAGAGCTATGGAGATTTACTTCTCTCTCATCACTCTCACCCATTTAGATGACATTCCAACAATCAGTCCATAACTGATTTTTTTCACTTATAACTGTTGCTCTTATCTATGCAGGCAGGCACCTGCACTCTTAATTAATTGGCCTGGTGGGACTGTGGGAATAGCATTTGACTGGAAGCCAGGAAACAGGTTCCATTTCTGTCCCAACTCTCCCAACAGCTGGCTGGCTTTAGGCATGTCATTTACCTTTTAGACCTTGATTTCTGTGGATGGGTAGTGAAGGAACTGGAATGGATCCTTCTTTACATAAAATGTGATACTCATGAGGAAGCAGGCTTGGAAAATACCACATGCTCTCCATCTCTTCTTAGTGACCCACTGTGCACATGGACATCAGATTACAGAGAAATCTTTACCATTTGGTTTAACCAAGAATTTCCTCACCCGCTGTGACCGAAGAACTCTCTAACTTGTTTTCTTTTTTCCTTCCTTCCTTCCTTTTTCTTTCTTTCTTTTTATATTTTGCTTGTTAATATGATGCAGAACCAGCATTCTAAGGAACTCCTTGTGGGAAATGCAGGATATTAAATGAACCTTCTCTAGGTTGCTTTGTTTGTTTCTCCTGTATATCTGGAATCTAGACCTACTCAAATGCTACAGTACAGGAACCACAATATATTACTTTAATTATTGCTTAATTATTATATAATTATAGTACTTACAGGATTCCTCAGCACTAGTGAACAATGGACTGAAACAAACAACATAAAATGTGTTTTTAGCTCTAGAGAGGATCATCATATTTGTTTAGCCTTCTTGGAAGTGAGGTGATATGTATTTTTAAAAGTTTACATACAAGAATTTACCACTAAATTCCAATAATATTATATTTCTGCATTTTATTTATTTATCATTCAAAATAACACAAGAATTCTTAACCTTCTCTTATGCCTGAGTCCCATCGACTGAGGAATCTTTCTCAAAGTAGTGGGTCTTAATGATCAACCAAAAAGTATATGGTTGCAAAAGATACATATTAAAATATATTTATCAAAAAATTTTTTTAAATTTTGTGATATATATGTGCTTCTTCATTAATGCATCAAATGATAAGATCTAGCAGTGGATCAAGTAACTGAAATAATTTTAAAATAATAACACATTTCTGTAGCAATTGTAATTGAACAAAAGTGGTAGATAGATAAAAAAATTCATAATAGCATAGTATCTTTTGCAGATTATGCTTTCCAAAGATAGTCACAATAGTGCAAGTGAAGATGCTTTCAGATGTCAGTTTCCAGCCATGGAGTCATCCACAACTTTGAATCTGAGATCACATGTAGCATCAAGCAAAGAAATGTCATCTTCATCGTCTTCTGTCCAAATTCCTGACTCACAGAATAAACGAGCGTAATAAAGTGATTGCTTTATGCCTCTAACTTTTAGTGTTTGTTATGCAGCAATAATAACCATTAAAGTACCATGATAAGGTATATGTGAGTTCTAAGAAAAGTTCCCCTACCTGAAATTTTGGTGTCAATAAAGACTGAGGACAATATTTAGCTTTTTGGTTTCAGCAACTTGGTGGTTCAGTTACAAGTCAATGAGATAAAGAGTAGAGGACTAGATAGACTTTTGAGGTAAAGAAGGGTAGAGATTCTGAGCTTCACTGGGATACATTTTCTGTTTCTGATGTCGACCATAATATCAGAGAAGCAGAGGCTGCTCTGTATCACTTTTTTGACTGGCCATTTGAATGATTGAAATGTCAATCTGGATCTCAGAAGGAAATCTTGGGTTTGGGATAAGGCTTGGGGACATCAGCATGTAGAGAGTGGTGAAAGTCACCACCTTGGAGGACTTCATGTAGCATATAGAGAAAGGAAGAAGGAAAAAATACTGGTGAGAGCAAATCTTAGAGAACAAAAATGTGACGGGTAGAGGAAACATGGGGAAGGAAAATGAGATGTGGTCAGTGTAGAGAAGAGACAGCAATGGCGTAGAAATCTTTCATAGTTTTCAAGCTGTGTATGCCATCATCTTCACAGAGATCCGGATGCACATTTGTTTTCTCATGAGTCTCCAAATTAAGAATAAGTTTGTGTTAATGAGTAGTTCTTATGCATGTAAATGAATTATGGGCAGGAAAGAAAGATTGAGAATTGCAGCCATAGGTTAAAATAGCTAAGACATGAAAACTCTGCTAGTTCTGCCAATTAAAATACTTGTAAATAATCTATAATCCCTTTCCTTCTAAGATTCAGAATGGACTTTAACTTTTTCATGGTGACTCAGGGACTGTTTTGTGAATGTAAGAGAGTGAGCCTTAGAATAAATGACGACTTCAGGCAGTCATTGTAAGGATGATATATTTTTCAAAGGACTCCCATTGCTCTATGGCTAACTACTCAGTGGCTTTATGCCCCTGTCTCTCAGGGGTTATTGTGGTTTGTGGGCTCCCCACACTATGATTTTTTCCTCCTTGGTAGTTTTACTCTCTCCTCTCTTCAGGCACTCCTTCCAGCTGTCTGTGGGTCTACTTCCACTGTGTTCGTGACTCCCAGTTCCCCATCTGAGCTGGTTGTTGGCTGGCAGTCTCAGCTCCTTCTCTTTTTCTGCTGTAATTAGTGTATTAGTTTTCTGAGTCTATTATAACAAAGTACCTCACACTTTTTGGCTTAAAGTAACACAGATGTATTGTCTTAGAGTTCTAGAGGTGAGAAGTTTGAAATGGGTTTCCTGAGCGAAAACCAAGGTGCTCACAGGACTGCATGCTTTTATGGATGCGCTCACAGAGAATCTGTTCCTTATTCATTCCAGCTTCTAGAAACCAGCCCACATTCCTAGGCTTCTCATCCTCTGTGCATGTCTCAGAGCTGGCACTGTTTGAGTGAGTCCTCCTCATTTTGCTGCCTCTCTGCTTCTCTTCTTTCTGCCTCCCTCTTTCACTTATACTTCATCCACCTCAATAATCCAGGACCATTTTCCCATCTCAAGGTTAGTTGATTAGCAGCCTTAATTCTACCTGCTGTGTTAATTCCCCTTTGCCTAGAAGCATAGCATATTCAAAGATTATGAGAATCAAGACGCAGATGTCTTTTGGGGGGGTTGGTGAGGGGGCTGTCTACCTACCTAGGAAAATACTTAAATATTTCAAGAAAAATTAAATTACCAAATAATGTGTGTAAAATCAGCCAAGGTATCTGTATCTCAGAAGACTATAGTTTTGTGGTTGCTGTTTTGGCAGCTGTTTTAACCAGATTGTGGGGTTTTTTTTCTCTTCAAACTTAAAGACTCTTCTGGAAGGTTAAATTTTCTGAAACTTGACCATGAGATCAGAGAGGCAGAGGTTGCTCTCTGTCGATTTTTGTACTGGACCAATTTTTGAAGATTTTACTGTGTATTCAGACAGTACAAGGACTATTTCAAATATTCAACCAGTGAATAACAAATTACTGGTAGTTCTTAATGTTCCTAAGTCTGTGATGTCTAGTGTGTGGCATTTTGAAGTAGATTCCATAGTCATAAGTACCAAGGTCATTCCAGGGTCTTCAGGTTGTCTCTAAATTAGCATTCACTTTCTCCAAGAAGCAGGCATCAAGAAGGATTTTGTTTATGCTAGATTCTGCTCCAGGGTTGAAGTAGGAGCAGAAGTTTATAAATCTATTAAATTGAATTGCCCTGTAATCAACTATTTATCCTGTACTTGAGGGCTTCCCAGGGCTTCCCTGGTGGCTTAGATGGTAAAGCGTCTGCAGGCAATGCAGGAGACCTGGGTTCAGTCCCTGGGTCAGGAAGATCCCCTGGAGAAGGAACTGGCACCCCACTCCAGTACTCTTGCCTGGAAAATCCCATGGACTGAGGAGCCTGGTAGGCTGCAGTCCATGGGGTCGCAGAGAGTCGGACATAACTAACCGAGTTCAGTTGAGGGCTTCCCAGGTGGCGCTAGTGGTAAAGAACCTGCCTGTGATGCAGGAAGCATAAGAGACGTGGGTCTGAGCCGTGGGTCAGGAATATCCTCTGGAAGAGGGCATGGCAACCCACTCCAGTATTTTTGCCTGGAGAATCTCATGGACAGAGAAGCCTGAAGGGCTATGGTCCATGGGGTTACAAAGAGTCGGACACGACTGAAGCAATTTAGCACACATGCACAGGTGCAGTATTCTTTAACAGGGTGGGGAGAACAGTTGTGAAGATCATAGGGTACACCAGGGTAGCCTTGAAAGGAAAGCTCCATGATAAACCAATTTGACTTTTGTGAACAAGCCTGTAATTTGGCAACACATGGATTCAGACCAGTAGCCGAAGGATGAGCTCTCAGCTCGATCTCTCCTTGAGCCACCGGAGCGGGCCTGAAAATAGTATGGGTATGTGTGAATTAAATGTGGCTAAATGGCTTCAGTTTAAATACAGATGGTGTAGCATTGTGTAAAATGCTAGTTTTGAATCAGACAGAGCAGGGTTTGAGGCACTTACTAGGCTGTGCCATTTTATTGTCTCTGTGCTGCGGGGCTTGCCTCAGGCTTGGGAGATCTGCTACATTTGATCTGTGCCCCAAGGAGTCTGAGGCCTCACCATGTCTGCTTTTCCTGCCTTTTCCTTCTCCTCGGAGTAAGAATTTTCATTATAAAGGCCTCCTTTCTGCCACTTACTCTTCCAGACTCGCTCCCTCTTTTTTATTCCCACACTTACACAGACGCGTGTGCACACAGACACACACGTGTGAGCATGCACACATACACACGTACAGATGAATTTATAATATGATAAACTATTACTCCAGAAGCAAGGATATTTCTAAGTATAAGGATCATTGGATATCAATTCCAGAAGGGTCTACATGGGGTACATCTACATCTCCTCTTTGCAGAATCCCACCCACTCACCTCATGGCAATGACCTGAAGTCACAGATAAAACTTCATTGTCTTCAAAGTTCATTAGTTTTGCAATGTGATAAATTATTTTTAAATATTCTAAGTTTGAGGCAGTGTCAGAGATAATCTAGAATAGGGGTAAATATCCCACTCACTTTTAAGAAAATAAAAACTTGACAGGTGTCTGGCAGCCTTCAGAAGTCTTGAACCTCCTCTTTTTTTAGACATTTTCTTCCGGTTTACTTTAGAGAGAGTTTGGGAAAGTTTGAAAGCATGGATCTGAATTTCTCACTTTACTATGGAGAAAACTTAAGTATAACCTAAAACTAAGGCTCAGGTCCCCCAGCCGTGGCTGTCCCCTCTGAAACATGCTGCCTGATCCTGGAGATGAAAAGGATGCTTCACTTTCCTTTTCAAGGTCCCCATTGTGTTCTGGGGAGTGACCTACCTGATCCCTATCATGATTAATGTGGTTTCTGAAGCATGAGATCTGATTATGACCCCATGTTGTTATATTTAATTACAAATCTCATTACGGCCCTGGCCATAACACCATGTAGCCCTCATTGCACTCCCCTTTGCTGATCTGACTGCCTGAAGGTCCATCTTTATGATTTACTCTAAATTGTTTTAGAATCGTAGACTTCTAGAGCTGGAAGGGAGGTTAGAGATCACAAAGTTCAATCCCCTCATTTTACAGATAAAATTACAGCGGCCCCAAAGAGAATAAGTCATCTTCCAAAGGTCACTCGGTAGATGTGGGATAGAAATGTGGGCCTCGGATCCCCAGGCCAGCGGTGGTTCTTCCCATACCACACTGCCCTGCTAGGTACCACACTTTATAACACCATCTCCTTATGCCCCTTACTTTGTATGATATGACAGCTTCATAACTTGCACAGGTTATATGGTACTGTTTTCCCCTTTACAAAGTTAGTTGCAAATTAGATCAGTATCATATTGTATTTTGAGTTTTGAGGTAGAAAATGCTTGGTCAAGATTATTCAGCCTGTTGGGCCTGTTTTAGTTTGCTAATACAAGTGCAGACTAACCTACTCTCTCTATGAATACAGATATGCGTAAAATGATACCTAAGTAAACACAAGTATTGTCAAGTAAATACAAATCCAGACTTACATAAGAAATTTTATTTGAAAAGACACTACTGCAATAGGAGAATGCTCAGACCATAAGGTCTGTAAGCATTTCAAAAGTCAGATAGAAAATGTTTTTTTTTTTGTTTGTTTTTTAACAAAGAGGAATAAACAAGGCTAGAAAGAAGTGGGTGTAGGGTACAGGAGGAATGTGTAGCATGTGGACAGTTCATCAGGGAATGTTTGTTTTTGTGGTCAGCTGATTTTCAGGAGGGGTCCTTAAATAGATGCTGGCTGAGGCTGAGGTTGGGTCAAAGTTCAGTCTTGTCTAACTGGAAGAAGCCTGGAAGTTTGGACAAGTCCAGTTAGCAAGTGTTTTGTCCACACTAGTCTATGGCAAAAACAGTTCAGCTATTCAGTTATATGAGAGAAAATGAGAATTTGGAGGGTCTATGTCTAACTTTGTCATAGGTAAACAAGGAGGCCATCTGTGAAAATGTTATCTAAGTTATGTGGGGAAGGTTTTTTATTTTACAGTAAGCCATTTTCTGAAACATAAAGGGAGAGGGGACTTATTGACCATAGCACTTTTCAAGGAGCACAGGGATCAGGTAAAGTTCAGCATTAATGATGCTTAGTGATTTCTGTAAAGCTTTCTCATATCACATGCCTGGCTTTCTGACTTTCTCCTTGCTTTTGGACAGGGAAAGGTGGTAGCAGGTCTTGGCTTATATCAGAGAAAGTTAATTTACTAATCAACACTTGACAGATACTTCTTTGCCATCTTAAAATGAGCCTAAACACCTACTTATTCTATGGGGTCTCTACGTGGAGGGCATAAAGCATCATTATGCCTTTTTTTCTTCTCTTTATAAACACTGAGTAGTGCTTAGAATTGAATGGAGTAGGCAGGCTCTTTAGGATGAAAACTTTTGGCTCCATGAAGTACAGCATGCACCTTCCGTTGGCTTAGAAGCAGCCCAGCTATGAGTAATAATTCCTAAAATCATGTGAACCCTCTTGTAATGCTCTGCATTGAACCCAACTGAATGTGAGGCTCAGAATGCTGTGCAGTCAATTCCAAGGAGAGGAGGATGGATGGCAGGAGTCATTCCAATTCCCTCAAAATTTCTTGCAAGCCAAGAGGGGAGGCTGAAAGCTTTCCACTGTTTCTAAATCTGCTCCTGAGAATTACCATGGAGAACTTGCTAGCTATGTGAAACACTTGACCATTTTACTATGATGCTAAAAATCTAAAAAGAAGCAAAGTGATTGCTGGAGGTCAGAATATAAGAAAGTTTATTCCATCTTTGATCAAGTCAGTCTTTGACATTTCTGAACCTCAAGGTCAATAGGTAGTGTGCAAACTTAGTTACTCAATTGAGGCGGGCAGCAAAGTTCAACAGTAGCTGACTTTTTGCTCCTGTATTCATTGTGGAGAAAAAGCAGGGGTTTTTCTTTTCCTTTAATTTTTTTTTTTTTAATTTTCACATAGTCTTACTGAGATTTTATTTTAAAATACTAAATAAATCACTGCAGCCAAAGAGAAACCCAGAGACACAGATAATGAAAGTCAAACTTGTTCTGACACTGCATCTTTTGCTTAGGGATCTCACATCACCTTTCTATATTCCTGGACAGTACAGAGGCACACGCTGAGCCTTTTGGCAGGACCCTTGTTACCTGAAGGGTAAGTAGGTCACTGCCTATTAACAGGGCTGGTTTGAAGGCGCTTCAAATCTCTCTGCTCTGTGCCTGCCTGCAATTCTACCAGTAGATTTATTCTTTTGAATAAATCCTGTACTAAAATGCACAATAGCCTGGGGGGAGGAGAGAGGTGAGAGAAATTAATCCGTCACTAGTCTAATTGTGATTCCATTTTTTGGAGCTAATTTGGATTCCAGGCAGGGTGGAAAAGACTTTCTAGGCTAGCTGAGCAGGTCCAAATGGCAAGATTGGCTTGCTCAGGGGCAAGGGTACAGGGTAATCAGACAACACTTCTCTCAGCCTCCCTCTGTCCTTTCCTTCCAACTCCCTTTCCAAATTTGTCTCTGACCCCAGAGGAAGGCAGTTTTTCCTCCATCTAGTTGAGGCTAATCTCTTCACCTGTAGCGCCCATCACTTCATCTTATCTGAGACCATTCTTCATCACTCATTATCTTGCTTTCCTATAGATCCAATTTCGCTCTCTCCATTGATTCCTTCCATCAGTTTACAAATTAGCATAGATGTTTCCTTTCTTAAAAAAAAAAAAAATTCAGAACAAATGCCCAACTTTTCAAACAAGAAAGCAAAACATACCAAACCCGCAAATTTCAATTCCTTTTAACTTAGCCACTGTCCTACTTACCCTCGTAGGCAAGCTTTTTAAAGAGTCTCTAAGAATACAACTCCTTACATTGCAAATTATCAAAAAAAAAAAAAAAAAACAAATCAACGCTCAGAACAAATAATAGTGTTTTGTTTTGTTTTGTTTTTTAACATAACAAAAAATCTGGAGTTAGACTTTTACTGGTATTGGTCACTAATGCCATTAAGGATCATTTTACTATTCTGTCATCGTCAGCACAATTGCTTTTCATCCGCAGATTTTTCACTCATGGTGCCCATACAGCTGCAGCAGCATCAGGTATCGTAACTGAGCTCAGATGGAGGAAGTGAGGAAATGGGCAATGCTTTTCACTCTCTAGACTATCCCTCTCCCCACTACTGCCATAGTTATTGTTATGTGAGAAATAAATATGTTTACCTTAGAAGACCCACAGCATATTTCCCATTAGAGCTCATTGCCCTGGAAGGGTAATCCTTATTTTTAATGGAGATTCAGTGAATGGGTAGTGGTGTTTTAGCTTACCCTGTGGAAATATGCTGAGTGTGCTGTGCTAAGTCACCTCAGTTGTGTCCAATTCTTTGTGATCCTATGGACCATAGCCTGCCAGGCTCCTCTGTCCACAGGATTCTCCAGGCAAGAATACTGGAGTGGGTTGCTGTTCCTTCCTCCAGGGGATCTTCCTGAACCAGAGATAGAACCCGCATTTTTAATCAAAATTTTTATTTGAATTAAATAATTTTTGTGATGATAAAATGCAGGACGCTGAGAAAAAATGTTTTATTTAAACTACACAGATACAAAACATTTCTTACATGAGTCTTTTTCATTGCATTTTTAAAGGAAATCAGTTTCATAGGGATGTTGTATTTATAGAACATTAGGAGAGAGAGAGAGAATAGGGCAGAATTCAGACAATTGAATGCATACTTTCTGAAGCTACAGTCCTGATCCTCTTACATAATTCTCTTCAGTGTGTGAGATTTTCAAGTGTATTGAGGGCATGGTGGAAAAAAGATAATGTACCATTTCCAGTAACTGCCAAGTTTGGAGTTAGTATTAATTTCACTGTAAGGAAGCTATAATGTACCATAGAGAACAGTTCATTGGTACCAGATAAATCACTACTAGATCAATTGAAGCCGAGTAAAGAAATACTATGTATGACTTAATGGTAGTGACAGAAGTGGTAAGGTATAATTCGGTTTGGGAAAGTTTTCCATATTTATAGCTCACTTTACACGTTTCCCAGAATTCCAGATGTTCTGTGAATTTTTTTTTTTTGGTAATTATTTAGAAGAATGTGAATGTGGTTGACTATTTTCAACACAGAAAAAAAAAAAAAAAAATGATTATAGGCTCTTTTGAATATTATCTGACCTGGCAAAGAGCTAGCTGCTGAACATAATCCCAGCCCTAATGCTTTCCAGTAAATAACCTGTAGAAGGAGAACAACCCAAGTCCAATTTTTATTTATTTTATAAGTGATGGTTTAGTAAGAGAGGAATTCCAGCTTTACAATCTCCTGTCCTATTCCTTCTATAGTCTTGTCCAGGTGCCAATTGCAAACATTCTTCAGATTTGGGGACTTTTTTTTTTGGTAGCCTTTTTTTTTTTGAGAAATATAATTGGGGAAGTTAAATTCTCAAAACTCAACAAGGGTAAGAAAAAACAAAAGACAGTATTTTGTTTCACCCCCATGTCACAAGAAAAAGAATTGTCCTGAAATAAACAAACAACAACAAAAAGAGCTACCTCGGAAGGTTCATATTTCCTTCTATATTGTTCCTGCTTAGGGAGTTGCTTCTCTCCTTAGATTCTTTTCTAATTTCTGCTGGCATTCAAGATGTCTCTTTTTCTCTGCCTCCGGGCCTGTCTGCTCCCCGAGGCTTTCCTGGTGCTTTTTCAAGTCTCTATTGTTTCTCAGGCTCCTTTCCCCACATCTAATCCTGGAGAACCTTGATAGCCGCTTACATGTCCCAGAGTTTGTGCAATTCATCTGTGCTGGGGAAGGAAGCTCCCTTATTTTATATCTGAAAGGCAGAAGCTGGAGAAGAGGAATAAGCAGGATTTCCAATCACAGTGTGTGTATGGGGGCGTTGTCCCTCAGTCATGTCCATCTCTTTATGACCCCATGCACCGTAGCCCGCCAGGCTCATCTGTCCATGGGATTTCCCCAGCAAGAATACTGGAGTGGGTTGCCACTTTTTCCTCCAGGGGATCTTCCCCACCCAGGGATCAAACCTGTGTTCCCTACATCTCCTGCATTGGCAGATGGATTCTTTACCACCGAGCCATCTGGGAAGCCTCCCAATCATAGTAACTGATGTCTGTTGTCTCACTGTGATCCAGGCTCCTATAAGTGCATGGATGTAATAGTTCACTTAACTCACACAGCAGAACTACATTTATAAATGTAAAAATACTATACATTTATAGTATATTCCCAATGCACAGATGAGGAAGCTGAGCCCAGAGACCTTGGGTAACTTGCTCAAGTCTAAGATGTGTTGGAATTATGATTCAGGGCCAGGAAATGTGGTCTCAGAATCTGCTCTCTTAACAATGAGGCAACAGAATCCATATTTGATGTTATGACTTTATGAGCCAAAGCCCTAGCCTTCTTTGCGCTCACTGACTTTGCAGTCTTAAGCAGTTACTATTCACTACAAGTAAGACGAGATCACCAGACCGGAATCCTCAGTGGTGTGACATCACCTTGACTCTATGCAAAGGACCACATGTGCATCTGGAAGTAATACAGACTGTTACTACACAATGCAGTCTGATTGGCTTTGCTGGCTTAAATAAATGAGTACAATTTGTACTTGGAACCAGCTTCCCTTTTTCTGATCCCTTGGCCTGAACACTCTGGATAGTCTGTGTGCTTTTGTCTTATCTCACCCTGGTGATTGGGGGATGTGAAGGTCTGTCGCCGTGGTATCCCTGAGTTTCCAGGGCTTTCACAGGCTCCCAGTAGCAAGAGTCCAAGAACCCTTGCCCTCCTCTTCTGGTTTTGTCTCATCAGACAAATATGTTCACTGCTCTACTACCTCTGACCACGTAGGCCGTGACGAGTAGCATACTTCACCTTTGGACATAAACATGCAATATTTGCTCTGCTTTAGTGAGAGTACCTCCAAACCAGAATTTTAAAAGTTTTGCTTTGAAGTTCAATGTCTGTTTGGGTTTATTTCACCAACTGTTTTCTTTTATGTTAATTGAGTTCTAAGTAAAATGGAATTGTGTTTTCAATGAAACAAAGACAATTTATTGGGACTGATGAATAGAAACCATCCCATGTGTTCCATTCTGCATTTCTCAGGTGGATTTCCTAAAAAAAATACTGGTAAATGACTGGGCAATTGGATGGTGATGGTTGTGGTGTCTATAGGCTTTCGGATTTATGTACCCTGAACATTCTCATCAATCACGGAGTCAACTGCCCCCAGGGCAAGCTGACGCAGCACACAGTAGCTGGTTATTATCTCTGATCTTTAGATCATAATTACTCCAGAACAAATTAAAGAATACCTAGGAGCTCAGCCCTTCTCTGATGTTTATAGCTTCAGCATAAGAAAATCTAAGGGAAAAAAAAGTTAAATTTGATCTGAACCTAAGGGAAAGAGAAAAGCTTGTATTTCTAATTAAATTGCTGAGTTGGTTTCCAATCAATACACACCTGAAAAAGACTTGAAACAAAAGAAAATTAATATTTGCTTTGGTCTTGCTAGCTCCTTTTTCTTTCTTTCTTTTTTTTTTTTATGAGTTTAAAGCAAAGGGAAGAGTCTCATTTAGATGATACACAGTGTCAGGGATAATAATGAATTTGCCTGCAATCAGAAATATCTCACCTGTTGTCCTAGTGGATGCAAAATTATACCTGGTTGTGTAGCAATTCTTTCTGTATCACTCCATAAAACTGAACGCGAGTAAGTTAAATTCTGTGTATATGTTTATAGCCACAGGAAAGATCACAAATTAAAATGAGGAAGCAGGTCGTTCACTATGGGTTTCTAAGAGGTGGAAAGATTAATTCCATAGATAGTACATCTGAAAACCAGTAGTGTTCAGAATATTTCTTTATGGGAAAAATTTCAGAAGATATCCTAAAATGTATAAAAAAAAAACCTGCAGGTTCCTTGAAAATAAATGTTCGTTCTATGATTTTAACTCCTACCATTTTCCCCTTTGGGGCCACTTCTGGGCATCTTGTGTGAGTCAAGATGCTGAGACATACAGTTTCAGTTATTCTTGACATTCTGACTACAGCTGAATATTTCAAGTTCAGATGATGAGAAAGGTCTCTATAAGGCATTACAACTGGGTACATATCAAGACTCTGGTTACACAGAAAAGAAGAGGCAACATTGCTCTATCACAGTAGTGGGCCCATTCAAAGTGGTCTTAAAATGGGGTCTGCTTTTAGATTTTCAATGTATATTGTCTTGAGTATAAATGACAACTTCACTGGGGATTTGAGGAATGTACCTGCCAGTCTGAGGCCTCATTGAGAACATTTTGAAATTGACAGTTTTTCTTTGTTGTTTTTAGCTACCACTGATCTAGAATTCATGGCACCCCACTCCAGTACTCTTGCCTGGAAAATCCCATGGATGGAGGAGCCTGGTGTGCTACAGTCCATGGGGTCGCTGAGAGTTGGACACGACTGAGCAACTTCACTTTGACTTTTCACTCTTATGCATTGGAGAAGGAAATGGCAACCCACTCCAGTGTTCTTGCCTTGAGGATCCCAGGGACAGGGGAGCCTGGTGGGCTGCCATCTATGGGGTCGCACAGAGACGGACACGACTGAAGCGACTTAGCAGCAGCAGCAGCAGCAGCAGATCTAGAATTTGGAGAAGGCAATGGCAACCCACTCCAGTACTCTTGCCTGGAAAATCCCATGGACAGAGGAGCCTGGTAGGCTACAGCCCACGGGGTCACGAAGAGTCAGACATGAGTGAGTGACTTCACTTTCACTTTTCACTTTCATGCATTGGAGAAAGAAATGGCAACCCACTCCAGTGTTCTTGCCTGGAGAATCCCAGGGATGGGGGAGCCTGGTGGGCTGCCGTCTATGGGATCTCACAGAGTCAGACACAACTGAAGCGACTTAGCAGCAGCAACAGCAGATCTAGAATTTATTTATTTTTCATTTATACATTGTGAAGCTTCAAAAACAGAAGCATAGAGGGAATATTATGATGAACTCACGGGTACCTGCCACTCAGCTCTTCATTTTGCCAGTGGAATTGGATCTGGTATTGTCTGTCTTGTCTTACACTGGTTTAGAGAATACAGAAGTTCTTTGGACTCTCTCTTCCTATCAAATAGCCCTGAAAGGTGAAGTCATCACCACTGCTGAGTTCCTTCTTTGTAGCTATCCAGCTCTTAATGCATGTCATCTTCTATCCTAATGCAGTCATTTCCAGTTGTTTCATTTTTCAGAGTACCTTTTTTCTTTTCTTTTCTTTTTGGCACAACTCTTTTTTTGTCTCATGTCTATTTAGAGTTCACATGTGCATTGGGGAGCAGTCATGAGGTCAGGTGTGTCCCCGGGGCACAGCGAAGAAAACCAGGGCAACCAGACATGTGCACAAGCTCCTTTCCAGAGATACCTGTGACATGGAATGAGGCAGAGGGAGAGCTCAAAGATGGAAACTGCCAGGCTTAGTCTATCGAGAGTATTTCAATAAGCTCCTTATGTATGTTAAACTAGATGCCTCCCCTCAGGCTGAGGCTTTAAGAAAAGCAAATAGATTTCTTTCACAGAAAGATGGTGCTTTTCAGTTGGCTGCCTCTGTGCCGGGCCCTGGGGTGTAGCCAGGTGAGTTTCAGCGAGTCCTTTAAGAACCATTTCTCAGTTCACTGTGGCCTTTTGGGTCTTGTGATTGAAAAACACATTGGCTTTCCAAGCTAGATGCTTTGAGGGCTCATCTCTAAGGTGAAAGTCTTAAAAGCTGAGGTACCAGATTTAAGGTTTAAATCGCTTGCCCCTCAGGGGTTTTGAGTTCCATCCCTACCGTGGGTTGCTATGCAGGGGGTTGGATGTATAGCAAGATTGTGTCTCAGCCTCTCCTACTCATTTCGATGTGGGTTTTTTCTTATCTACATTATGTGCAGGAGTTGCTCAGCTAGCTTAGAGGTTTCTTTCAGAGGAAATTGTTCTGTGTGCAGTGTAGACTTGGTGTATCTGTGGGAGGAGGTTAGTTTAGGATCCTCCCATGTTGCAAGCTCAAACCAAAAATCTCAAGTTTTCTTGTGCATCCTAAAGTCATTGCTAAAGGTTCCTTGTCATAGTAGAAGAAACCTTTCCAGATATCTATTTTCTTTCTGCCCAAAATGTTTTCTGCTTCTCTCTTTCTGCTTATAAGATCTGAGGTGTACCCAGTGACTTTGGAATAGCCCTTCATATAATGGAAAGTAGTTACACTCTACTCCTACTATCAAAACTACATTACAGAGTATGAAATGGTAAAAAACATAAAAGGCAAGTTGAAAAACCAAAATTGGTGTGTGCATCCTATGGATATGGATTCTCTCTACTCTGAAATGAGACCAGCTTTTAGACATCAATGATGTAAACAATGACTCACTCGAAGAGGGTTTGTCCATTTTCATAATGTTGCCTGCAGGCACAAAAAGGAGAAACAAATAAGAATATGTAAGACTCATTCGTGAGCAAGAAAGACCAAGCCACAGGTCTTTCTTTTACAAGCATAGCAGGATGCCGTGCTCTGCTCTCTTGACCATGTAAACATCGTCCCTTCAAAAGTGGTGATCATTTTTTCTCATCCCTTTTACTCCCCTTTCCCCACCTTATCCTCTCTCCAAGTGTGTTGCGGGTCCTTCAATAATATTGCTTCAGAAGCATGTTAAGAGTAGCAAACAATACTAGCAAGGTGAAGCTTCTCCCCTGCAAACTCCATTTATTATTAAATAATGCAAAGAAATAGGGCTATTAGATTTCCTGGCTTGAATTTAAGGACCACCAGCATAAAAGGGAAACTGAGTGTTGAACATATGGTATAGCAGCAGGCTGAAGCTGAGACACTGAGAATTGTCTTTGTTCAGGCTGATATAACAGAACACAATAGTCTCAGTGGCTTATAAACAGCAGACATTTATTTCTCACAATTCTGGAGGCAGGAAATCTGATGTCAAGGTGCCAGCATGGTTAGGTTCTGAAAAGAACCTTCTTCTGGCTTGCAGATGACCATTTTCTCATTGTGTTCTCACATGGTGGAGAGAGCAATCATCTCTTCAATGTCTTGTCTAATAAGGGCACTAATCCTATTCATGGGAGCTCCACCCTCATAACCTAATCACCTTACAAAGGCCTAACCTTCTAATACCATCTTATTGGCGATTAGGGTTTCAATATATAATTTTGGGAGGGGGGCACAAACATTCAGTCCACAACAAGAAGAGAATCAAAGAGGGTGGCTGGACATCTGGAAAGGACTCTATAATGTTTGAAAGGTGATGCAAAGTGATGTTTCTGACCTCCTCTGGACTCAAGGGCACTCCCAGGTCTGTAATAACATGAGTTTACACAGTTTTTTGCATAAGTTCCTAGTCAGAGTGACAAAGTAACATAGAATATCACTGTCAACACTTTGATCTGGAGTCACAGCCAAATGTCACCTTTCTCCATTCTGCATTCTCAGATAGATCCTGTTTATTCATATGCTGATTTTGAGCTTCCTGCTGGCTCTAGCTGATACCTTTGCATCATTGTTTGAGATCCAGAAGGAACAGAGATAATTTATCCAAGACATATCTTTGCAGAATTATGTTAAACTTTTCTCAAAAATATAATAAAAGCTCACTGATCAAAATGTAAACAAATGAAAAAGAACATATATGACACAAAAATCACTCTAATTCCTACATTCAAAGGAATTCCTGTATTATTACCTCTTGCTAAAAATCTCGCTGTAGAATTGATGCTTTCTAATTGTGGTGTTGGAGAAGACTCTTGAGAGTCCCTTGGAGAGCAAGGAGATCCAACCAGTCAATCCTAAAGGAAATCAACCCTGTCTATTCATTGGAAGGACTGATGCTCGAGCTGAAGTGCCAATACTTTGGCCACCTGATGCAAAGAGACAACTCATTGGAAGAGACCCGGATGCTGGGAAAGATTGAAGGCAAAGGAAAAGTGGAGGGGGGCGTGGAGCAGAGGATGAGATGTTACATAGCATCACTGATTCAATGGACATGAATTTGAGTGAATTCTGGCAGATAGTGGAAAACAGAAGAGCCTTGTGTGCTGTAGTCCATAGGGTTGCAAAGAGCTGGACACGACTTAGCAACCGAAGAATAACAACAACAAAAACTTCAAAACTCAATAAGTTAAAAAACGAGTCATTTATTAATGCTCCTGGGTTTACAAGTCAGCTGGGTAGCACTTCTGATTTGGACCGGGGATGGCTGATTTCAGGCTGGGCTCCTTTTTGAATCTATCATTAGCTGATGGGGCAGCTGGGGGCAGCTGGGAGCTTCCCAGTGTCTGGCTGGTCTAGGATGGCCTCAGCATGAATGACTTGTCTCTGTTCCACACAGTGTCCCATCTTCCAGGAGGCTAACCCAGGTTTATTATTTCTCCTGGCAGAAGTAGCATTCTGAGAGGGAAGGGAGAAATGTTTAAGGACCCTTGAGGTCTAAGCTGGAAGCTGGCACCATGTCAACTCAGTTGAATTCTACTGGATATCAAAGGGTAAGGAAATAACCTTTAATTCTTGGTGGTAGATGCTCCAAAGACACATTGCAAAGGAAAAAGTGGAACACTGAGGCTCTTTCTACAATTAACCTACAACTCCTTGAAATTTATGTGTATACAGAGATGTAAGTAAGGTAAGTAGAGAAATATTTATATGAAGATACAGATAAACATAAAATTCAAATATAAAACTAGTTATAAAAATTTATATACATGAAATATATGTATAAGTAACTATGCTTTTAAATATTAATCATTACATAAATTATAATATATAAATGTATAATTATATAATGTCTAATATATATTATAATTATAATTGTTATAAATAATATATACATAATTTATATACTAAGATTATGGACCATAATATTCTGAATTTATTTCATGCTCTACCAGAGCTATTTATTATTTTGTAAAATGTTTGAAAATATTATTCTAGTGGTGCAAAATACCTAATTGTATAAATAAGCTATAATATTTTAAACTATGTATGAGCCACTTTTATTTCATTCAGTTTTTTCAAACTTTCATTCTATTTTAATTATACATTATGGTTAAAAAAAAGCAGTGAGCAATAAATTCTCTTCAAAATAAAATTAAATACTTTTGTAACATGATAAAACACAAAAGGCAATGATCACAAATAACTTAAAAATATAAAATATTCACTAAAGAATTCACAAGTAAACAAACGATAATAAAATCCAAGCCATAGTAAATAATTCTGGGAAAGAGGGAGGGGTGAATTGAAAATGTGATTGTCTCCTTGTCTTGCATGAGAAAAGGCCTTACACAGTATCTTTGTATATGATTCTCCTCTGAAGTACATTGCGTAGAGAAGGTCTCACATATAATGCCATACAGATAGGCAAAAATGTCATAATGGGCTTATTTATAAAAATAACAAAGCTGGAAACATTCAAAACGCCTATCAACAAGAGAAGAGAACAACACATTACGTACAGCAGCAAAATCTAATGAACTCCGCTGTAGTTCGGAGCAGAGCTCTGACACTAGGCTGCCCAAGTTCATACGGAACACCAGCTCTTAAAATCTGCCTGACTACGAGTAACATACTTAGCCACTCCTTATCACATTTTCCATTTTCCTCATCCCGAAGGTGAGAATAGTAATAGGATCTACCTCATTGTTTCTTGTAAACAATAATTGTAAATACATGTGAATTATTTATAATGGTCCCTCACACATAGCTCTCAAATACTGCCTGTCATTTCAGGAAGGGCTTTTTGTTTGCTTGTTTTGCTTTTAGTTTTTTTTTTTTTTTTTTCAGATGAGAAAGAAACATATTTTGTTATCACAAATCAAAAAATTGTTAGGTGGCATCATTTTTATCCATCTTGCTTTCAGATACAATTGTTCCCTCCTTGGAAGTTTGTAGTTCCTTCTGCCTGGAATGCCTTTCACTTTATCCACCTAGTATTTCATTTATTTTCTCAAATTTCGTGTTCTCAGTGAAGCTACACTGACCATGCTGTTCAGAATTGCAGACCCAATCTCCATCGCTGCTAGTTCTAATTTCCCCTACTCTGCTCAATTTTCATTCCCCATCTCATCTTCTAAAATACTGTATATTCCCTTTTTAGTTACGCTTAGTGTTTAGCACCTGGCTGATCTCTAGAATCCAAGCTCCTTATGGGCTGGAATTTTTATTTTGTTCAATGTGAATTCAGAAAACTAAAAGAGTGTCTGGCACATAATAGGCACTCAAATTTTTTGTTAAATGAGTAGATTTGAATTCTTACCTAAGAACTATCTGGTCGCGGTCTTGTGAAAGTCACTTAAGTGTTTGAGGCCCAGTTTCCTTCTCTGTTTTTTGGAGATGAGAACACCTGTGTTGGAAGTTTGTTGTAATGATCCAAGGTGACACCTTGGAGGTAGTCCATACAGTTCTGACACATTTATGGGGAGAGAGAATGTAACATCCCCTCGCTGCCCTCCCCTTCTCTTTCCCTACATTATCATCATCGACAGTCTCCATTAAAATTACTGAGCTGGAGAAGGAAATGGCAACCCACTCCAGTATTCTTGCCTGGAGCATCCCTTGGACAGAGGAACCTGGTGGGCTTGCAAAGAGTCAGACACGACTGAGACTAACACTTTCGCTTTATAAATAATGTGTACTATAAAGTTAAAATCTCAAGCATGGATTAAGTGCTAAACGTACAGTGGAAGGCCATGTTATGGGTGAGGAGGGGGGAAGACAGGGAGAGTCCCAAGACGAAATAGGAAAGATAAGAGTGGAAGGTCAGGGAGTGTGGAGAGCCTGTGTTCAGGCTTTGGATTGCTGATGTCCAAATGGATGCCTTGCCAGTGCTTAGCTACTCTCAATTTACTTTCATGTATGAAAATTGGGGATAATAATATCTTCTTTTTGAGTTTGAATGGAGAATTAAATGAGGTAATTTTTGTAATAGCATCTGGACTGTGCTGTCACACAGAACTTGAAAAAAGAGAGTTAGTTGAATCTGAGGAGGCACTTGGTTCTTACCTAGATGAGGAGAATTTCAACATTGAGAGAAGGTGGAAACAGAGGAAGGAATCAGAGAAATTTATAAATGCAATGAGATCCAAGACATAGATGGAGTCCATTTTGGTTCTATGAATTTTGCCTTTATATGCTTCTATAAGAATTCATGAGAATAAAAACATTTGTTTTAGCCAGACACGGCTAAAGGTCTTCAATTTCATGTAAATGTCTGAAAGTATTCAGGGGACAGTGGCAAACCTTAAGAGCATTTTGAGCATGGAATTCATAAGGTGAGAACTCTGCTTCAGTGAGACCGATTAATATGACAGCAACTGTGCAGGCTCCATTGAAAGAGAAGAGACTCCAGGCAGTGAAACCAATCCCTACTGGGTGCCTGGCGCTTAACCAATATTTGCTGAATTAATTGAATATTAAAGCATGTATTTGCATTTTGTTAGGTGCACTATTCACCATTCTAATTGGTGTCTAGAGACATTATGCACGTGATAAAGCTTTGCTTACTCTTTCCATCTCTGATGCATGTAATGGGAATGAAGAAAATGGACATTTCCAGTGACTCCCAGATTGACATACTGTCTCCTCTTTGCCTCATTTGAAATGCAGTGATTGAAAGTCAAATTTAAAGGCTAGAGAAGATTGCATTAAGTCATTAAATAAAATGTCCCTTGAGGCCAAAGGTATGATGGGATGTAAATAGCCACTTGTCAGCAATATGGGATTAACCACCTTAAACCTTTTCCTTTTTTTTTTTTTTTTTGCCTAACAAAATGATGGGTCTTGCAAAACGGAGCAGGCTTCTGGTTTGAAGTGATCTTTTGTTGACACTTGTGTGCCCTAGTGGAGCTGGCATCCCAATTTGTTGAGTGGGCGCTCAGCCAACTTGCGAATGGGCCTGAGCACAGGCAGCCGGTCTTTGTGACTGACGTGCATTGATTATGCAGGATGTCAGGATAGTAAAGTTGAAATGGCCGTCTGTCCTCGGCTTCTGTGCTGGCCATGGAAGGGATGGGCTGTCAGGAGTCCAGCTTTCAGCTCAATTAATTCCAAAAAATAAGAATTAGCTTCTGCAGTGAATTGCCGCAAATTAATATGCTTAGGAAATCAGAATCGGTAGTCCTCCAAAAGACAGAGCAGGGTCCTTTACTTTATGACTATTTTTGTATAAAGCAAAGGACAGACTTTATAATTTAAAAAAAGAAAAGAATCACCCCACCCCCACCCCCAGGCTTTGTTATTTTGCAGTCTCTCTCCCTGCCATGGGTCTGGTTCTAAGCAATAGCTGAATTTTACTCATGTTTTCTAAGACAGAAGGAAGTCTAGGGCAGTGCCATTTTTAAGTCTTCTGACTTTTTTTGTGTGTGCTTGCTCTGATGAAAAGAAATAATCTAAAGGCACAGAATCAAAACTTCAGCTGTTGGCATATTAAGTCAAATGTTCCAGTTCTAAAGATTCTGGAAGTGGCTCTCTAAATTTTGGGTCTCTTCAGGTTCTTTCTAAAGAGCCCAATAGACGAATCTTATTTACCCATTCCAGAATGCATGTGATGATCTCTTGGGTTTGTATTGTATTGAACCGGCTCCATCAGACAGTAACCTGCTGAAGGGTATCATCCCTTTTTCATGGACATGCCTCTAGTCACTAACATTGTCTGGCATTTGCCAGGTGCTTGGTAAATATTTTTTAAATCAATGTATGCAACTCATTATGCAGGATCTGTTTGGAGGGGTTCAGGGGACACAGAAGAAGGCAGCACGGGGAACAGAAATGCAATTCACTCAACTATAAAGCACCAGGCAAGCGATAAGTTCTTTATACATACCTAGGTATTCCGTACCCAGCTTTTAATTAACAGCTTAGATGTCACTGTCTTTACTCAGCAAATCTTCAAAATGATTCAGGTCTGGTTTAGTTGTCCGTCCTATATGTCCCCACCTATCTATCAAGTCTATTCTAATTGCTCATATATAGGCTATGCCTCCTCACAGGACTGCAAAACCCATGAGGGTGGGAACAGCATCTTCCTTGTTCACTACTGTAGCCTGAGGGCCTGTGATATCGCCTACTTCTTTAGTCTCTACAGTGGGTTGTTTGGTTTCGTCTTTACAAGCTTTCCATGATGGAAGCATTAAAATTCAGGCAAGAAAAGTGAGGTTCATAGGTTACATGACTTAAAGTCAAGAAGCTTATAAGTGGCAATTGTTCTTGCTGTTTAGTTACTAAGTTGTGTCCAATTCTTTTGTAACCCCATGGACTGTAGCCCCCGCCCCAGGCTCCTCTGTCCATGGGATTTTCCAGACAAGAATATTGGAGTGGGTTGCCATTTCCTCCTCCAGGGGATCTTTTTGACCCCAGGATCAAACCTGCGTCTCTTGCGTCTCCTGCATTGGCAGGAGGATGCCTTACCACTGAGCCATCTGGGAAACCCTATAAATGGCAGAGCCAGAATTAAATCCAGATCTAGCCCCAGTCTACATTGTTTCAACTATTCAACACTGCTCTGCTACTTTATGACAGTAATGGTTCTGTGCCTAGAGCATGTGAAATGTTCATGCAAAGAGAAAAATGTTACTAGAGATGATGTGCTCAGGGAAGCCCACAGATCTGCCGCCTGAGATACAGAAGCTTGCAGTCTTATGTTGACCATTCTTAATATAGTAATGTTGCTCCCGTCCCTTGCAACTGCATCTCCTTAGCTTTATGTTTGTTTTCAATATTTCATTTATAAAAGTAAACTCAGTGCCTGGACATCTGGGTATATAGGCAAACAATAAGATATCATACATTTCAATTTCAACATGAGCCGGAGGGACTCTCTATCAAATCAGGCAAAAAGCCTGACTGGAAAGAAGGGATAAAATTTTATCAAGAGAATATATTAAAAAACAGATGGAATTGGGAAATAGGTACAAGAACAAATCATGCACGCAATACCTCTGCTGCCCCTAACTATATTGTTTAAGAGTAGACTACAGATTCCTAAAGCCAATCTAAGGACAAAATAAAAGAAAAGTGGACAAACATCCTCAGGGTAACTTTAAGTTAGTCTGTTAAGTCTTTTCCTGTGCTCCCTGTTGCATAGTCAGAGTCTTAGGAGACAAGAAACAAAGTTTCAGAATTTGTTTACTAGCCTAATAGGAAAAGAAGATAGAGAAATAGGGAGGGAGAAACAGAATGCCTTCAGGCTAATGTTACTCAGAGCTACTATCTTTACTAAGGTGGAAGAAAGGGTAACAAAAAAAGTTTAAATTTATGTCTTCTGCATATCAGCCATGACACTTTTTGAAAAACCTTCAAAGATATTTCAAATGTCTCCATTTGTTATCATCTTGGAATAAACATGGCTGAACAACAAACTGTGCTTTCAGAATTTGTCCTGATAATGCACAAGACAAGGGGTCCAGGTTGATAAGAGTTCTTTTCTTTAATATACTGTAAAGCACATTTATTTTTTAAACCTCTGCCTTGTACATTAGTATGATTTGAGAAGAAATTTGAGATTATTTAGCCCAACATTTCACTTCAAAGATCAGAAGTTTAAACATTTGACAACATTAAGCAACTCTTCCCGCCATGCCCTGCTATCCTGGATCCCTAAAAGAAGTTCTAGATTTAGTGTTGGTTTTATGGCAGAGATACCACCTTTACCTGACTGGTAGTTCTCCCCAGAGGGTCAAAGTTCACAAGACGTTGGTCACCTTGGGTTATGTCAGTCCAAGTTTTCTTGACCTCTTAAGCCAAGTTGAGGTGGTATTACTTGGGCAATACTATAGAGTTCCATGCCCCAGTTTATAATATTAAGTATCTATTTCTCTGCTTCTCAGGTGGCTCAGTGATAAAGAATTCACCTGCCAAGCAGGAGAATTGGATTCGATCCCTGGGTTGGGGAGATCCCTTGAAGAAGGAAATGGCAACCCACTCCAGTAATGTTGCCTGGAGAATTCCATGGCCAGAGGAGCCTGGAGGGGTTACAGTCCACAGAGTCACAAAAGAGTCAGACATGACTGAGGGACTAAACAGCAACAAAATCTATTTCTCTGTCTACAATAATTACTGGGGCATAGTAGGAATGGGCACAGGGAGGCACATATAGGAAAAGAGGAATATAAAAATGCATAGTTTTTATACATTCATGTAAAATAGGGGCATGGGTAGGGGCATATGGGAATTCTCTGTACTAGCTTTTCAATTTTTTGTAAATCAAGCTAAAAAAATAAAGTATATTTTGTAAACAAATAAGTAAGTAAATAAGTAGTAAAGGCTGCAATCTGCAGGGTTTTTGCTGCCTACATTTTCCCTGGTCCCTTAAATGTTTTATTCTAGGTCCAAAGCTGTTTAGCTAACTGAAATCCCAAGTTGATACCTACAGGTAGAAAAAACCTGTTAGTTCTCTTGTAGACTAAATAGAAACCTCAATCCCTAGTGCTTAGAGCTACCTTTAGGTAATATTCTGCAAAAAAAAGAAAAGGAAAGAAACTAACAACAAAAAATGGTAGGGTCTTGTTTGAGTAACATGGTCTCGGAATATTTCTACCTTAAATCTTGTAGGTAGCATAGATTTCCTGAGGCCAGCATTTATAGTGATTCTTTTACTCTCTGAGGTTTCCAAGTAGGATGAATTTTATGTGCAATTATGGAGAAGAAAATTATATTTATATAGGGATCATGCTTTGTTGTTATCATCATGATTATGAACCAAAAAAACTAAAATTTGTTTGCATCCTAACCAGAAATAAATAAATAAAGCTACTAAGAACAGGGAGTATGATTTAGGAGGAGAATGACAAAAAAAATCGTTGTTGTGTTATTTTATGTTCAGAAAATGAATACATCGCTGCTTAACATGGAGCAATATAAACCAGCTTCGGCTATTTCTCTTGAGGAAAGCGATGAACCGGTTGAAAGTAAAAAGGATGCAAAATAAATAGCACCGCTAACAGACATGCCGTCCCCTCAGTCGTGTGTCTGCATTGTGTGCATCAGAGATGTTTTATTTTGTTGGTATGTACCAATACATTATTCAGAAATATTATGAGCTCATATTCAGAACTATACTTCTAAAAGAAATCTGCAATGAGAGCAAGAACCCATAGCATATTAAATTTATAGGATGTGGAGAAGTTAATAAATCATTTTTTATTAAGGCTAGATTTCCCCCTTTTCTTTGACACAGTGATATATGCATGCAACTAAATATTGTAAACCCAATATTTGGGTGCATGTGGATGAAAGTAAAAATATTCAGCTATTAATAAAAATTATTTCCTAAGGCATATATATTCATGTGGGGGATTAGTTCAGTCTGAGCTCTCTTCTTTTAAAAAGAACATTAAAAGGCAAAGTCCTTGCTGCCCAAGTCACCTTCCTCCAGCTCCCTACTTTGCCTCTCTCAGCTGGAAAACTACCTCAATTCTCTCCTCTATTTGGGGTGACAAGACCTCCTGATCCTGTGACTTAAATGAAAAGCTGAAAAGGTTCTTATTTCCTCTCGTACAGAGTCAGCCATTTTGAACACATTTGTATTCACAGTGCTGTTCGCAGTCAGACCAGACTGCATTCCACACGCCGAGTCTCTGATGCTGGAATCAGGGACTGGCCGTGCAGCCGGTCCTGGCGCAGCCGAGTTACCTTCACATCCATCTCTCCCGCAATCTGTAGCCAGAGGACACGCCTGGGGACCTGGGCACTGTGCTTTGTGCAGGCTCTCCCCCTTGCGTTTCCTTACAGATGTGAGCACAGGAGAATGCAAAATGGGGCATTTTGACTACATTAATAAATGCAGGCATGAATGTTGTGAGTGGTACATAGTAAGTGAAAAACAACCGAAATCAGCCTTGGCTAATTATGTAAGGACTGTGGGTAAATCTCCTTCCTCCCTCTCTTCCCAAATTCTACTTTCTCTCTGTGTTCTTAAGAAAGGCATTTGAATTCAGGTTCCCTGTATAGCAATGGTGATTGCCCACATATAATCTAATTTTTTACCACATAAATATAGTTTTCCAAGAGTGTGTGCATGTACGTGTTTGCATAAAATGACTCATAAACTACCGAAAGTCCCAGGAGAAGTGGAAGTGATCCTCCAAAGGCAAAATGATTCTGATGCTATTCACAGTACAGAGACCTTCTAATAGATTATAGACTGCAGGTTGTATTTTTCTTAGGGAAGGATGTTAGGGGTTGAAATACTACTCTCCTGCAGCATTATTGTGAAGTTATGAATCTCTGAGAGAGGTGGTATGAAGTGATGCTTAAAAGAACACACTCGTGAACCACACTGTCTGCTTGAACTGTAGCTATACCACACCCCAGTTTTGCAGCACCAGCAACATTTCATAACCTTCCTGTGTTGAAGTTTCCTGTCTTGTAAGATGGGAATCTTAACAGTCCCTAACTCATAGAACCACTCTGAGTTCTCCTGTACTCCAGAGGGAGTTAAATGAATTTCAATGAGTAACCTGCTTAGAACAGTGTCAGCCCCATAGTAAGGACTGAATAAGCAATGGTGACTGTTACTCCTTCTGGGGACAGAAAAATGGTCTGATTCACCTCAGCCTCTACCCTCACAGTAATAGATCTCAGCATCACCATTTCACCATCTAGGGAAAAATAGTGGCAAGTTTATCCCAGATTCTTGGGAATATGCAGATGTAACCATGTGGTCCTTGTCTTCAAGGAAATTAGAATATGATGGAAAATAAGGTTTCCAGATACTAATATGACAAATGTATATCCTCCCCAAACCAGGTGAATATTGAAGTAGGAATAAATATCTCATAAATCACTCTGGGAAAATGGCACCAGAGCTTTAAAATTATGAAAGTCAAAGCAGAAAATTACCTAAGTGTGAATGAGTATTAGTATCTGCACGACTTGTTTTAAGATCTTTCTTATTTTGCAATAATCCTTCTTCATTCTACTGTAGAAAACACTGTTTCCCTTAATAGGCGTTAAACCAACCACTAATTCCTCCGGTTTCCTGATCAATAGCAAAGCGAGTGCATATGTACATATTTTTTCATGTTGGTTAAAACTCTGTGGACAGATAAGTTATTTCCCCTCTGATGCTGTTTTTATATTCAGGTCTTCTAGGTATCATAAGAAACAAAATTAAGAGTAATATATGTTCATTTTAAAAATAAGCCAAACTAAGCTATAAAATTTTAGATGCCTTTGAGTGTACCTCAAAGAATGTGACATCAGCAGTTATATAATTTTATTGCTGATGTTAAGTCTGTGACAAACTCTCAGCTACAGTTTGCTCTGGATGTCGGAAAATGAACCTTATGAATTTTAATGCCTTTTACTTTTGACATTGATTTATGTTTTGTACAGCTGTACTTTTCTATACACTGATATAAATAAACAGCATCCTTAATAGAACATTTGGAGAATGCCTTGTTCTAAAGTGTTACTTTTTAAACATCAGCTGGAGGTTGTTTAAGTAATAATATTCAAAGTGTGTACACTAATCACAACAATTTGAAGTGATATAAAGATGTCTATAAATGTTTCTGTGTTTGTTTTACAGATTCAAACTTTTAGGTATGAAAACAGTGTTCAAATAAAGCTGCTAGAGGTGCTTTCCAACACTGCCAAAAACAAAGATGACATGATGATAATCTAATAGACTTAGAGCCAGCAGCTGACAGTGAGTCATTTAGATAGGAGGTGTTTGTGCTCATTCAAGGGCAAAGCTTGGCCTCTAAGATGGGGAAAGAGAGGACACAGAAAGGGATATTTTTCTGTACACTTTCTGTTTATGATTTATGCATCATTAGATGGCATCTTAATGAATTTGACTTTATTCACATAACAGGCATTTGAAAATAAGTTTTATGGAAGTTGTAAGGCACCCAGAGAGCATAAACTTGCTCTCTTCACTACTTCATGTACTCAGTTGCTTCAGTCGTGTCCCACTCTTTGCAACGTTATGGACTGTAGCCTGCAACCTATGGACTGTCCTTGAGATTTTCCAGCAAGAATACTGGAATGGGTCATCATTTCTTACTCCAAGGGATCTTCTCCACCTAGGGATCGAAACTGATCTCTTATATCTCCCACATTGGCAGGTGGGTCCTTTACCACTAAAACCACCTGAAAAGCCCGATGTAATTGTTACCATAAACCAACTTTTCAATGAACTTAATCTTACCTTCTCTTAATTGTAGGTGATGACCTCAAAGGCAAGGGAAGGTCTCCCTCATAAAGAGATTTTGGTTCACATAGCCCCAAAATCTGTTGTTTACAAGTCTCAATGATCAAAGAATTGTTCACAGAAATGAAACTGTCTATGTGTTATCATGAACGATCCATATACTTAGCAGGTATGATTTCACTCCTCAAAATGCAGTTAAAAGAACTATCCTATTCATTTACTGAGTCAGGTAATATACTCTGTGTCATCACACACCCGGCTACCAGGAAATAAAAATGCCGATCATTTTTAAGGGAAACTTTTCACTCTTGTTAGGGTAATATAAGAACCTCAGTGGTCTCTAGAATATTTCGAGAAAGTCTTGAGGGTTCAGTTGGCACTGATCACTAATGATATTACCCAGTCTTTATGTTCCATGCACTGTTTTGTTTTTCCATGCACTGTAAACTCTTGCAATGAAATAGAAGACATGTCATATGCAGTTGAATTGTGACTCCCCAAATAATCTTTCCCTAGGTTAGTTTTCTGTAAAATGATGGACATTGTATGTTAGTCACTCAGTCGTGTCTGACTCTTTGTGACCCCATGGACTATAGCCCTCCAGGCTCCTCTGTTCATGGAATTCCCCAGGCAGGAATACTGGAGTGGGTAGCCATTCCTTTCTCCAGGGGATCTTCCTGACCCAGGGATCGAACCCAGCTCTCCTGCATTGCAGGCAGATTCTTTACTATCTGAGCCACCAGGGAAGTCCCATGGACACTGTGTACATGCTTACAAAATCTTTTGTGTGGTTTCTTAGCAGCAAAGAACTAAGGAATTGACAAGAGCACTGCTATCCCAAATGGCAATTGAGGGAAAGATATCCTGCCCTAAGACATTTCAGCTTCTTCTGCTGTAAATTGTCTCCAAAGCAAATGGTGCCCCCTAATTGAAAACAATTGTACAGCTGCATATGGCATCTCGGTAGAGCTTAGAGATTTCTTTCTAACTTTGTTTTTCTTAATATTATAGATGTTCAAATTATGGAGCTGAAAGAGGTTTTATGATAATTTGACAGTTAGGAAAACTGAAATATCATAGATAAGAGGAGTAATCAAATCAGTTGGTGAAAGATATGGAATTAAGACCCAAATCTCCTTACTCTTCATTGTCATATTTTTCTATTTTGACAAAAGTCTAAAAAACAAATATAGGCTTAAAAAACCCTAAACAAAACAAAAGTTATAAACATGATTATTAGAAAGTTAACTTCATTTTCCAAATATTCATTCCATTAAAAGTAACAAAAACAAGTTCCCTATGTTATTTTAAAATACAGCTATTTTCCCAAAAGCATATGTACATGAACTTCTAGGAATGTGTTTTGTTTGGAGCAGAATGTTCTTAGGTAAGTAGTGGTATAAGGTTTATTATGATGTATGGTGCAGAAGATGCTAAAAGCCATAGCAACTTTTCTTAAGGGATTCCCTCCATAGAGTTACTGAAGAGTGGAGAGAAGTTAGCCACACCCACTTGCTAGGATTAGGAAAAGTGTTTTCAATGACCTGCATAATTTAAAAAATAGTCAGTGTTCATCATGAAACTGCAGTATCATTAAGATGGTGTCTGTCTTCTGCTTAACACTGCCAGTTTATCTTCTCCCTCAGTTTTTCCTCTCTGGGGTTTTCCTTTTAGTCGTTGGTGGGACCAAAGCAGGTTCAATGTCACAGCACTCTGAAGTACCTAATGATGCTGATGGAATCAGCAATACGATGAACGAAGAACAAATGACATCGCTCTAGGTGTAAACATCCTCTTTTGTCTTTTACATATGTTTGCTTTGGATGAAAAACAGTGAAGACTCTCTGGGTTTAGAGACTTAATAACATCTTCTTTCAATAGAGGGTGATTCTTCCAAGGGCAGAACAAATTACATAGATTTATTACATTTTTACTCAGTCCATCTACACTCTACTTCATGCGTTGCAAAATAGAGTATTTTATTCTCCATTAAAGTCTTTAACATTTGTTTTTAACTACTTTACTTTTTATACCTTGAAGAGTCATTTGGGCTATGGAGACTGGTGTTTTGAAGAGATTTTATATTTTGAATGGTTTCTGTGCTTGGTATGCTGGATAGTAAAGACAAGAACAAGGAAAGTGTATATAGACACACACACATACATACATATACATATTCATATATAGCATATATTATTAAGAACAGCTTCTTCCCACCCCTCCCCTATCTGACCTCTCATTTCTATATTTCACATGCATTTTCCTCTTTCCTAAATCAATCTTCTTTCATCTCCCATTTACCAACCAGGTCACAGAAAAGAACAAAACCACCTAACAGGCCTCAGCATCTAGTTATTATTCAAACAGGAACATTTCTAATATCTAACTAGAAAAATGAGGTAAACAAAATGTAAGGACAGTACATTGCCTCAATTTTATATGATGAAATGGGAACAATAAAGCTTATAAGATAATAAAAGTAGCATAATAAACATCATTATGCAGCTAATGGGATGGGAATTAAGGGTGGTAGATTGCTTGCTCTGGGCCTGATGACATTCTTCTTAGCCACCTTGCATTACAAGGAAAATAGAAGATTGAAACGACTATTTACTGGCCACAGGATGCTAAGTGCAGGCCCCAGACTTTTTTACTTACTAAGTAATCCAAGACATCATTCAAGAGCTGTGAGGTTTGTTTGTTTAGGAGATACTTTATTCTTCTCTTGAAAATCATGAGAATAAGACAATTGGAATATATTCCTCCACCCCCTCCTTCCCTAATATATTTTCTTTCTTTCTTTTGACTGACATCAACCTTGAACTAGTTGCCATTTATGATGATTTTTTCCCTAATACAAAATTTCCATTGAATTTGGCAACATTAATCCCTAAGCACTTCTTTCTCAAATCTCTGATCTTCCCAGTGGTCTTTCCTTCCTTAGCCTAGTGTCAGGTAAGGGAACAGAATTTCTTGGTTACCTGTCTGGGGAATTTTCTCACAAATTGTCCCATGAGCAGTTTAACCATGTGAACCAAACAGTCTAGTCACAAAATCAGGCACTAATGTGTTCCTCCTATGCCTTAATTTGATTATCTGGATTAACTGATCTCTACTGAGAGATTTTCCACCCCTTTAATGATAAGAACAGTTTTCTCCTGGGAGTTTTCAAGAATGGGGTGGGCTGTCTCTCATTATAGCTGCCAAATTACTCTGAGTGGTGAAAATGAACTGATATTTCAATTCAGTTCAGTCAAAACAGCAACTCTACTTTCTATCTGTGACACATTCTGAGAGAGCACAGGAAAGAAGCACCGAATCTAACTGCTGATGTGCGTGAAGTGCAGTGTGATTTCCTCCAGCCTTAAGACATGAGCCAATGATGTATTTTTATGAATAATTTTGTTTATTTTAAAAACCTGCTTCCAAAGAGGGTTCTTCAAATATATGACATGAGCTAGCATGTCCCCTCCAAGCCTTTTTCCTGCTTGCCCAGGTTAAGATATGATCAACTGTTTTTGTGTGTGTGATATGGTTTCCACTGACTTGATCGACATGAATTTGAGTAAACTTCAGGAGATAGTGGAGGATAGAGGAGCCTGGTGTGCTACAGTCCATGGGATTGAAAATGGTCAAACACAACTTAGCAACTGAACAATAACCTCAAGTGTAGGAACTCATTGGACATTATGGAGCATATGCTCAGCTCATCGAAAAGCCTTTGCATATGAACTGCTTTCAATCCAGGTATTATAATTTTTTAGATTATTTTAGCAACATGGTTATTTGTAAACACAGGATTTTTAAATTACTGGTTATTTTCATTGAGATTTAAACTCAGAATTCTAGCTAAAAGAGATTTTTAAAAATTTTCATTACTTCATTCAGCATTAGCTCTCCCTACCAACTTTAGAATATATATAAATGTCATGAACATGATTTCCATGTCTTTGTCTGAATTATTCACTGAACATTAAACATTGATACAAATATTGAACTGAACATGAAAAAAAATAGGAGTCTAGGGGATATTACTATAAAGGATCCCTCTAGAATGGTGTTTTTTAGTGTTAGTTATTACACAGACTGGAGAAGGAAATGGTAACCCACTCCAGTATCCTTGCCTGGAGAATCCCATGGATGGAGAAGCCTGATAGGCTACAGTCCACGGGGTCGCAAAGAGTCGGACACAACTGAGTGACTTCACTTCACTATTACACAAACTATTTTTTAAGGAGAAAAATTGTTTATCCTCAGTGTTGACTTAGGTTTTTATAATTATTAATGAAATATATGCAAAATGGATCACAAAAAAGCTGAGCACTGAAGAACTGATGCTTTCAAATTGTGGTGCTGGAGAAGACTCTTGAGAGTCCCTTGGACTGCAAAGAGATCAAACCAGTCAATCTTGAAGGAAATCAACCCTGAACATTCATTGGAAGGACTTATGCTGAAGCTGAAGCTCCAATACCTTGGCCAACTGATGCAAAGAGCTGACTCATTGGAAAAGACCCTGATACTGGGAAAGACTGTAGGCAAAAGAAGAGGGTGGCAGAAGATGAGATGGTTGGATGGCATCATTGACTTAATGGACATGACCTTGAGCAAACTCTGGGAGATGGTGAAAGACTGGGAAGCCTGGTGTGCTGCTCCATTGTTTGCCTCTCAGCAGGGGAACTGGGTGTTTGAGAAACAAAAGTAGGAGGCTGACTTCATTTCAAGTTTCGAGCCAAATGAATATTTTATCCAACACAAAATCCATAAATGCATGCATTTTTAAAAGGGTTCCCTCTGCCCTTTACCTAGAAGTTCTTAAAAATGACTTGGCAGGGAGTTAATACAAAAGACTTGGCAGGGGGATCTGGAGATTTCCATCAAGGCCTTTGGAATAGAAAAGGTCTGATTTTCATGTCATGAACTCATAAAAGAAAACCCCCAGTTACTCCCCATAAGCCTCTGATGTCCCTGGTCTCAAGGAGCTTATGGTCTTATGGGAAGAAGTTCAGTTCAGTTGCTCAGTCTTGTCCAACTCTTTGCGATCCCAAGGACGGCAGGGTGACAGGCCTCCCTGTCCATCACCAACTCCCGGATTTTACTCAAACTCATGTCCACTGAGTCGGTGATGCCATGCAACCATCTCATCCTATATTGTCCCCTTCTCCTCCTGCCTTCAATCTTTCCCAGCATCAGGGTCTTTTCAAATGAGTCAATTCTTCATATCAGGTGGCCAAAGTATTGGAGTTTCAGCTTCAGCATCAAGTCCTTCCAATGAATATTCAGGACTAATTTCCTTCAAAATGGACTAGTTTGATCTCCTTGCTGTCCAAGAGACTCTCAAGAGTCTTCTCCAACACCACAGTTCAAAAGCATCAATTCTTCGGCACTCAGCTTTCTTTCTTTCTTTCTTTCTTTTTTTTTTTTATATACTTAAGTGTTTTATTCATAGGTGCATGGGATTAAAAAGTTCAGAAGCCACCAATTTAGACAATGATATATGAGTTCAGCCTTCTTACTGTGTATCTTGGGTTTGTTTTTTTTTTTATTTTATTTTTAAACTTTACATAATTGTATTAGTTTTGCCAAATATCAAAATGAATCCGCCACAGGTATACATGTATTCCCCATCCTGAACCCTCCTCCCTCCTCCCTCCCCATACCATCCCTCTGGGTCGTCCCAGTGCACTAGCCCCAAGCATCCAGTATCGTGCATCAAACCTGGACTGGCAACTCGTTTCTTACATGATATTTTACATGTTTCAATGTCATTCTCCCAAATCTTCCCACCCTCTCCCTCTCCCACAGAGTCCATAAGACTGTTCTATACATCAGTGTCTCTTTTGCTGTCTCGTACACCGGGTTATTGTTACCATCTTTCTAAATTCCATATATATGCATTAGTATACTGTATTGGTGTTTTTCCTTCTGGCTTACTTCACTCTGTATAATAGGCTCCAGTTTCATCCACCTCATTAGAACTGATTCAAATGTATTCTTTTTAATGGCTGAGTAATACTCCATTGTGTATATGTACCACAGCTTTCTTATCCATTCATCTGCTGATGGACATCTAGGTTTCTCCCACGTCCTGGCTATTATAAACAGTGCTGCGATGAACATTGGGGTACACGTGTCTCTTTCAATTCTGGTTTCCTCAGTGTGTATGCCCAGCAGTGGGATTGCTGGATCATAAGGCAGTTCTATTTCCAGTTTTTTAAGGAATCTCCACACTGTTCTCCATAGTGGCTGTACTAGTTTGCATTCCCACCAACAGTGTAAGAGGGTTCCCTTTTCTCCACACCCTCTCCAGCATTTATTATTTGTAGACTTCTGGATCGCAGCCATTCTGACTGGTGTGAAATGGTACCTCATAGTGGTTTTGATTTGCATTTCTCTGATAATGAGTGATGTTGAGCATCTTTTCATGTGTTTGTTAGCCATCTGTATGTCTTCTTTGGAGAAATGTCTATTTAGTTCTTTGGCCCATTTTTTGATTGGGTCGTTTATTTTTCTGGAGTTGAGCTGTAGGAGTTGCTTGTATATTTTTGAGATTAGTTGTTTGTCAGTTGCTTCATTTGCTATTATTTTCTCCCATTCTGAAGGCTGTCTTTTCACCTTGCTAATAGTTTCCTTTGATGTGCAGAAGCTTTTAAGGTTAATTAGGTCCCATTTGTTTATTTTTGCTTTTATTTCCAATATTCTGGGAGGTGGGTCATAGAGGATCCTGCTGTGATGTATGTCAGAGAGTGTTTTGCCTATGTTCTCCTCTAGGAGTTTTATAGTTTCTGGTCTTACATTTAGATCTTTAATCCATTTTGAGTTTATTTTTGTGTATGGTGTTAGAAAGTATTCTAGTTTCATTCTTTTACAAGTGGTTGACCAGATTTCCCAGCACCACTTGTTAAAGAGATTGTCTTTAATCCATTGTATATTCTTGCCTCCTTTGTCGAAGATAAGGTGTCCATATGTGCATGGATTTATCTCTGGGCTTTCTATTTTATTCCATTGATCTATATTTCTGTCTTTGTGCTCTCACATCCATACACGACTACTGGAAAAACCATAGCTTTCACTAAACGGACCTTGTTGGCAAAGTACTGTCTCTGCTTCTTAATGAGCTGTCTAGGTTGGTCATAACTTTTCTTCCAAGGAGTAAGCATCTTTTAATTTCATGGCTGCAATCACCATCTGCAGTGATTTTGGAGCCACCAAAAATAAAGTCTGTCATTGTTTCCACTGTTTCCCATCTATTTGCCATGAAGTGATGGGACCAGATGCCATGATCTTAGTTTTCTGAATGTTAGCTTTAAGCCAACTTTTTCTCTCTCCTCTTTCACTTTCATCAAGAGGCTCTTTAGTTCTTGTTTGCTTTCTGTGATAAGGGTGATGTCATCTACATACTTGAGGTTATTGATATTTCTCCCAGCAATCTTGATTCCAGATTGTACTTTATCCAGTCCAGCATTTATCATGATGTACTCTGCATGTAAGTTAAATAAGCAGGGTGACAATATACAGCCTTGACGTACTCCTTTTCCAATTTGGAACCAGTCTGTTCTTCCATGTCCAGTACTAACTGTTGCTTCCTGACCTGCATATACGCTTCTCAAGAGGCAGGTCAGGTGGTCTGGTATTCCCATCTCTTTCAGCATTTTCCACAGTTTGTTGTGGTCCACACAGTCAAAAGGCTTTGGCATAGTCAATAAAGCAGAAATAGATGTTTTTCTGGAACTCTCTTGCTTTTTCAACATCCAATGGGTGTTGGCAATTTGATCTCTGGTTCCTCTGCCTTTCCTAAATCTAACTTGAACATCTGGAAGTTCACAGCTTGTGTACTGTTGAAGCCTGGCTTGGAGAACTTTGAGAGCATTACTTTGCTAGATGGAGATGAGTGCAATTTTGTGGTAGTTTGAGTGTTTTGGGCATTGCCTTTCTTTGAGATTGGAATGAAAACTGACCTTTTCCAGTCCTGTGGCCACTGCTGTGTTTTCCAAATTTTCTGGTATATTGAGTGCAGCACTTTCATAGCATCATCTTCCAGGATTTGAAATAGCTCAACTGGAATTCCATTACTTCCACTAGCATTGTTCGTAGTGATGCTTCCTAAGGCCCACTTGACTTCATATTCCAGGATGTCTGGCTCTAGGTCAGTGATCACACCATCGTGATTATCTGAATCATGAAGGTCTTTTTTGTATAGTTCTTCTGTGTATTCTTCTCACCTCTTTTTAATACCTTCTGCTTCTGTTAGGTCCATACCACGTCCAAGGGCAAAGAAGAATCCCTAGTAAGACAGTAGGAGGGGTGAAACTGTGTTTAGAATCAAACCCCATACACACCAGAGACACTCAGAGGGCTCAAACATACCTTGTGCACACCAGGATCCAGAGACCCCACATAGTCTGAGCAAGAACTGTGTTTGGGTGTCTCCTGAGATGGTATGGGTTAGCAGTGGACTGCTGTGAGGGAAGGGACTCTGGGTGCAGTAGACCTGGGTATGGCATAATCCCTCTTGGAGGAGGTCACCATTAACCCCATCACAGAGCTGCCAGAACTTATACAGGACTGGGAAACAGACTCTTGGAGGGCACAAAGGGAAACTTGTACGCACCAGGACCCCAGAGAAAGGAGCAATGACCCCACAAGAGACTGACCCAGACTTGCCATGAGTGTCCAGGAGTCTCTGGCAGAGGTGTGGGTTGGTGGTGGCCTGCTGAAGGGTTGGGGGCACTGAGTGTAGCAATGTGTGCATGGAACTTTTTCAAGGAGGTTGCCATTATCTTCATTACCTCCACCATAGTTAGTTGCTGCTGCTGCTGCTGCTAAGCCACTTCAGTCGTGTCCGACTCAGTGTGACCCCATAGACGGCAGCCCACCAGGCTCCGTGGTCCCTGGGATTCTCCAGGCAAGAACACTGGAGTGGGTTGCCATTGCCTTCGCTGCCACTATAGTTTGGTCTCAGGTCAAATAACAGGGAGGGAACACAGCCCCACCCTTCAATAGAAAATTGGATTACAGATTTACTGAGCATGGCCCTGCCCATCAGAACAAGGCCCAATTTCCCCCTCAGTCAGTCTCTCCCATCAGGAAGCTTCCATAAGCTTCTTACCTTCTCCATCAGAGGGCAGACAGACTGAAAACCACAATCACAGAAAACTAACCAATCTGATCACATGGACCTCAGCCTTGTCTAACTCAGTGAAACTATGAACCATGTGGTGTAGGGCCACCCAAGATGGACAGGTCATGGTGGAGAGTCTGACAAAATATGGTCCACTGGAGAAGGGAATGGCAAACTGCTTCAGTATTCTTGCCTTGAGAACCCCATGAACATTATGGAAAGAAGACTCTGGCTTTAAAACAATTAAAACAATCAAGAGACAGAGAAAATAGCAAGTAAAACTGTATAATACAGGCTCAGTGCTGTGATTTGTAACTGAGAAGCAGCCAGGCTGGGCCTTTTGAAGGGAATGGCACTGAGGCTGGTGCTCACTGGAAGGCCAATGTAGTGAGAATAGAACTCTGCCACATGCTGATGCAGGATACCTGGAAGGGATCTTAGCCTCTGCATGGTGGGAAGTCGAGAGCCTGCAGCAGGGAAGGCACACAGTGAGTGTGAGTGCAGTAAAGATCAGCCACATGGTAAATGGAGATAACCTGGGGTCTTCAGAAGCTAGAGTCAGGGAGGCAGCCATATGCTTTGTCCGGGAGGCCAGGCTATGCTGAAGGCCTTGACCACACATGGTTCTGCAGCTCAAGCATTTTGCCTGAGGTTAGGATTCTGGTCTTTTGAGTAGAGATTTTCTAATCACTCTTCAAACAATAGCAGCATTTTC
Source organism: Bos indicus x Bos taurus (assembly GCF_003369695.1). Taxonomy (NCBI): domain Eukaryota; kingdom Metazoa; phylum Chordata; class Mammalia; order Artiodactyla; family Bovidae; genus Bos; species Bos indicus x Bos taurus. The sequence continues at coordinate 36,349,248 of NC_040096.1, read as the reverse complement.
CTGCCTCTTAGAACAATGCACTGAGCCCAGTGCCATCTATCTAAAATGCTGAGAGTCTGTGGCCTAGGAAACCCTACTTTCAGAGGCATTAAGATTCCAACTGCTAAAGGATTTACCTGTTCTGTATCATCCTATGCATTCAGGACATCAAATCCAGGTCCACTATGACTATAGATTTTCTTCATTTCTATCACACAAAGATTTCCCTCTCTTGCTATCAAACTTAGCTATAAATTTTTCATAACTTTTCAGATACTTCAAGTAGTGTGTCTATGTGTGTGATGTAAGGTGAAGGAAGCCTTTTGTATCTTCTTAGTCTAGTATTTTGACTAGAAATTCTTAATTTATGTTTTTAAAAATCTTGAGTATGATCACTCTAATTCAGGGAATTACTACTTGAATAAACATGTTTGACAGGTGACATTAATAATGTTAAACTTTTGTTTAATAATTTAGAACAATTAGAACCCTTTCTTACCAAACCCATCTTTGAAAGATTTTTGAATGGTAGTTTTAATGATGCATCACTTAATGACAGTGTAAAGCATTCTTGTTCATGTTAAAATATGGCTTTGTTATCTTTTGGGGGTTATTTAAAATGAATTTTAATAAATTTCCAGTTCTCTTATTGATAAAATAAGAGACACAAATGGAAAAGGAATTCATTGAGTATCTCTTTTGACTGCTAATGAACTATTGGTAATTGCAAGAACAGAATTAATTCTCCTCTGCATAGGTGCTTTTGATTTTGGAATGTCAATAAAACCATATGATGTGTGATGCCTCAATATTTCTGTAATTTCTATTCAAATTACTTTGAAAATTCAATTCATACACTATGCTTCAACATTATATGGCCTTCCTTTGGCACATGTGTACAACTATTTACACAGATGCAAACAGAGGCAGTGAATTTGCATTACTTGGTATTTAATTATAACATCAGTGTTTGGATAATTCACAGTAAGTTTATATTAATTTCCATAATTAAAATTAAGCCACAGAATTCTAAGTTTCATTAAAGGCTACATTTTGAGAAATATTGTTTTGGGCTGAAGAATCTACTTTTCAACCAAGAGTAGGAGAGTAAGCCTATTAAGAACTTTGTCTTTATAGTGTGAATGAAGGCAAATCATATGGGGATAGTTTAAAATTCTCAGATTTGTCCCTGCACCAACACGTGGCTCTCTTGGTATCATATTCTCCATAATTGGTTAGCATGCCATTTATTTATTTATTTTTTTTTTTTTTTTATTTTTTTTTTTTTAGCATGCCATTTAGACTGAGCCTCTTAGGGAGAAGTAAATCTAGTAAGATTAGGATTTTTTTTTTTTTAATTTGGAGAGTTTCAACGAGGATGACATAGTGCTGCTGCTGCTGCTGCTGCTAAGTCGAGTCAGTCATGTCCGACTCTGTGCGACACCATAGAAGGCAGCCCACCAGGCTTCCCCGTCCCTGGGATTCTCCAGGCAAGAACACTGGAGTGGGTGACATAGTAGTTTATCCTAAACTCAATTCCCTTTCTCTGTTATTTATATACACAGTAATACTAAATGAAATATTGAAGATATAACCAAAAAGTTTGTCTCAAATACTACACACAATTCACTGTATACATATGAAATAGAACAGCCATAGAAGGTGGTGAGTTAGGGTAAAATTTGGGCCTTTCAGTTTCCAGGACAGATGTAGGCAGCAGTATCTGGAAGTCTAACAGAGACAAAACACACCATGGTAAGTAGAGTCTGGAGCCTTGATGTGCTCCTGCTTACTAAAGGATGCTGAAGAATCGTTGGCTGACAACTTGGATTCTGGCTTTAGAGGCAGCTTTGGGTTTAGGGAGATGGGGAAAGAATGACGGGGTGCCTCAGGATAAGAAACTGATTCAGACAACTTGCTGGCTCAAGGACTGGATCCATTGATATTATTACCTAATTACTTGGAGCAGAAGTCCCAAAATACCATTTTAAAACTTGAATGTCAGATTAGCGCAGGATGGTGGAGTAGAAGTACGTGCACTCACCCCTTCTTATGGGAACACTGGAATGACAAACAACTGCTGGACAATCATGAACAAAGAAACACTGGAATCTACCAAAACAGTACCCCACATCCAAGGACAAAGGGGAAGCCATGGTGAGATGGTGGGAGGGGCACAATCATGATAGGATCAATTTCCACAGCAGGATGAAATTAATGTAATAAAAAGGAATAGAACTATACGATCAAAAGAGTTTAAAGAAAAACATGTTAAAAGTAGAAACTATGAAAAAGACTAAAATAAAATGTATTAACCAAAATAAAGTAGCATGACAATATTTATATTTTAAGAAAACAGACCTTAAATGAAAAACAATTGAGTGAAATTGTATTGTATATAATATTTAAAGGAACAACCTGACAAGAAAATATAGCTATCATGAATTTGTAAATACCTACCAATGTAACTCAAATATGTATGTAACTCAAAAATGAACAGAATTAGAGGCTGACTTTCAGTATAGTGTGGTATGAGGCATTTAGGGAAAGCTCTCTCCCAGACAAACATCTTTTAAGCAGGTCAAAATTAGCAAAGGCAATCATTTAAAGTCTCCTGGAGGTTGACTGAAGGGCTCACAGCAAATCTGGAAGTATTTATTCAGCAAAACATACAGAAATTCAATAAGAACAATGAGGGGCCATGACATTCAAACTACGACTGCAGCCTTCTCCAGCAGCTCTTGCCTCACAGAAGAACTATTTCAGCTGGCTCAGCAGCCAAGTAGAAGTTCCCATCTCCCACAGCTCCCTAGGGTGAAAGAGCTATTCTGGGTGGTTTTGGCAGCCAATGAACATTGGCAGTTCCCATTTTCCACAGCTATGTCCTGTAGCAGATCTATATTGAGTGACTGGAGGCAGCCAGCCATGCCTGTTCCTCCACTGAAACTCTAAGCAGTAGGTGATATAGGCAGAGAAAGCTGGTTAGGAAGGCAGCTTCACTTTCCTGCTGATCTGTGTTGAAGGAAGCTGCTCTGATAGGCTCAGCAGGTCAGTGGCAGTTCCTATCTCTCCCAGCTTTCTAGAGCAGAAGACCTAGTCTGGGTATTTGTGCCAACTGTGAACAGCAGCCAGTCCTATCCTTCTTGGATCTGGGCTGCAGAGGATCCATCACTGCATGGTGGTGGCAGCCAGTGGTGACACCAGTTTCCCCTAGTTACACACTTACACAGCTCCTACCCGACAGGGAAACTCTAGGTGGGCAGCCAGTGCAGAGAGAGTTCCTCATGTGCTCCAGCTTGTGCTCCTTAGCACCTCCTAGAAAGTGTGAAAATGTTACTCGCTCAGTTGTGTCTGACTTTTTGTGACCTCATGGACTGTAGCTCACGAGGCTTCTCAGTCTATGGAATTTTCCAGGCAAGAATGTTGGAGTGGATAGTCATTCCCTTCTCTAGGGAATCTTCCCAACCTCCCAGCACCTCCCAGGGGAAAGTCAAAGAAACACTTAGAAGCTGGCAATACCCTGCCCTTGCAAAGGGGCCCAAATTTAGGATCAGACTGTGCAGCAATTTAAGACCCAGCACATTGATGTGGAAAAGAGAATTGAAAGAAAGCCTATCTACAGCCACAGATGTCCCCAGTGGTCAGGAAGATTATGTAGACAAATCTGTGTCCTCTGAGGAGAGGTATCAAGAATCCTACACACTTAGAGGGAAATAGGCCTCCCTGAACTGGGCCAGTCAACAGACAACAAACAACAGTAAATAACCTCACAACAATTAGCAACAAACCTCAGAAGAAGGATCATCATTCAGAACTACTCCAATACATTATCTAAATTGCACAGTTTTAGGAAAAAAAAAAAAGAAACACGCAAAGAAATAGAAAAGTATTGACCCATATGCAAGAAAAATAAGCAGGCAATATAATAATAGAAACTTCTTTTGGGAGGGAGGGGCCCAGACTTTGGGCTTGGCAGATGAATACTTAAGTAGCTGTTATAAATATGACCCAAAGAAAACTGTATTTTTAAAAATGAAAGGATGGTATGGTGACAATATCTAATCAAATAAATAACATCAATAAAGATTACAAAGAACAAAATAGAAGTTCTGGAATTGGAAATTATAATAATGAAAATTAAGAATTCTCTAAAGGAGCTTAACAGTCGATATGAGCCAACAACAAACTTGAAGATGGGTAATAGAGATTACGTAATCTGAAGAACAGAGAAAAAAATGAAGAAAAACAGACCCTCAGAAAAATCTGGGACACTATTAAACATATAGACATGTCTAATAATGGGAATACCAGAAGGAGAGGAGGGTGGGATAGGATCAGAAAAATATTTTTTAAGAAATGGTTGAAAACTGCTAAGGGGCTTAAGAGTAAAATTGAGGAGACAGATCAATGAACTGGTTCTCTCATTATGTTTATGTTGGTTAGCTAATTGATGTCCCATGTTTCTCTGAGGCTATGTTCCAATTTTCCTACAGTGAGGACATTCCTTCAGAAAATTCCTATTCTGGATGCAACTACAGATTATCATACTGAGTGAAGTAAGTCAGAAAGAGAAAGACAAATACCATATGACATTACTTACATGTGATATGATGCAAATGAGCCTTTCTATGAGACAGAAACAGATTCATGGACATAGAGAAGAGACTGGTGGCTGCCAAGAGGTAGGAGGTTGGGGGAGAGATGGAACGGGATGTTGGGATTAGTAAATATAAGTTTTTATATGTAGAGTGGCTAAACAACAAAGTCCTACTATACAGCACAGAGGACTATATGCAATATCCTATGATAAACCATAATGGAAACGAGTATTTTACAAAGAAGGTATATATATATACATGCATGGCTGAATCACTTTGCTATAAAGCAGTAATTAACACAATATTATACATCAATTACACTTCAATACAAAAATTCCTGTGCTGTATGTTCTAATGTCCTGAGTTAAAATGTCACTTGCCTTTACTGAGAAGATAACAAATCAATTGGAGAAATCAGTTTTATGCCATGAAAATTATTACATATTTTATCAAAGACGTTAGCTATCTTGTGGTTGTTCACTCTTATATTTGAAACACCCACACAAACTTGTCTATACAGATAATCATACAGGTTCAAATTCACACAATTCTTTGTGGGTTCCTAATTTTATTCTTGTTTTTCACCGGTCTGAGTTCATTCTAACTTTAATATCTTCGACATTAACTTTTAAATAGTCACCAAAATTTCCTGTTAATACTTTGTTCAGATCAGATCAGTCACTCAGTCGTGTCCGACTCTTTGCGACCCCATGAATCGCAGCATGCCAGGCCTCCATGTCCATCACCAACTCCCGGAGTTCACTGAGACTCACATCCATCGAGTCAGTGATGCCATCCAGCCATCTCATCCTCTGTCGTCCCCTTCTCGTCCTGCCCCCAATCCCTCCAGCATCAGGGTCTTTTCCAATGAGTCAACCCTTCGCATGAGGTGGCCAAAGTACTGGAGTTTCAGCTTTAGCATCATTCCTTCCAAGAAATCCCAGGGCTGATCTCCTTCAGAATGGACTGGTTGGATCTCCTTGCAGTCCAAGGGACTGTCAAGAGTCTTCTCCAACACCACAGTTCAAAAGCATCAATTCTTCAGCGCTCAGCCTTCTTCACAGTCCAACTCTCACATCCATACATGACCACAGGAAAAACCATAGCCTTGACTAGACGAACCTTTGTTGGCAAAGTAATGTCTCTGCTTTTGAATATGCTATCTAGGTTGGTCATAACTTTCCTTCCAAGGAGTAAGCGTCTTTTAATTTCATGGCTGCAGTCACCATCTGTAGTGATTTTGGAGCCCATAAAAATAAAGTCTGACATGGTATCCACTGTTTCCCCATCCATTTCCCATGAAGTGGCGGGACCGGATGCCATGATCTTAGTTTTCTGAATGTTGAGCTTTAAGCCAACTTTTTCACTCTCCACTTTCACTTTCATCAAGAGGCTTTTGAGTTCCTCTTCACGTTCTGCCATAAAGGGGGTGTCATCTGCGTATCTGAGGTTATTGATATTTCTCCCGGCAATCTTGATTCCAGTTTGTGTTTCTTCCAGTCCAGCGTTTCTCATGATGTACTCTGCATAGAAGTTAAATAAACAGGGTGACAATATACAGCCTTGACGTACGCCTTTTCCTATTTGGAACCAGTCTGTTGTTCCATGTCCAGTTCTAACTGTTGCTTCTTGACCTGCATACAGATTTCTCAAGAGGCAGATCAGGTGGTCTGGTATTCCCATCTCTTTCAGAATTTTCCACAGTTTATTGTGATCCACACAGTCAAAGGCTTTGGCATAGTCAATAAAGCAGAAATAGATGTTTTTCTGGAACTCTCTTGCTTTTTCCATGATCCAGCGGATGTTGGCAATTTGATCTCTGGTTCCTCTGCCTTTTCTAAAACCAGCTTGAACATCTGGAAGTTCATGGTTCAAGTATTGCTGAAGCCTGGTTTGGAGAATTTTGAGCATTACTTTACTAGCGTGTGAGATGAGTGCAATTGTGCAGTAGTTTGAGCATTCTTTGGCATTGCCTTTCTTTGGGATTGGAATGAAAACTGACCTTTTCCAGTCCTGTGGCCACTGCTGAGTGTTCCAAATTTGCTGGCATATTGAGTGTAGCACTTTCACAGCATCATCTTTCAGGATTTGGAATAGCTCCACTGGAATTCCATCACCTCCACTAGCTTTGTTCGTAGTGATGCTTCCTAAGGCCCACTTGACTTCACATGCCAGGATGTCTGGCTCTAGGTCAGTGATCACACCATCGTGATTATCTGGGTCATGAAGATCTTTTTTGTACAGTCCTTCTGTGTATTCTTGCCATCTCTTCTTAATATCTTCTGCTTCTGTTAGGTCCATACCATTTCTGTCCTTTATCGAGCTCATCTTTGCATGAAATGTTCCTTTGGTATCTCTGATTTTCTTGAAGAGATCCCTAGTCTTTCCCATTCTGTTGTTTTCCTCTATTTCTTTGCATTGATCGCTGAAAAAGGCTTTCTTATCTCTTCTTGCTATTCTTTGGAACTCTGCATTCAGATGTTTATATCTTTTCTTTTCTCCTTTGCTTTTTGCCTCTCTTCTTTTCACAGCTATCTGTAAGGCCTCCCCAGACAGCCATTTTGCTTTTTTGCATTTCTTTTCCATGGGGATGGTCTTGATCCCTGTCTCCTGTACAATGTCACAAACCTAATTCCATAGTTCATCAGGCACTCTATCTATCAGATCTAGGCCCTTAAATCTATTTCTCACTTCCACTGTATAATCATAAGGGATTTGATTTAGGTCATACCTGAATGGTCTAGTGGTTTTCCCTACTTTCTTCAATTTAAGTGAATCTGGCAATAAGGAGTTCATGGTCTGAGCTACAGTCAGCTCCTGGACTTGTTTTTGCTGACTGTCTAGAGCTTCTCCATCTTTGGCTGCAAAGAATATAATCAATCTGATTTCGGTGTTGACCATCTGGTGATGTCCATATATAGAGTCTTCTCTTGTGTTGTTGGAAGAGGGTGTTTGTTATGACCAGTGCATTTTCTTGGCAAAACTCTATTAGTCTTTGCCCTGCTTCATTCCGTATTCCAAGGCCAACTTTGCCTGTTACTCCAGGTGTTTCTTGACTTCCTACTTTGGCATTCCAGTCCCCTATAAGGAAAAGGACATCTTTTTTGGGTGTTAGTTCTAAAAGGTCTTGTAGGTCTTCATAGAACCATTCAACTTCAGCTTCTTCAGCGTAACTGGTTGGGGCAGAGACTTGGATTACTGTGATATTGAATGGTTTGCCTTGGAAACGAACAGAGATCATTCTGTCATTTTTGAGATTGCATCCAAGTACTGCATTTCGGATTCTTTGGTTGACCATGATGGCTACTCCATTTCTTCTGAGGGATTCCTGCCTGCAGTAGTAGATATAATGGTCATCTGAGTTAAATTCACCCATTCCAGTCCATTTGAGTTCGCTGATTCCTAGAATGTTGACATTCACTCTTGCCATCTCTTGTTTGACCACTTCCAATTTGCCTTGATTCATGGACCTGACATTCCAGGTTCCTATGCAATATTGCTCTTTACAGCAACGGACCTTGCTTCTATCACCAGTCACATCCACAGCTGGGTATTGTTTTTAGTTTGGCTCCATCCCTTCATTCTTTCTGGAGTTATTTCTCCACTGATCTCCAGTAGCATATTGGGCACCGACTGACCTGGGGAGTTTCTCTTTCAGTTTCCTATCATTTTGCCTTTCATACTGTTCATGGGGTTCTCAAGGCAAGAATACTGAAGTGGTTTGCCATTCCCTTCTCCAGTGGACCACATTCTGTCAAATCTCTCCACCATGACCTGCCCGTCTTGGATTGCCCCACGGGCATGGCTTAGTTTCATTGAGTTAGAAAAGCCTGTGGTCCTAGTGTGATTAGACTGACTAGTTTTATTTGAGTATGGTTTCAGTGTGTTTGCCCCTCTGATGCCCTCTTGCAACACCTACCGTCTTACTTGGGTTTCTTTTACCTTGGGCATGGGATATCTCTTCACGGCTGCTCCAGCAAAGTGCAGCCATTTCTCCTTACCTTGGACGAGGGCTATCTCCTCACCGTGGCCCTTCCTGACCTTCAGTGTGGGATAGCTCCTCTAGGCCCTCCTGCGCCCACGCAGCCATGGCTCCTTGGACATGGGGTTGCTCCTCCCCGCCTCCGCCCTTGGCCTCGGGCTTAGGGGCGTGGGGTAGCTCCTCCCGACCGCCGCCCCAGACCTCAGACACGGGGTAACTCTTCTCGATGCAGCCCCTGGCCTCAGGCGTGGGTTGCTCCTCCCGGCCGCCGCCCTTGTTACACGCTAGTAAATTTATTGTTGGCGTATTTTAAAAATTCTTGAAATAAAATTAAAGTTATCTGTTCTGTCTCTAGGAGAATTTGACTATGGTAGACTCGTTATGCTTGTTCTAACGTCCATCTAAGTTTTTTCCTTCCCATTAACTAGATTTACCAGTAATTCTACAAATAGTGTGTATACTTAATGTGACTGCAAATAGATTTGAACGTTCTGAAGAAATGTTCTAATCTTCTAAATAAGGCCTAGCATGGAGTTTCTTGACTTTGATGACCTTTTCATGATTGAAATTGTTAGCTCCATGGGTTGAAGAGACAAGGAAGAGAACATTTCAGAATTTAGGATAGGACTCCCCAGGGCATAGGACCCATTCAGGTTCAAAGAAGCAAAGCTGACTCTTGTTTTCATAGACATGTTTGCCTTTATAAAGTATGATGCTGCATTTTCAAATTCACATTATTTAATTAGCATGTAATATATGTAAAGATGTCCAGAGACTTTTTCTTCTTCTCCTTCCTCCTACTTTTCTTCTTCCTTCCCTCCGCTTCTTCTTTCTCTTTTTTTCTATTACTTTTCTGCCTATTTTCTAGATTCTCGTGATCTTTTACCCTTTACTTTTCCTTTTATTCTTTTTGTCATTCTCTTTTGCTGGCTAACTGGTTTCAAAGCATTTCTTTGTAACTAAAATTACCTGGGAGAGGTTGTCTGTATTTATACAAAGCAGTATTAAATTCATGAATCTCACTTCTACTTTTGACTTTACTTCCTCAGCATCCTTCACTGTGCCACCAAAGAATGGTGACCTTGAATGGCATATAGATAAGGAAATTCATTTTCTTTTGCCAAAAGCTATGCTTCCATTGACCTATAGAGACACATAGTTCAATTCCAATTATAGTAATTCTGAACGTTGCAAGACACAGGCATTATGCACTGAAGCATAATTGCATATTAAAAACACTTGACAGAGTGTACCTAGTCCATAAAGTTGGTGATGGTCCTATTTCTCTCACTGGGATTTTAAACTCTCCCTAGGATATGACACTTTGGAACTATAGCCTTCATAAAACAGATGAAGCCATGGAGGCCACAACAGTTCACCAACTGACCCATGGTCATAACACCCAAGAGAGAAGAACCATAGTAATTGTTCACGTTCATTCAGACTTATCCAAATCTTCCTCACTGGACCTTGAGTGAGATAACATTAAGTGCTGTCTCCTTTTATTGGAGAATTTGATATTTCACTCTCCAGAGGTTACTGTCTAGGATTTGAGGAGCTAGTTCTCATAAACAGCCTCATGTAAGAAACAATACTGGGTTTGAAGAAAGAGTGTGATGTGTACTATTATCTAAAGACTTGTGTTTTAGCAATGACTTATTGATGCCCACTGGGTCCCTGGAACTTATGCATATCCTACTATCTGAAGGGTAGCTTGAACCCTGAGTCTGTTTTCTGTGGCTGTCTTATGGAAAAGCAACAGTGTGAAATTATCAAAAGACTATGCCAAGTCAAAGGAGAAAAGGAAAGAATGTTCTATAAAGGTTGACAAGGAGGATGACGTGGAGCTTATTAGGATTTAGGAACGCTACTTGTTTAAAAGCTTTTATTATTTCTAGTGTGAATTTTCATGACTGATGTGAGAAGGTGGAGGGGAACAATTTTTTTTAAAAAGTGAAAAAATCCTAGTTGATTCCGTTGGTTTCTTGGCTTGTAAATAGTTACCCTCAAACTGCCTGAAATGATCATGACAGGGGCTTCAGAGAGTTGAACAGGGAGCAAAGACATCTTCATTTAGAAAAGTGGAAGGCATTTGGTGAGCAATGGTAGGAGCACAGAGATCATCTGACATGGCAAGATTTATAACTATGGGAACATGAAGGCTCAGGAATCATTCTGAGGTTTGACAAACGCTCAATAGTAAAGCTAGGCCTTGGAAGAGTTCATGTTGATGGGACTGAGTGGAGAGGGAAGAGGTAGAGAGAGAAAAGTAAGGAGATATATCAATCGATTGATTGATAACTAGGCAGAATGACAAAGAGAGAGAGAGTAAGGGAGGAACGGAGAAAGAGAGAGAGAGAACAGAATCACTACAGACCACCATGGAGATGCAGTATTAAGTCTTTACTTCCATTTAGAGGTGTGGAAGTACCACATGTCAGCAGAATCTTGGGAGAGGATGGGACCAATTGATTTTGTAATGCAGAGCTATGGAAAGAGGTGGGACAGAGTGGGGAAGAACTCTAAGTAAACAGGACTCATATTGGCAGCAACTTCTTTAGAGTAAAGGAAACTACAGAAACATTCATCTACCCCTGATGAGTGATTATATGCAATATAATTGATACCTTTAAATATATATATATATATATACATATATATATATATATACACATACACACACACACACACAAAGATAATCTGGGGCCAGAAATGTAAGCTTACCCTCATGTCAAATGCCTGTTACTTTGTGTGACAGCTCATGTCTCATATGGACCCTGTTTTTTGCTTTGAAGCCTGTCTTTGAACCTGTTGCCTCAGTGGAAACGTGAGAGTACGAGCTATCTCAATGAACCTTTCTTTGTTCTCACTCCTTCTAACATCAGCAGGACAAGTACAGAGATGACAGATGAACTATATACCTCTTTTCTACTGTTCTTTACAATCCTAGATGAAACTTAGAAATAAGAGGCCAGCTACCTGTTTTTCTTTCTGAGTCCTATAGTCCGGCTTCCATAGTCAGTGCTGTTCCTGTTCTTTTCTTCTAAGTTAGAGAGTTGGGAAAGTTTCTCAAACCAGGATGCCAGCCATAGAGGAGATAGGAGACTGAACAGAGAGAGGACTCCTTTTCCAGCTGGACCTTAGTCATCATTAGCACAACTAAGGCAGAGAGATATGAGAGGAAAATGGGCTTCCTCTGTCTTCTTAGAGAGCCGTTCTATCCCCTGCAAAGAATCTGCCTCCCAGTGCAGGATATGCCAGAGACTTGGGTTCGATCCCTGGGTCAGGAAGATCCCCTGGAGTAGGAAATGGCAGCCCACTCCAGTATTCCTGCCTGGAGAATCCCATGGACAGAGGAGGCTTGCGGGCTACAGTCCATGGGGTCACAAAGCATCTGACACTACTGAGTGACTGAGCATGCACACACAAACACACATATACACATAGTATGTTATATGAACTTTATTAAAATGAAATAAGTGATGTACTCGCAAGTACAGTCAAGGGGCAGCTTGTCCCTCAGTTCAAAAGTTGATACGTGTCATATTTAAAGTGAATATCTTTCACCTGTTTTAGACTCCCCAATGTTTTAGACTCCCCTACCCTGTCATCTGGAGAAGGCAATGGCACCCCACTCCAGTACTCTTGCTTGGAAAATTCCATGGACACAGGAGCCTGGTAGGCTGCAGTCCATGGAGTTGCTAAGAGTCGGACACGACTGAGCGACTTCACTTTCACTTCTCACTTTCATGCATTGGAGAAGGAAATGGCAACCCACTCGAGTGTTTTTGCCTGGAGAATTCCAGGAATGGAGGAGCCTGGTGGGCTGCTGTCTATGGGGTCGCACAGAGTCGGACATGACTGAAGCGACTTAGCAGCAGTAGCAGCAGCAGCAGCAACCCTGTCATCAAACATATTCACAGAGCTGCAGTTCAATATGGGTCTTTCAAAAAAAACCTTAGAGATCAGCTAGTTTGGCCCCTTTCTATGCTTTTCAAAAGAGGAAACTAAGGCATAAAAAGGTTGGCAGATGTTGCCAGGTAGGGGCCAATTAGATGTGGGAAGAATCAGGTCTAGAATCCAAGTCTTCCAATTCTCAGCCTAGCCTTTCTCCTGGTGCTCTGCTATTTCAAGCCATTTGTTATAAGAACTCTTTTAAACAAACAAAAAAAAAACTCTTAACTTCTGTCCAACTTTTAGCTCCTCAGTTCAGTTCAGTTCAGTCGCTCAGTCGTGTCCGACTCTTTGCGACCCCATGAATCGCAGCATGCCATTTCATGTCCTCACAGGCTATCAAATCCATTTTAAGTATCTTAAAAATGGGAGTTTTAGGAAGTCCACATATTTCTTTTGGTGCTGTGGGTTTTACTTGTTTCTTTGGTTTGTTGTTTCTTTTAATCTTCCCTCACAGTGAGGTTTTATTACTGTAGAATGAAGCATTTTATAAACTCAGATTTAGATTTCTAGAAAAGATTAATTAAACTCAGATTTAGATTAATATAAAACAGTGGCTCAGGGCTTGGTGCTAGAATTCCATAGCTCTGGTTTAAATCCAGATTATACCCCTTTGCTAATCGTGTGACCCTGGGCAAGTTCTTTAACCTCTTGAAGCCTCAGTTTCCTCACCCTTCAAAATCCTGGTATTAATAACACTTTATCATAATGCTATTGTGTTGATTAAATGAGGTAAAGAATATGTAATGCATTAGCATAGTGGCAGGCTCATAGCAAATACTCAATTATATGTCGGCTTTGTGCATGTGTGTGTATGCTTATATATGTGTTATGCTTATATGTGTGTTTATGTGTTTATCTGCCAGGAACCACTTTTAGCTTTATTTCTGTGATGTGGGATTAGGACTGATTATGACAGATAGCACTTAGCTCTTCAAGGCACAATTATAAACATGTATAAAAAATAAGACACTTTGTAAGCAAACACAATAGTTTAACGTGTCATTTTGGAGATGCTATTCCAGCATTTTGAAAAGAATGTTGTGGAGAAAGTTAGGCATTTCAGATAATAATAGATATTATGCAAAAAAACGCATCATTAGCTAAATGATTAAGAAAGGCTGGCTTACACAAATTGAAAACCTTTTTTTCTCCTCTATAGGATTTCTCAGAGTTTTAACTCATTAAAAGATGTTGTGATGTCCAAAAATGGAATATTTGGCTAGGAAGCTTGTTTGTCTTCAGACAGCTCATGGACCTAGGCAGTCATTTTAGGTAAAGCTGCTTTATTTTTATTCTAGTTGTACACCCACAGTTTAGATCTCTTTTGGAAGTCTCTTGAGGGAATCACCTTGGACTTCTGTGCCACTGAGGCTTAGTTTTTGTAAGATTTTTTTTAATTAACAAAAATGAAGTACATTTTTACTCTGACATCTTAATTTTCCCTTATTTTTATTTTTAATTATGATAAAATGTACTTAATAAAAAATTTAACAGCATAACTAGTTTTAAATGCGCAGCTCAGTGGGTACTCACAGTGAGTATATTCACACTGTTATGCAGCCAATCTCCAAAACTCTTTTCATCTTGCAAAATGAAACTGTATTGCATTAAACAATTCCCCATTCCCTCCTGCCCCCAGCCCCTGTCAGTCACTTTCTGTGTCTATAAATTCGACTATTCTAAATACTTTACATACGTGGAGTCATACGATGTTTGTGACTAGCTTATTTCACTTACCAGCTTCCCTGGTGGCATGGTGGTAAAGATTCTACCTGCCCATGCAGGAGATGCAAGGATTGATCTTTGAGTTGGGAAGACCCCCTGGAGTACAAAATGGAAACCCACTCCTGTATTCCTGCATGGAAAATTCCATGGACAGAGGAGCTGGTGGGCTACAGTCCATGGAGTCCCAAAGAGCTGGACATGACTGAGCAGGCACGCACTCACTATTTCACTTAGTACTGATCGGAAGGATTAATGCTAGCTGTTGTAACAGACTAGTCTGAAACCTTCATTTCTCGACAATGAGGTGCTTATTTTATAATTTATATAGAGACAAGTATGGGTCAGTGATCTTCCTACATTATACCCTTTAGAATTCATGGTCTCTAAGGTCACTGGAGAAGAAGGGGATTACAGAGGATGAGATGGTTGGATGGCATCACTGACTCAATGGACATGAGTTTGGGTAAACTCTAGGAGTTGGTGATGGACAGGGAGGCCTGGCGTGCTGCTTGGGATCACAGTCAGACACGACTGAGCGACTGAACTGAACTGAACTGAAGGTCACTGCAGGTTGGGAAATGAAGAATGGAATAGCAATTAGGCTCCTAACTGCCTCAGCTTTCCCTGAGGTGACCCATACCACTCTTTATTGGAGAAGCCTACTTACACAGAAATATAGGAAGTCCCATGGAATTTGGGGTGTGTGTGCTGACTTTGTGATACATGTTTAGTGAATTTATGCTTGGCACCCCACTCCAGTACTCTTGTCTGGAAAATCCCATGGATGGAGGAGCCTGGTAGGCTGCAGTCCATGGGGTCGCTAAGAGTCAGACACGACTGAGCGACTTCACTTTCACTTTTCACTTTCATGCATTGGAGAAGGAAATGGCAACCCACTCCGGTGTTCTTGCCTGGAGAATCCCAGGGATGGTGGAGCCTGGTGGGCTGCCGTCTATGGGGTCACACAGAGTCGGACACGACTGAAGCGACTTAGCAGCAGCAGCAGCAGCAGTAAACACAATAGTGACTAGTTGTTATGACTTTATTAAATTAACATTTGTTAAGTGCAGCACAAGGTGTTGGATGGTGAGCCAAAGTTCAAAAAGAGACCACATGAGGAACTGAAATAGAGATGGTTATTACTTCTAGGTCCTGAAGGAGGTACTTGGCACACCTCCAGAGGCCATGCAGGGAGGTCAGTGGCAAAGTGCAGAGAGAAAAAGGCAGGACTTGCAGCTTATGGTTTCATTAGAGTCAGTGAGTAGAGTGCTTTTGGGTTTCCCAGCTAATGCTAGATGGGTCAATTCAAACCAAAAGAGTTAGGTTTTGGTAAGCCCCATGAGGGGTGGGGGGCGTCTTACCTAAGGGGCATATAAGGCATGCAAGTGCTGGGAGGCATGAAAGTCTGTTGATAACAACAGTGATCAGCGGTCAGGGGACCGTGTTGGGGGAGTCGTATCAGGAACCTGTATTTGTTTGACTCTGAAGCCTGCTCTCTAGTACATGAGCTCGTATTGGGGTGGGGCGTGGGACTAGTGTCAGTTTAAGGACTCTGAAGTTTACTAAACCAAAATAAAAGCAGAGCCAGTGATACCATGGATTAGCTTAGCCAAACTCTCAACACTATCTATATTTGAAAAAATAGCAATAAATATATGTGTGTGATTTATTTAGCTTACAAAACTTGGTGGACATACAAATTCATAAATCTCTTGCAATAACTGTGGTGTATCAGGATTTTGCTGATAAGTTGGTTTCCTATTGTCTATCAATATCAAATAGCACTAATT